>NW_020940355.1:18957852-19031961 GCF_900497805.2 Vombatus ursinus | reverse complement strand
GGGGGACAGTGAAAAGCAAAACCAAAACAATAGGCCCCAAACGCTGGAAATGCAGGGTCTGGTTTACATTTATCCCTTTCTGTAACAAGCCTGTAAGCAGCTTCCTCAGAGGGTGTGTCTTCACTTCCAGCTGTCTTTTAAAAGCCACGTGTCAGCTAAACGCCTCGTTTACATCAAAAGAGAAACTAGGAGAAGCACCAAAAAAGAAATCCACCCCTTTCTGCTCTTCCTATAATAATATTTAATACAGAACTTGTATGGTTTTTCTACCCTAGTTCATGACTTCATACCTTTTAACTGGTCTTTAAACCAAGCAGTTTCGAGCTAGGGCAACAACAGTGGGTGAGGAGAGAATTCAGATAGTGTCTACAAACAAGAGAGCGTTCCAGAAAACCTCTCCTCTCCAGTACCTTGCGGATCTCAGACTACTGCTTATAAGTTTGTAGTGTCGGAGCTAGTTGTGCGAATGAGGCAACGCCTCTCTTGTTGGAGAGAAGGCGAGGGGGAGCGCCTATTTAAATACAGGGTAGTTTCTTCTTTCTATTGGCTGGCGATCTTGTCGATCATCAAGGAAGGCGGGGCGATCTGGGGGTTGGAGTGTGGTACCTGAGAGAGGCTTGCATCTGAGAGTCAATGCTGCGCGTAGTGGGGAACGGAAGAGGCGAGGAGAGAGACGCACTAGCAGACCGGGAAATATCCATGACTTTTCTTCCCACGACACAAGCCTCTACTCCCTTCTCTCCTACCCCTGTTATGTGAGGGGATTTCAGCCCAGGTCCTTCAGAACAGTACGGAAAACAAGAACCTTGCCGGCTTCAGTCGGGGACTTCATCAACTGAGTGCAGAGATTTCTTAGAGGGGAGCGACGGTGGTGGAAAGGGAATTTGCGAAAGGAAAAAAAAAAGTTTGCTCTTCTGGAGAAAGTTGACTCCCCTCTCCCAGTCTTTTTTTTTTTTTTTTTTTAAACAAGTCCCGAAGCTCAACCCAGAGTGCGCTGCGGTACCTCTGTTGCTGCCCCTTTTGATGTGGGGGCTCGCGTCCGGGATGCGGGGTGCTTCCCCGCTCTAGTGAGCAGTTCCTCGCCTCCAGACCGATCCCTTCGTCCATCCCGCCCCTCAAAGAGAGACTGACAGACGTCTAGGCAGAAAGGCAGACTCACCAGCGCGCACCCTGGAAGGCCAAACGGGGCAAACGCACGTGGATGTGTTTGTGTGTGTGTTCTGGGCTGGCAAGGGGGGCGAAGGTGACACCACAGTGGCCTGCAGAGGTCCGGATGAAGCCGGGCTCGGGTGCAACATTGGACTAGAAGCGGCATACCTGGAACTTGCAACAATCTCTTCGTACTTCCGCACAAGTTGTTTTTGGATCTTCCCCCTCGACCCTCACTCATTCTGCCCCTTCGTTTCTCCCCCACCCCTCCAACCTGGGCAACTGGGGGAGCCTAGGAGGACCATGCGAGATAAAGACTGAGGTCCAGGAAGGGGAAGAGAGCCGGTAGCAGAGGGGAGGGTGGAGGGGGGATAATCACAGAAAGTGTCACTAGCGGCTCCCCCCTCCTCCTCTTCCACTCCTTCTTCTTCTTCTTCCTCCTCCTCCTTCTCCTTGTCCTCCTCGTCCTCCTCGGTTCCATTTCCCAAGTGGGAGTCCAACGGGGGGCCAGCGGGAGCAGCACGGCAAGGGGGGCCCCGGGCGGGCAGGCGGGGGATGCCGCTGCTGGGGAGGAGAGTGCAGTGGCTATGCTGGTGGTGGGGGCTCCTGTGCGGCTGCTGCTGCCCCCCGCCAGTGCTGCCCCTCCTGCCCGCCGCGGCCGCAGCCGCCACTGGAGGGGCGCTGCTTGGGAACAGCAGCGGGAAGAGCAATAGCCCCGGGGAGCAGCAGCAACCGCTGCAGCAGCCGACACCGCAGCCGCCCTCCTCCTCCTCTTCTTTCCCCTCCTCTGGTTTCCTTTACCGGAGGCTCAAGACGCATGAGAAACGGGAGATGCAGAAGGAGATTTTGTCTGTGCTGGGGCTGCCCCACCGGCCCCGGCCTCTCCACGGATTACAGCAGCAGCAGCCGCCGCCACCTCTGCAGCCCGAGCATCGCGGGGCGCTGCCGTCCCCTCCGCCCCCACCACCGCCAGGGAGACTGAAGTCGGCTCCCCTCTTCATGCTGGATCTGTACAATGCCCTGTCCGCAGACGAGGGCGAAGAGAGGGAAGAGGAGGAGGAGAAGCAACAGCCTCCGCCCCAAGGAGGGGGCGACCGGAGGGGTTGGTCCCAGCAGCGGCTGCCCGCCAGCCGGCCCCTGGCTCCGAGCGCGGCGGCGCATGCCCTGCATCGCAAAAGTCTCCTCGCCCCGGGCCCTGGCAGCAGCGGTGGAGCGTCCCCGCTAGCCAGCGCTCAAGACAGCGCCTTTCTCAACGATGCTGACATGGTCATGAGCTTTGTGAACCTGGGTAAGGATCTCCATTCAGTAGATGCATAGATAACTGTCTTTCATTCCCGGCCCCCAGGTGACAGGGGAGTGACACTAAAGGGTGCTAGGCACCTAGGCTGATGAAGGGTGGGCTCTCAGGAAAAGACCACTGGACTGATAGCCACGATACATCGGCTCTACTCCCAGCTCTGCCACTAACTAGGGGTATGAATTGGACAAATCGCTTTTTCTCTCGGGGCTCCACTTTTCTCCTCTGTAAGATGAGGGGAGTTGGACTGATCGTCTCTAAGATCTCTCCAGTTCTAGTTTCTAAATCTGGACTCTCCATTACTGCCTTTAGAGCTTCTGTCTGGGGAACTGACTCAAGTCAGGTGTTTTGGCTAGACTGCCACCTGTACTTTCCTGACTGGCGGGGGTGTGCAAGTTCCCCGGAGGACAGGGAGCAGCCTTGTAGTTGTGTGCTTTTGCTTATAGGTTGCCGTGGGGCAGGGAAAGACATAGACTAACTTCTGGAGAGCCTTTTTCCTCTTCTCCTTCCCCTCCTCCTCCCCTTTTTCATTGATAGCTAAGTGGTTAGAAGTGCCAGGCCTTACTTAAAGGAGAGCATCTTGGTGCTTCTTTCATTCAGTAATTGTGAACCGGGTGGTCAGGTATCCCTGAGTGGCCAGGGTATATTCAGTGCCCTTCTCCTTTGAACATCAACCTTGTTCTTGGGGAGAGGTTAAACCTGCTCATAGGGAAATGCAAGACCTAGAGTTTACCAAGCTTGTAGAAAGAAAATTAGGGCAGCCTTTAACATCCAGATTATTTTATTGCCTTCTAAGCTAACCAGTGACTCAACTCTTTTTTAGTTAAATCTTCAAATTTGTAGAGCCTAACAAAAGAGTGGTGGGGATTTAGAAAGAAAGAAAAAAAGAATGGATACAAGTTGGGACCTTGTTGAAAACTGTTGGGGACACTTTCATAGAGTAACAGGAGTGAATGGGAGTTCTGCCATTAGGGAGAATTGTGTGGTAGCATTCATATATAATCCTGCATATTTTTAGCTCTGAAATCAATGTTTGGGGGATCCAGTTCATTCCTAAAGATTGAAAAGATTTAAAAAAAAGTTGGGATGAGGTTGAGGAGGGCTTCAGAAAGTTTCCTCATCTATAAATGAAGATGAGATTAAGTTTTTTTTTTCCTGAATGAATATTCCTAATATATGCCATTGACTCATTCTTGTCTTTTCCCCTCCTTTCCCTGTGTGGAAAGTGCTACTTTGTCATTGTGGTTTGGTACAAAGTCATTTCAAGGGAAAATGTGGTTGTTTTCAGTGACTCCAGAGTCCAGTGTTCACACATTTAAAAAAAAATTGCTAGAATTGTTGTCTTCTAGGTTCCAAGACATGGTAGGTAGAATAAATAATGCAGGGAATAGATGCTTTCCTCAAATGCCACCCAGAAAAGCCATCCAAAAACAAAACAAAACAAAACCTAGTCACTTTAAGGACATTGCTGACTTGCAATACTCCCCAAGTGAAATAGCTAGTTCTTCACAAGTGAATCTAAAAGTGATTCAAAGACATGACTTCAGGTTGATGCTGCTGCTGCTGCTGTTTTTTGAGGCAGGAGGAGAGGGTAGAACCAGAGATGGCAAGGTATGGTTTCTTAATAGCTTACAAAACAAAATCTCATAGCAGGTGCAGCCTCAGAGCCTGCCAACCCTGTCAATGTGTAATACTTCAGGGTCTGCCTTGCAACTTTTGTATCCAGGGATTTTGATTGGGCAGGAATTTTCACAAATGATGGCAGCCAAAACCAGGGTTGGACTACCTCCATGAAGCAGGCTGGACAAATTCTCATGATTCCAGGCCACTAAGCAATGGTTCCAGGGGCATCAGGCCAATGCTGTTCCTTGTCCTGCCTCCCCTGCTTCCTCTCCCTTACTTAACACCCCCTTCCACCCTGGGCACATCCAAAAAGTACAAGTTAATCCACAGGTCACTGGGAAAAATGTCCAGTTGCTTTTTGGGGTTAATTCCATTCCTAGCTGGAATGGAGAAAGTCCTAAATTCCCTCTCTGTCAATAATGATATTAATAAAACCAGGATATCTGAGGATATGTGGTCATTAGGATGTCCTAGTAATGTTCAACCAAGGGCTATGTAGAAACTGCCTTATCTAAGGAAAAACTGCTCTCTATCCATAACAGTGCCTCAGTGCATAGAGTGCTGGAATTGGAAACAGGAAAACTTGGAGTCCAATGCTATTTGCTACAAATTCAGACTAGGCTAGCCCTAGGCAAGATTTTGAAGTTGATAAACCTCTTTATTTTTATCTTGTTTTATGATTTCCTACAACCTCTTTGCTCAGGTTCAGTCACAAACACTTATTTAGTATATCTGCTGGCCAAGGCCCTGTGCTAGGTACTAGGAATACATAACAGAAAGAAGCAGTAGAAACAGACTACTCTTAAAATACTTTACATTCTGCTGGGATTACACCATGTGCACAGATAGGTAAAGACAAGATAATTTGAGGAGGGAAGAAAGAACTCTAACAATCAGGTATATGTATAAAGCTATCACAAAGGAGGCTACCTTCTTGTTTTTTAAGGACCTATCCAATGTCCCATTTCCACACTGGTGAGGTTGTAATTGATATCTGCTAAGGTTTACAAATTGGGGAAATATTTGTAATTTCAGAGAGGACTTTTAAAAATTCAGAGCAATGAGTCTCAATCTTTGATGGTAGCATTAAAGATATGATAACAGGTTTATAGGGCATAGGAAGGAGATACTAAGGTAGGGAGTTCTGACCAGAACTCTTCAAATCAAGGCAGTAGGCATTCCTTTTATTCAACACACATAGAATTGCTTGTAGGTAAGTATAATGCAGATCCCTAATTACTATTCTAGTTTTCAACCCATGCTTCAGAAATCAATCTTAACTTAGGAATGATGATAAGGGCCTCCAATAAAGTCTTACTTGTGGCACAGAGGTGACCTATACTTTGTTATACCTGCAGAGCCCTAGGTGGGCAAATCCTATGAAGCTGGAAAAAATTTCTAGTAAGAACCTGGTTTTAAAAAGTGTGTTTATTAAGTTCAAAGAAAGGCTCATCCCCAGAGGATTTGAGCACAAAGTAGTATTTTTTTTTCAGTTATACCAACCTATGAAGATCAAATGATATGCGTGGTGGTAGGGACCCCAACACAGATAAAGTCATAGATGCTTGAAGTACTGAAAAGAGATTTTATCCTAATAGATAAAGTAGTTAACTATGGTCCTCATGGACATAAAGAAGGGAGGTTCCAGTGGGAAGAATGCTGGATTGGAAGTCAAAGGGACTTAGTTTAAATCCCAGCTCTACCTCCTTATTACCTATGGGAGTATAAGCAAATTACGTCACCTTCCCAAGCTTCAGTTTCCTCATCTTTAACACAGAAGATTGGATTAGATGATCTCTGAGGTCCCTTCAAGCCTAAATCTATGATCCTTTGACCTTAGTATAGGAAAGGTGCCTCAGTGCATAGAGTGCTGGAATTGGAAACAGGAAAACTTGGAGTCCAATGCATTTCAGATACCAGCTGTGTAGCCCCAAGCAAGTCAGCCTTAGTTTCCTCACCTGTAAAATAGAAACAATACTAGTGCCTACCTCCTGGGGTTATTGTGAAGAGCAAATGAGATAACTTCTAAAGTGCTCTGAAACCTTTAAAATGTTATATAGACGCTAGCTGTTATTTGTTATTATGATGATTCTTATTACTTGTATTTTCAGAATAAGGATTTGGGGAGCATTTCCCTGATTTCCTAATGTGTCAGTGGTATGTTGACAGCTGTAGTTAAATGACTCATCTTTCATCAAAACCACAGAAAGATCAGGTCCTTGCTTTTGGCACATCTTTAGAACTCATTGGGTTAAACATTTTATTAAGAGTCGGTCAACAAGGACTTATTAAATATATATTATGTGCCTGGCACTGGAGGAGAAGCACAAAGGAAAGTGGTTACATGGTTGTAGACATGCATCTTATGTAAAACAGAGAATTTACTCATGAAATACATTTAAGTAACACTGAGGCCTTTCATCTAGGGTGACCATCAGGAAGTATCAATCAACAAGATAAACTTTCTCTCACATCTCTACTACCGGTCATTAAAGCCAGCTCATTGTTATTTACGTTGATTGTTTCAAATTCTTCATGAATGAACAGAATGAACATTTGTAATGATTCAAGTACTTAGAGCAACTTGGCCCCCTAATGTTGTCTGCTGTTGCTACTGCTGTGAGTCTGTAGAAGGTGTATACCTATGCGTGCATGCATGTACGTGAGCATGAATTCAATCAGTACTATTTTCCATTAGTTTTCTGATGCTAAGAATCTTTCTGGCGGTCTGAATAACCTGCCTTCCATTCTTTGGTTTTCTAGAATGTACTTCTTAACAGGGAAAACAGGGTATCTTTTGCCCTCTGTGGTTTCAGTTGACCTTATCAAAATATGGGCAAATACCAGTCTAGAGCTATAGTAAAATGTTTACTATTTCATACACTGATTTAATTTTTCTTTTTATAAAATACATGGAATTTGCTATTTTTACTGTGTGAAAGTTTCAAAGTAAATGAAGAAATTCAGGGCCTTGTAACTTCAGGATCATTCGCAATGCCTGATACATGCTTAGTAGATGCTTGTTGCTTGATATATGCTTATAGTATACTGTTATATGTCAGTTAAGATTTTCATATATAATCAATCATTTTTACTTATTATTACCTATATTTCTTAGTTTATAATATAATATATGCTTTCTTCAATTTATTTTAAAACACCTACATTTTTATTAGTATGAATACTCTCTCACTCATGGAGATGGCAACCTCCATGATGATTTAATGAGTTGTTGTGGACAAAAAAAAAATGTCACTCTATGGCTTATTTCCTGGTAATGAGCCTATCCAAACCATGCTAAACTAGTCTTTTGACAATTGTTTATTCCAAGTCTCAGTAGCATAGTTCCTCACAAGAGCAGGTGCTATTTTTCATTTTCTCTTTATATCCTCTGCATTCAGCAAAGTGCCTTACATTTAAGTGCTTGAAGGATGGAATTGGATTAGAGTGATTTGAAACAAAGGTGGGGAACCTTCGGCCCCCAGGTCACATGTGGCCTTCTAGGTCCTTGGGTTCCCCCTTTTGACTGAGTCCAAGTTTTATAGAACAAATCCTTTTATTAAGGGGATTTGTTCTGTGAAGTTTGGATTCAGTCAAAGGGCCGCACTTGAGGACCTAGAGGGCCACATGTGGCCTCAAGGCCCAAGTTTCCCGCCCCTGATTTGGAGTATATTGGATACGTGAAGTTTTTCCAACTTTAGTAGCACATAGCTTATTCTCTACTGGTATACCTTTCCAGTCAGGAGTAACCATCATGCTTCATTATGATAAGATATCAGAGTAGGATTTCAGTGGATAAACTGCACATGAAATTAATAGAAGTTCAGGCATCCTTCAATTGAACTGGCCCTTCTATTTCCTTAATTTGAATTAATGAGGTGTTAATGTATATGGATAGATATTAACAAAGAACTGAGAAAGTCAAGGTCTTCTCTATCTCAGGAAAAGCAACAAGAAACTTATTGTACTACAAATACTGGCAGTCTTCTGGACATAATCACTCTTGGGAAATATAAAATAGAAGAAAAACTGAACCAGAATTTTCACTATTCATGTTTGTAGCCAAGCACAATTTTTGTCCAGACTTTGCCTTTTAAACACATGATCAGAATCCCTATCCCTATCCCTATTCATCTAAATTGCTTCAATTTAGGGAAATTTAGTTACCAGTCAATTGATGAATAAACATTTATTAATGACCTACTCTGGGAAGGAACTACGGTAGGCACTGGGACTGCAAAGACAAAAATGAAATAGTTCTTGCCCTCAAAGAGCTTATATTCTCTATGGGGAGACAACATTTGTATAGACAAAAATAAACAAAATAAGTGTAAGGTGATGGGAGGTGGCATTGGAGTCATCAGAGAGAAGACAGAGACAATAGCAGATGAAGGGATTAGGAAACGCTTCATGGAAAAGGTGACTTGAGTTGACTTTTGGAGGTATTTAGATGGTCTAGGAAGCAGACTGAGGATTGAATGCATCCCAAGAATGAGGCGTATGTAGTCTTTGCTCAGGTACAGAGAATAAAATTAAATTTATGTGTTACTTACTGCTAAAATGGAAAATTTGTTTATGAGAATGTGGTTTGAAATGGGAGATAAGACACTCTCCTAAATACCTTCTACTCTCTTAACTACTAAATGCAAAAGTTAGTAGCATTAAAAAAACCCCAAAAAACAAAATAAAAATCAAACACAGATGTACAAAATGTTCTTAAACTAAGATCAGAGGGCGAGCAGATAGCATTGTTCAGATCGCAGAAGGAGTTTCCTTTGGTTGTCCTTTTAAGAATGAAAATGTAATAGGGAAAAATCCCTTTAAGATTTGCTGAGTCACAGTCATCTCCTCCATCTCAAGGGAGAACAGATCTTGCAGGATGGGTATAACCTCAATGAAGAAGGGATTCCCTCTGCTCTAAATTCAGTTTAATAACTATTAAGGCCTACTGTGTGCTCAATATTGAGATACAAAGACAAAAATAAAAGTTGTGGTCCTCAAGAAACTTAGATTCTTTTGAGAGGAAACAGCGTGTATATTGAAAATTAAATATAGGGGCAGCCAGGTGGCCAAATGGATAGAACACTGGCCCTGGAGTTAGGAGTACTGAGTTCAAATTTGGCCCCAGACACTTGACACTTATTAGCTGTGTGACTCTGGGCAAGTCACTTAACCCTGATGGCCTCCAAAAAAAGAAAGAAAGAAAATTAAATTAAAAATTAAATATAAAATATGCATACAAAGTTATTTCAGGGTAAAAGCACTAGCAAGGATGGGGAAGGATCAAGATAGGTTTCCTGGAGAAAGTGGCATTTGAGTTGAATTTTAAAGGAAAATAGAGACTGTAAGAGGTGAAAAGAGAGTTCATTCCAAGTATGGGAAACAGCCCATGCAAAGGCAAGAGAGGAGCCATGAGATGTCATGTACAGGGACTGTTAAGCAGGCCAGTTTACCTGGAACTAGGGGGTAAAGTAAGTGAAAGGGAGTCAAGTATTTAAAACTAGGAATCATTGGCTCGAATCAGATTGTGGAGGGCTTTATGAGCCAGAGAGGAATTTGTGTTTTATCCTAGAGATGAGGAATCACTCTTAAGGTGGGGGTTCAGGGGGGCAGTGTTTTAGGTAAATCAATTTAGCTGCCATGTGGAGGATGGATTGGAGACAGGAGAGATGAGAGACAAGAAGGAGCTTCGAAAACAGTGGTTCTTAACCTAGAGTCCAAGGAATCTTTCAAGAGTTCTACATACTTGGATGGGAAAAAATTACATCATTATTTTAACTAATCTTGGTTTCTTTTGTAATCCTATGCATTAAAAAATCTGAGTAGTCCATAGACTTCATCAGACTACAGAGGAGACACAGATAAAGAGTATGAGCCCCTCCCCTAAAAGTACTCCACAATGAGACCACTTGAGAATAGGAAACGAAATAATTATAGCTGTCTGGGTTGGCCAACATTGAAAGATAGGAGAAATCTTATCTTTTGAGGAGGAATAGAAATGGATACAGGCATTCCCTAAGGTTACAAAGACTGAATGTTTCTAGTGCCCCATAGATGGGAACAGCTTCTATATCTCCTTCTCAAAACCCAATCCGATCATCCCTATTTATAACCTGTCCAGACAATAGCCTCATTTTGAGACAATGGTATCACCTGTTATTTAGTAGAGGCCACCTTTTTCCAGTAGAATATAAACTTCTGGAGGGCAAGAACTGTTTTGGTTTTGTTACTGGACTCTCAAGGCCTAGCACAGTGCCTTATATATTTCAGGGTCTTAATAAGTTTTTATTGAATATAATTTTCTGCTTCTGGGAAATTTCTGTGCAGCTGTTATGCTCACTTTTTTAAAATTCCTTTAGATCAATTAATTCTTTTTCAAACATCTTCCTTTTTCTTCTTCAGGAAAAAAACCATTTTTTTCCCTTTCTTTTTTTTTTGTTCCATTTTAAGTTCCCAAGGAGCTCTAGTCATAGTGGATAAACATAAGACTAGTGTAAGGGGATCTCTTGATCAATCTCCTTTTTATGCTTTGTGTGTGTGAGTGTGTGTGTGTGTGTATGTGAAGAAATTCCTTTCCCCTTCTTTCAATGGGAAATCAACCATATTTCCTTTATGTTTGTAACAGTGACATATTTGTATCAAAGGAAAGCCACTAATTTTGAAGTGTAGACTCAGTTTAAAAAAATAGTGCCATCAGCCTTTAAAGCCCCCACAGAGTGCCTTTCTATACTCTTATGCCCATCTAAACTCACTCCTCAAGCAAAATTCCACAAGCATTTTCCACATAAAGTATTGGCTTCAGCAAATGTTGGAGCTCCGATCACCAGATCACAGAGCTAGTTAGAACCAGAAGGGACCTCAGAGGCCATCTAGTACAACCGTATTATTTTACAGATGAAGAAACTGAGGCCCAGGGAGGGTGTCTTGAGTGAAGACACTAAGGAAATAAGCATCAGAGCCTGTGCCCAAGTTAAATGTTTCCATAAGGAAACATTTTATTTGTCTAGGTGCAACAGCTTAGGTATTTGTTTTTCTGCTAGGATTTCTACTGTAGAAACATTTATTTGAAATCATTTTTTTGAGACAATGGGGTTGAGTGACTTGACCAAGGTCACACAGCTAATAAGTGTCTGAAGTAAAATTTGAACTCAGGTCCTCCTGATACCAGAACTGGTGCTCTATCCACTGTGCCATGTAGCTGCCCCCAAACCATTCTTTTAGGCACTGTTTCCTTACTACCCTGGGCAAGAAACATCATCCCTCAGTGCTCTAGGCAATTCTGTAAGACTAGAAGTTGCTCTCCTGTGTTGGTAGAGGGAGTTTCCTCATTTGCAAGTTCTCTATATTAATGAAGTACAGATCCAGACCCTATATTTATAGCTCAGATGTTGAGGAAAACCATGGGAAAGGAGCAGAAGGAAAATGACTATCAAAAGAGTTTATCAGTGGGCTTGGAACAAAGAAAACATTATATTAGGAGAAAATACATTTGCTATAATTGGCAAATAGCTTCACTGAGTTTCCTGTAGCTTAATTTGTTAAGTATTTAAGGCACTTCTCCTTCTGATACCAAAAAAAAAAAGCAACTTCCTAGAGAATTTTAAAGTACCAAATATTTAGGTTTATGCATTCATTTAGTCTGGAGGTTCTTAACCTTTTTTGTGTCAGGGACATCCCCTCCTCTTTGGCAGTTTGTTGAAACCCAAGGACCCTTTCTCAGAATCATGTTTTTATATCCATAAGATAAAATGCACAGGATTACAAAGGAAACTAATTATGATGAGATGCAGTTATCAGAAGTTCAAGGACAGAAGGTTAAGAACCCTTGGTCTAGTACTATAACCAGGGCAGGGAAGGTAGTGAGGTAACTCAGGGTATAGGACAGTTTGGGCTAAATATAATAATATAACATAACATAACATAGCATAACATAACATAACAATACATAATATAATGTAACATAATACAATGCAACACAACACAACACAATATAATATAATATAGTGAATAAATGGGTACAGAATAAGTCAGAAGTTAGCTCTGGCTAAAGGAATCCCATGCTGTTGCCAGTTCTGTACCTAAAAAGTCAACAAGCATTCAACTCTGTTGCTGAGATCTGAGGGTACAAAGAGTGGCTTTTAGAGATCTGAAAAATCAGCTAACACATAATGCTTCCCTGGAGCATCCCTCTTCCCTCTTAAGGCATTGGGAGATATACTTTGGAAGAGGATGCCTCTTCACCATCCCATCTTCCCCTATCACTACCCTCTTGGGGAATCTGTGGGAATTGGGTGGGGTACCAAGAATATACTTTCATACCATTTTAAATGCATAAGTGAAGTAATAATAACGATGATGATGATAATAATTGTGATAATAACAACAAGAACAGGAACAACTAGAATTTATATAGCACTTTGAGATTTGCAAAGCTCTTTACAAATATCTCATTTTATCCTTACCAACCCTGGGAGGCAGACATGATTATTATCCTCATTTTACAGGTGAGGAAACTGAGCAGACAGGTTAAATGACTTGCCTAGAATCACATAGTAAATCTCTGAGAGTTGATTTGAACTCAGGTCTTCCGGAATCCAGGTCCAATACTCTATCCACTGTGAAACCTTTGTAAGGCTTAGAAGAAGAAGTGAGAAATCTATCGATGCCAAAAATATACCAGATAATAGCAAAATAAGACATCAAGGCAAAAAGTGATCAAAATCATATTTCTAAAGTGTCTTCGGGGGCAGGGGGCAGCCAGGTGGCGCAGTGGATAGAGCACCGGCCCTAGAGTCAGGAGCACCTGAGTTCAAATCTGGCCTCAGACACATAATACTTCCTAGCTGTGTGACTCTGGGCAAGTCACTTAACCCCAATTGCCTCACCAAAAAACAAAAACAAAAACAAAAACAAAAAAGACAGTGCTTGGCCTGAAGTCAGGAAGACTCATCTTCCTGAGTTCAAATCTGGCCTAAGACACTCACTAGCTGTGTGACCCTGGGCAAGTCACTTAACCCTGCTTGCCTCAGTTTCCTTATCTGTAAGATGAGCTGGAGAAGAAAATGGGAAAGCATTCCAGTATTTTTGCCAAGGAAACCCCAAATGGGCTTATGAAGAGTTGGACATGACCAAAACGATGAAACAAAAACAAAAGTGTCTTATGTTTTATACCTCACCCAGGATTAGACAAATTGTATTGCAGGGGGCAATTCTTGGGAAATAAGCATTTATACTATATAATCAAATTAGGTCTTTCAGATACTTGAAGCCATCTAATCTTGATCATGGTAATATCAATTCTATCTTCCTCACAATATTGACTTTCTCTATCCCCTCCTCCCAAAATGATCTCATATGTTGAATTGGATGGGGACAAGGAAACCTGCCCCCTCACACGTCCGTCCATGATAATTCCCTGTTTAGTAGTCTCCATGGTCCACAATGTTATAGGGGTAGGGTGGCCAAAGGAAGGAAGAGACGAGCTTGTTGTTGTATAGGTCTCAAAGTGTGTCACAGAAGCTTCCATCATGAATATGGTGGTTAGGGCCACTTTCTTAAGTTTCTCATATTTACTAGCCCCTTGTTGGGCCTAACTAGCAGTCATTTTTTGATTAATTAGGGTTAAGACTCCTAGGCCAGCTTTTCTTTACTCTCCATTTCCAAACATATTTGTGTCTCTGGGGTTTGGTCATCAATATAGTGTGGCTTTGTTACATTATGATAGGCCTGGGTTATAATGTACTAATTCCATTATTATGAAACCAGTTGAATCAATGCAGTCTTGCAAAAGGTGAGTCTTAATTCCTCCTGAAGGTACATGTTACTGTTGGACTTTTCATGATCTTTATCTTTAATTACATTTTATTGATGTCTTCTGTTTTTATATTACAGTCACTTCTGATTATAGGTCCCCCAACAGCAGCATTGAACCTTCCCTTATAGTAAAAAGAGTTAAACTAAATAAAATGGACACAATGACCACATCTGATAGTATGTGACTTTCTGCATTCATCACCCCCCACCTTTCTGTCAGAAGAATTAGAGGTTTATAGCTGGAAGGGATTTAGAAGTCATCTAGTTCAATCCTTCATTTTACAGATGAGGGAACTGAGGACCAGAAAGAGAAAGTGATTTTACCGAAGACACACAGATAGTAGCAAAGCCATATATGTATGTATGTGTGTATGTGTTTTGTACTTTGGACTATTATTCCAAATGAACTTTTCCCCTATAAAGTGAATTATATGTAATACTTTTCCTGAAGTGATATTTAATATGCCATCCTGTGAGTGTAATATCTCTTCTTCTCCTTCCATCACCCTTTATTAAATAGATTTGGAATATGGTAGAGCCAATATCTAAATTACATCAGGTAATTTCATTGTGTGTCCCTATAGTCCTGTTATTGAAAATGTAGATACTGCTGGCTGAGTGTAGGACTTTGCTTAATTCATTTTTTTCAGGATGCTATTCTCTTTTAGGTAGGAGAGCCTGCCTGACTCTGTTTGATAGGAATAAGCCCTTGACTGTGGATTCTGTTAGGTTGAGATTGTCTGAGGACTGTAATGTCCCATGTCCCAGTACACTGACTTTACTTTTCTTTTTTTTTTTGCATCGTCAGTCAGCTATGTCAAGCATAAAGCTGTGGCACAGATTAAGCTTTGCTAAGCAGTTGCTCAGTGAAACTCCCCCACTACTCCCCCAACAAGTGAACTTTAATAACTGCTGTGTTCATTATGATGACTTTCCTGTAGCTACCACTTACCCTTTTCACCTTGTTCAGAATGTGACTTCTAGCCTTAAACATCTGCCTTTGTTGATTGTTGTTCCTGTATTTTCAGTCTTGTTAGTTTCCTGTACATGAACATGTTTTTTAAGATGCTGGTGTGTATATCAGCAAAGCATGAACTAACTTGGTCTTAATGGACTGAGCTGTCCTGTTCAGGGAAGAAAGAGATCCTGGAAATGGTTTTTCTTAATCTTTGAGGTTAAATGTTTTCCCCTCCTCTTTCCCTGAATCTTATATGAACTTTCTCAGTGACTGACTTAGAGGCCTTTTTCGCCTCTATATTCTAACTGGATAGTATTTTTTGTTGTTTAAAAAATTACCAATAAACCTAAGGATTTCTGTTTTTCTTTATGATTTTACCATTTTTAATGAAAGAATACTTGGATATTAGCAGATAGTGTTAGAGTATCTGCAGCGTTTTATTGGGAAGAAACCATCAAAGATATTTAAATATAAAATGTGCAGTTTTGGAAGGCAGTAAAATGTCATTTTTAACATTTGAAATAAAAAAGTCTATTATTCTTGATGCCTTCTTGTGTGCAAATATGTAATTTTTAATTTACAGCGTATGTTCGTGTCCTGTGTTTCTCTGTGCTGACACCAAATCCATCAGAAGTTTCCTTGGGTTTTTAAAGTCTAGGAATTTTAAAATCTCTTTTCCTCTACATGCTTTCTGTGAGGTGTCTGTCACCATAGTACCTAGACAATCAGTCAGGCAGAGATATGAGTGATTAAATTTCTCTCTAGCTGGTGCTCTACTTGATCCATGCTCTGCAGGATTTCAGGGAGCAGAATAAAAAGAAAAGCTAAAGAATGGGCAAGAATTGTAGGAATCCTGACTTCATAAAACTATTAGAATTTTTGTGGCAGGGGCATGAGGGGGACAAGAATATTTTCACTAGCTTTCTAAAAAGTCAAATGAACTTATATAGCATGGCATATTGGAGGGAAAAAAATCAATGGATCTGGATTCAAGTCTTGGCAATTAGGCAAGTCAGTCAACCTTTTCTGGGCTTTAGTTGCCTTATCTGTTTAAAAAAAGTGTAATAATAATGTGGGCTACTTACCTTAGAGAGTTGCTGTGAGAATGGACTTTGTAAACCTTAACTTTTAAGTTGGGAGAATTCAAACAAAGGTCTTACTGTGACTAGAGGCAATGTCAGAAATTCTTTCAGGTCTCTTCAAGTAAAGAATGCCAAAGATAGCATGTATAACAGAGTAAAACCTAATGGGAAGTCCATAAATCAGAAGTCGGTTATTTCAGATAAGAGTTGGATTGATTTCTCTTTGAGCTCTGTGTAAGAAAATTATTTACTAAGCAAGTTAACAGGATAGGTAAGCAATACTAGGCAAATATTTAAATAATTTAAGAGAATCAGAGGATCATGGGTTTAACCCAAACTATTTTTCAGGAGAAAAAAAACCTGAGCTCCAAGAAGTTAAACCATTTGCAAAGTGTCACGTAGCTAGAAAATGTCTGAGGTGAGCTTTGAACCTAGACTTTCCTCATTACAGTTCTAGTATTTCATCTATTTCACTAGTCCACTGCTCAAGAAATTGTTAATAACTAATAGCTAGCATTTACACAGCATTGTCAGGTTTGCAGAGTGCTTTATATTTATTATCCCTTTTGATCCTCAAAATAACTCTGTGAGATAGGTGTGATTGTTATCCCTATTTTACATCTAAGGAAACTGGGGTAGGCAGTGACTTACCTAGGGTCCATTTTGGTCTTCTTCAAGAATGGACAACAACCAAGTGTCTGGGGCAGGATTAGAATTCTGGTCTTCCTGATTCCAAGTCCAACACTCTATCCATTACTGGGTCAAATACAAAAGATTCTTATAGGCTCTTTAATGCAAGGTAGTATATTTGGCAACAATTTTGTTAGCCATTTATTTGTTGCTCTAAGCAAATTTGAAATTCTGACTTTTTTTTTTTACTAATTTGGACAACTTTTCCTCTAATTGATCCAAACTAGTAAGGTTTGGCTATATTGAATGTTAGCCATATTGTCCATCCTTTTTATTCATTTTCAGGGGAAAATGGCAAAAATTTAGCAGGGGAAAATGGCAAACAAATGGCATCTTGAAACTCAGATTTGTTTCTTAACATATCTCACTAACTGAGAATGAAGGAATATGCATTTAGACATAAAAAGATCAAAATAAATGATCCTTGAGGGCAGAGGAGAAAATTATTACGATCATTAAAAGAAAGTTGCATTACAGAGTTCTCAGCTGAATGGCTTGTTCTATTCTCAGAGTGAAACTGGGCAGTTCCCTAATGGCCTGTGGGAAAATCAGGCTCTTTATCAATTGATAGTCCCTTCCCAATTTCCTGAAATGGTCTGAGACAATCCTCTCATTCCTACCTCTGATAGTTCTCCTTAGTGGTCTGGTATCTTGGGAACTTGCTGGCATTATGAAGAGAGTGTGAACCCAGATACATACTTAAAATTTTTGCCATCAATCTTCATCATTTCCAAGTTTGCCATAAACCTAAAATTTCTTTTCTAGTTTCAGGAAACATATAGCTGGTTGGAAGTCACTGCTTTTAAGAGGACTTACATCAAGTAAAAACTGCTAGGTATTTTTGTTGGAATCTTGGTTTAAAATCATTCTGGGAGAAGGCAGATATTTTCAGATAGTTAATTCTTGTCTTTTCCAGTTATCATTGTAAATAAATTTTGGGCTATTTGGTAGGGGAGAGATCCTCCTTCTAGTTAGTAACTATTAATCCCGTACTTTCTTAGACCCAAATCTACCACTCCCATTGCATTCTTTCCTCTGTATCTAAAGTGAACTTTTCTGTGAATGCTATGAAACTTCTCTGAATGCCTTTGAGGTTGACATGTAGAGCAGAATTTGTATTTCTCTTTGGATTATATTATTTTTATGTCATCCTCATGAAAGTGACTACTTAGGACATGGTTTCAGATAGTATGGGACACTGTCAAAATATAGCAGAAAGTGCATTGAAGTTAGGTGATAGGGGTTTTAGTCCCAGTTCTGCCACTAGCTATTTTGGTGACCTTGGATAAATCCCTTAACTGCTCTGTACCTCAGTTTCCTCAACTAGAAAATGCAGAAGTTGGAGTGGAGTAGAAGATGCACAAGGTCCCTTTCAAGTCTAACATTTTGATTCTAACCTTTGAAGCTTCTCTGATCTGTTCTTTTTTTTTTTTTTTTTGGCAAGGCAATTGGGGTTAAGTGGCTTGCCCAGAGTCACACAGCTAGAGAGTGTTATGTGTCTGACGCCAGATTTGAACTCAGGTCCTCCTGAATCTAGGGCCAGTGGATTCCACTGCAACACCTAGCTGCCCTTCTGATCTGTTCTTTAAAAGCACTGCCCCTTCCCACCTCAGTTTTGGCATGAAACAGTTGATCCAAGTGCACATTGGAAACTGTAAAATTTTCCAGCTTCATTACCATGCTGCTGCTCTTGATACCCATTCTTATAGACTTTGGACACTTCTACTAATTGAATTTGCTGAAGCTCATTTTCTGACCAATTAAAGGAATTTTTCTTGGCCAGCACCATTGTGCGTGGTTATACATATATGCTTCTTCTTTTTAAATGATATCCAGACTGCTCTTAGTTTTAATTTGTATTTGCCCATGACTCACCTCATGATCAGATTTATTTTAGAGGCCATCCTGACAGTAAAAGCAGATGGCTCTGTGCCTTAGTGATATCTAGATCAGGCATCCACAGTAGTTTTAGCTTGTTAGTACCCTTGTCATCTTGTTGCTTTTCTATATTCAAATGATCTTTCTAGAAAGCATTGTAAAAATCCTCTGCTGTATTTTAAACTCTGGAAATTTGGTTAGGGCAGACAGCCAAGACCTCTAAGGAGGTAGACCCCACTTCACTCTCAGGTTTTTCCTCTCAATGCATTCTTCTCCAAATGTTTTATAAGCTTAAGTAATAACTTGTTTTCAGAGACAAGGACCAAGACCTGATGGGTGTTATTTATAAGGAGAGATAAGTACAATACTTCCTTATAACTTTTTACTTCAAAAAGCGGCTGATTATTATTTTATGTTTATATTAAGTACAACTATTCTATTCTAACTGTTCATTTTCTTTTTAAACAATAGTGCTCAATATGGCATTGTAGATTTGGGGAAAATTATTTGGAGTAACCTAAATGTGTTGAAATAGCACAAAGAGTTGTTGCATTGTGTAGCGGATAGGGAGTGGGTCCTGGAGTCATGAAGACCTGGGTTCAGATCTTGCCTCTGTTACATATTGACTACATGGCCATGGGTAAGTCACAATCTCTCAGTGTATCAGGCACTTTTCTAAGACTACAAATTAAGAACAGTTGCATATATGCATTGATGAAAATAGTTTCCACATTAGGAGTTCTCCCACATTGATGAAAAAAAAAAGTCTTGACCCGCCCCTTCTCCTCCCCCAAATAATAAAACCCAAAACAAACAAAACACAATGGTATATTAATTGGAGGAGAGGTGTAATTTTCCTTTGAGACCTTTGAAAGTGAGGTTCTCTATCTTTAGTACGCTCTTGTTATTATCATCCCTAGAACCATTTAATGTGGATAATCTCATTAGAGAATATGAATGACAAGTCACTTTACTCTCTCAGAGCTAACATTAGAGTCACATGCTGTAGTTTTCTGAAGTGGTGAAAAGTCCTGAGCATGAAGAAATATTATTTCCCCACTTTTGCATGCTATTAAGCATCAGATGTCATTAATCAGAACTATGTCATATTTCTACTGTGTCTGAAAACTTTGCTTCCAGCTTTATACAATGGAGAAAGTGTACATGTTAGTAAACAAGACTCTTCCTGCAGGTGTAGATGCAAAAAGCACTTATCTTGTCAGTTTCTGCTTTAGACTTGCTTGGCTTCAGTTAGGAAGGTGTTAGACATTCTGTTTACATAAGGGCTAAGGGGTGACATAATGTCTATTGAAGCAAAGTCACTTAGCTCCCCACTAGGCAACCGGGAGCATTTAAAAACTGAGAACAGATCAAAGCCATTAGCCAGGTTTGTGATACTTATATCCAGGAGCCAAGGAGGTGTTGCTGAGGAAGGGAAGGGTGGTCTCTTGGTTGCTGGGTCATTCGGTTGGTTGCCTAAAACAGACGTGCATTATTGCATCACTGTCTCTCCAGAACTTTATTCCCTCAACTTTCCAGACCATTGGAGAGATGAATCAGGGAGAGTTAAACTGTGAGCAGCCAATCCAAGGAGACTACTTAAGTGGGAATAAAATAGCGTCCAAATGGGTTGGAAAAAATGTCAAATTGTAGCAAGCACATACAAGATGTGAAACATGACTCTGTTGCCTATATTTACAGACTGTTATGAAAAGTGTTGCTTGAAGTCAAAAAGATTTAAATATCTCTTCCCCCTTTAGTGCATAGATTATCCTACAAAAGGATGCTTCAGTTTTAGAATTAGGAACAAATTGCTGTTCTGTACGTTACCATAAATTTACCCCTTCTTAGTAGAGTCTTGAAGATCATTTTGTTTTTCCATGTATGCCAGACTGCAGAGAACTGGGAGTGGAAAAAGGGAAAAGGTGGAGTTGGTACAGACAGTAGAAACACAAAATTCATAAACCTATTACTCATTTCATTTGATAGGGTAGGCTGAGTATATAATACTCAAGTCAATTCATCCAACATTTATTAAGTACCTACTCTGTTTAAGGGACTGTGAGTCACATGAGGGGGCATGTTAAAAAGTTTAGAAAAGACAGGATCCCCTGTTCTGATGATGCTTGCAGCCTGGTAGTCAACATTAATATCTTAACAAGATCTAGAAGCATGATGTCACAGAAGTTGGGATTGAATCATATCAAGAAAGAATTGTAGAACAGGAGAGGAAAGGAAACAAGCATTAATTAAGTGCCTCCTATGAGCTAAGCACTGTGCTAAGTGCTTTACAAATATTATCTCATTTGATCTTCACAACAACCCTATGAGAAAGGGCTCACCTACCTAATAAGATTTTGATATTTTATAGTTGAGGAAACTGACACAGACAGAGGTTAAGTGACTTGCCCAGGATCATAGAGCTACTAAGTATCTAAGGCTGGATTTGAACTCAGGTCTGTCTTGACTCCAGGCCCAGTACTCTATCCACTGTGTCACCTAACTGTTCCAGTGATCATCTAGTTCAATTCCTTTCCAAGTCATAACTTCTGTCTACAGATGGAAAAGAGAAATTTAGTGGCTTGCCAAGGAAAGACAGCAAATTGATATTGGAACTAGATTGAAAATTCATTGAGGATATTTCTCTAATATGTTTTAACAAACTTAACCCTGTGATACTAGCTAACCCTATCACTTCACTTTAAGATAACTTGCCCAGGATATTGTGATATTACTATTTTTCTAGTTTCTACTTTTCAGACTTTTTATTTTTATGTGTATTTTTTCCAGTCTACAAAAACCAGGATGCATAAAGGCCTATATGATTATATTGGAGGATGATCTTTTTAAGAGTGGCTGGCAACACAGAGACGCTTACAATCACAGCTCCAAATACTCAACTCCTGGGACTGCCCTATACAGACTTATCAGGAGACAGGCTTGGGATAACCATATTTAAGTGGTCTGGTTGAGTAGTGGCAGAAAGGGAGACAATTCAGAATTTTATAGTGATGCTGATGTGAAAGAGTAGTCATTTTACCTACTTCTTCTGTCTTTTGCTGAGAAGTGGGGAGAGAACATGCTCATTCCTTAAATGGTGTTCTCTTAATTCTCAAAGCATTTGTATCCTGATAGGAAGGGTTTGAAGGTTCATTTAAGAGCAGAGATAGGGAGAGAAACCAGGGCAGATTTGGATCTTTGGAACAAAGGAGAAAAACCAGCAGTAAAAAGGGGGAGAATGGGAAAGTTAAAAGGCTTTTAGATGTTTAAAGGGCAAGAGTCATTTTTTCTTTTCTGTTTTTTTTAAACCAGAAAGGATTTATTTTCCTTCCTGCCAGCAGTAGCAACATTCATGATTTTCATAAAACAAACCCTTGCAATTCAAGCTGCCTCCATAAGTCATGGAAGAGCAGTAAGAGGTAGGCATTAGAACTACTAGACAGGCTTTTAGCACCATATGATATGGTTTTTGTTATGTGGGGTAAATGGCATTTGATATCTTGATTAAAGCTCTTGAACATTGTAATGCCAGGAGATTCAAAGCCTGGGGGAAGGAGGGAAGTTGAGGAATTCTGGTTTTAGGGTGGGATTTTTGGTTGAATTACTGTAAATGTAGAATGTTTGGAAAAATTGTAGAGAATGGGTTTGGGGAGTTTGTGTTAGATCCACAAAGCTCCAAACACCAGTTTCAGATGCCTTTACTTTATTTACGTATCTTTTTCTGAGATACATTCAATGGCTGAGCATTAAATTTGAAGAAACTATCACCACTTTTCCCATCCTCACCAGCCCAATCATCTCCTTGAATCTTAACTAGCAAAGTCTGGCATGGGAAAGTTGCCTTTGCTCCATCTAATGAGGGAGAGTTCTTTGGTTACTTGGTGTATGGCATGGGCAGGGTAGTTTATATTACCTGATATGATCACTGCTACAGAAATGCAGCCATATATATGAAGAATATTTTAGACCTGTGAAACAAAGCATGTCAGTCTGGTCAGTGACATTCTGCCAATTGTGGGGGGAGCCCTCTTTATTAAGGTTGGAAACCAATTGGGTTCATGTACTAATATGATCTAACATGACTTTTATCTCTTGCAATCATTGACTCCTCAGATCAGGGCTATTCAGAATAGTGGGAGCAGCCCCGTTGAGAGGAGTATTGGAATTTATGGGATGAATCAGGATTTTCATCTGGGATTCCACCCTTTGGGTTTTATCAGTGTCTTTGTATACCACGGTAAAAGCTCCCATATGTTCAACATATAGATCCATGTTCTTGGCATATGACAGAATGTTCAACGAAGTGGCACTCAGCCCAGGCATCCTTGTCGCTATCTTCACTAGCACCCCATGTTTTTTTAAAAGGCAGTTTCTTTTGCTCTATTAGGGACACTATTTCTTTCCATTGTTCAGGACAAGGATTGTGTCCTATGGGCTTGTGAATACAGCCATGCAGGAGGATGACACTGTGCTTTGAGATTTTTAATATATCTTCTATGGCTCCAGTGAAGTCAAAATCACAACTCTTGGGGTCATAATAGTGGTAGCCAGTAGTGCATGCCAGCATCCCTGAAGGTGGGAAATGTGATTTTCTCAGAATGGTTTGGGAAGATAGACATACCAGTTCAACTTAAAGAACTTTTGCAGAAACTGGCTCCAATCCTCAATGCTGTGGTTCCAGAAATGGTCTGTACGGTCACATATTGGCCACTTTTCAACTCCTTGTTATTTTCATCCAGCACCAGTTCCAAAGATGCCTTGCAAAATTCAGCCAGTCTGCAATAGGCAGGTACTCTTTGTCCATATTCTTTCTGGCAATTTGAGCATCTGCATTAAGAATAGTAGGAAGAATATAAGGTAGACCCCAACTCCAAAAAAAATCTTTTTGCTATCTGTGTCTCGATACTTCTGTAACCCCCATGATAGGATCAGGAGGGTCCATCTCTACATGGATCCACTGGAAGCTGGCTGTGGCAGCAGCAGCCCTGAGGCTCAGCTGGTAGGGGTAGCTCCAGAGAGCAGGTGACAGGAATGCAGCAGCACCATGTGAAAGGATAAGAGGGTTAGCAGGTAGATTGATGGAAGCTGAGTGCTGCTGGCTAGCAGATGAGGGCACGACAATTTTTAGAATTTTTATATATTTTATATCCTCTACCAAAATTTTCCCCCAAGTGAATCTCTTTCCTAAGATGGATAGGGTTCAGAATCCCTTTGACTTCTTTCTCAGATATAAGAAGGAAAGAAGGAAGAAAACAAGCATTTATTAAGCACCTGCTACTTGCCAGGCACTGTGCTGAGGACTTTACAAATATTATCTCATTTGATTCTTACAACAAACCTGTGAGGTAGCAACTATTATTACCCCTATTTTACACTTGAGGAAACTGAGGCAGACAAAAGCTAAATGACTCATTCAGGGTCACACAACTAGTAAGTATCTGAGGCTGAATTTGAACTCAGGCTTCCCTGACTCCAGGCCTATCACTCTACTTACTATACCTCCTGGTTGCCATAGAAATTTGTTTTCAGGGGAGGATGAAGTGAAGCCTTCACTCGTTCTGATGGAGCATACCTTATATAAAGTTGCTTTTATTAGGAACATTTTTCCATAGCTTTCTTAATACGTTGTGACCAAACTTCTGCCTTAACATCATCTGACTCTGCTAAGACACTGGTCCAGTCTTGGGAGACTAGAGTATTCCTTGCCTTGTTCTCTTCCCTGCTCATCTCTATGCCCTTCTCTCCCCCCTAGTTGTCTCCCACCATACCTACTCTGCTCAGGCATCTGCCAATTCCCATCCATCCCTCATCTCCATCCATACCTCTCATTGATTACATAATTCTTAGGGAACTAACTGACCCCTCTAGCTGTTGTGCTTTGCCTAAAGTCTTAATTTTATGGAATCAATTAATGTTAGGTGGGGGTCATAGTATCGTAGGATTTAGAGTTGGAAGGAAATTTAGAAATCATTTAGTCCTTGTCCCTTTGGTTGGTCGACCAAGTCCTGCACCAGATAGTATGATGGTACTCTTTCCACAGAACTCTTTGGTCAGAGAAATAAACAGGTGGACAAAAATATCTTCTCAAGGGCCAATGAAGATCACTAACCACAAAGGCTATTGGTATAGTTTATCCTTTCCTGAGAGGTGAAGGAGGGAGGGAGGGAAGGAGGGAAGGAGGGAGAGAGAGAGAGAGAGAGAGAGAGAGAGAGAGAGAGAGAATTTTTGTAGAAGGGGTAGGGTATAGGGTATGGGGAGGCTCTAGGAGGATAAATCTGCTCACAACATATTTCAGGATACTGGCAATTTAGTAATTTCCAAGGGTGACCTTTTCTCTTCTGAGTAACTGATTTTCCATACCAAACTCTTCTCTATGGGCTTTGCATTTTGGATGTCTAGCTTTTGTATTTACCCATGCAAATATTGTGATTTGTATTCCCAAGCCTTGAGGAAGCAAATTCCAAGTTGTAGATCATCTGTTAATTGTCTTAACATAATTTTTTTTCATGAAGAAGGACAAAAGCAGTGGCTATCTAGATAAAGATCTATTCATAAGAATAATTTAAACAGCACATGGAAAAGATAAACATGTGCGTCCTGCCAGTACATTTTACATTCTAGAAATTTCAGTGACAATGGTTCTCTGGCATCCTGGCCTCTGAGTACTTGGTCATTCATGAACACTAAAGCAAGCTGACCTGAATTCAGGAAGTATCTTTCAATACACCAGTCATGATTGACTATGCATCTACTTAAGCTACGATATTAAAATGGAATTGCAACTTTGCTTGGAATGTGGTCATGAAAAATGAATAGCTAAAGTATAAAGCACATGCTTTTCTATCCTTCCTCCTATTTAAGATCATAGTGTGTTTACTCTAATGAGGAAGAGCTGCACCTTTGAAAATAATGATCTGTGAGGGTAATGCTAGTTTATATTGTAATTTTTTTGGGGGGTGTGGATCTGTGATTTCATCTGTGTGGGGAACTCTAGGTATGGAAATCCCTTCCCAGATACAGAAAAGCAGCTCTCTGTATGGTCTTAGAGACCTGGGGCCACCAGCAGTTTACATGATACACACAAAGTTATATAACTAGGTTGGGTCAGTGGCAGAAATGGAGCCCAATTCTATCATACTCTGCAATCAGCCTTCCACCTACTATCTTCCCACTACTCCTTGTTATGATTGAAATAAGATCATTTATTATAACTTATACATAAACATATAAATATGTTTGGTTAGTTCTTTCTAGACTCCATAACTTCTTACCCAGCTCGTTTTGTAACCAACAGCAGCCATTTCTGAGGTGGCTATTTAGATTAGTGGCATATAGTTTACAGATAAGGGAAAAGAGTCTTGTATTTGAATTGGAGAACGTTGGTTCAAATTCTGCGTGTATTGCCTTCTATCTATGTGACCTTGTTAAAGGCATTTCCCCTCTTTGGGCCTCAGTTTCATTATCTGTTTTACCATCTGTAAAATGAAGAGGGTTGAACTTGATGGTGTCTAGGTTACTTTCCTTTAAATCCATGATCTTATGATGCCGGTGAACAGAGTTTTTGTGTATTCAAAGATTATTGGCCCATACAGTGATCAGTCAGTTCACACCATACTCTGTCTAAATGAGATAATAACATTGAATTCTGAAGATCAGATCTCTTATCTAGCTATCCCTGCCGTGCTTGCAAATAACTACCTAAACAATTAGTATGGCAGTTTCTACATAACCATTTGGATTATGAGAAATAGTCATTGGCTCAGGCAAATGTCCAACCTTCTCCTACCCGCCATTCAACTAAGATCATAAATCCCTACCTTGAAGCTGGTTTTACTAAGTGGACAAAATCCATAACATTCATAGCTGTGGATCTTAAAAAAAATGTGTTCTGGATAGCTTAAATATTCATGTGCCTAAAGGCAAGGAACCTGATCATTTGAATTCTCAGGTCTCTTCAAGCACTGTGATTATATAAATATAAACTATTGATTTATTCACTCAAAGCCTGGGGGGGGAACACTTAATTTTTTTCTTACTATGAATCTCCTTAGTTAAAACTCTTTAAAAACACACTGGAGGATTGTTGTTATTTCAAAGAAAGATAAATTTTGCTTGACCTGACTACTTTTTACCTAGTCTAGTTCCTAGGGTCACCAACAGCCTTAAGATTAAGCCTTCCCACAGGTTTCTCCTTTGGATCATCAAAACTTCTAGATCCCTGGGGGCAGCTAGGTGGCGCAGTGAATAAAGCTCTGGCCTTGGAGTCAGGAGAACCTGAGTTCAAATCCAGCCGCAGACACTTAACATTAACTAGCTATGTGACCCTGGGCAAATCACTTAACCCTGATTGCCTCACCAAAAAGCAAAATCAAAAAAATAAACAAAAAAAAACTTCTAGATCCCTGAAAACATCAAGACTAAGAACCAGTGACAACAGTATACTTTTTTTCTTTTCTTTTCTTTCTTTCTTTCTTTCTTTTTTTTTTTTTACCAAAGGCAGCAAAAATAGATCCCTTTAGCAAAGCAATAGTTACAGTCCTCTCTTCTGGTGAGCTCTGGTTTCCTTTCCCATAGAGTTTCAGCCACAGTTCCCCCTCCCCACAAACTCAGAGCCCCATTAGTACAGTCCCTGCTTCATTCACTGCTATTGTGGGTCCTAAGGTCAATTCATTGTCAACTACTCTTCCTTAATGTCGATTGTAAACTTCCTTGCTTTTGCATCCATAGTCCTCGCTAAAGCTTTTTCTGTATCCCCGCCATCTCTCCAATGCGGTGGCACCCTGGAGGGGACCACCAGTGATAGCGGTTCTCCCTGCGTGGCCTGGAGCTTCTAGGCATTTCTCTAGCAGTATTATTTCTTGAGCCAGCTTCACATTCCTCATGACTTCTTTGTCTTCTTTTCTCATTGCACACAGGCTTCTGGCTCCTTTCTGTCTTACACAGGGAAGTGAAAGAAACTGCTCCAGTCTTTTTGTCCACTAAACTCACCTCTCTGCCAGCTAGAGAATATTCAGTCCCACAAATTATTCTGAGTGTTTAAGTATGGTCTATAGGTCCCCATTATACAGAGATAGAGAATTGTTTTGTGGTTTCATTGATTCAAGGAACTCCCAGTTAAAGAAACTTCTTATACCAAGGAAGGTAGGCAACTCTTTGCAAATTATAGTCTTAGTGACTTGCCTAGAACACAGAATTTAAGTAACTTGCCCAGGGTAGCATAGCCATTATGTGTCAGAGGTAAGGCTTGACCCCAGGTCTTCTTGGTTTCTGGGACATCTCTCTATCTACCACATCACATGCTTTCTTATTATACAGCATCCATTAAATTACATATAATGAAGTAAGACTCAAAGTATACCTGATACAAAGGTCATATTCAGGCACCTTCTGTTATTAGTGTGCCATCTTTCCTGAAGGCTGTGCCTAGAAGCTGTCCTTCTCTCTGGTGCCCATTTGCTCTTTGGTACCAGCAAATACCGTTAGGCCTACAATTCTTGCTGTTACCTCCAGGTTTTGTCAATTATGCTGCCAAATTGGGAACAGAAAGGGTTGTGTTGAGAAAGGCAAAGGAATGGATCCTACATCAGCCTCATGGGATTTCTTGTCAACTGAAATAAAATGGAGACATCAGCCTCCCTAACTGGAAACTTCTCAACAAGACGGTGCTTAACTTATTCTGTTTCAGGACCAGTTTTGATTTTTAAAAATGAGAGGTGATGATATTTCCTTGAACTCCATAGAAACATTACTGTATACTTTTTTCAGCCTACCCAATAGAATTTCCAGGCAATGGACCCTAATATTTTCATAGAAGACCCCAGTAATCATTAGTATCCCCATAGTGTAGAAGAAAGCAAACAGATTCTTTAAAATGAGTAGGTGAGTTGAAATATCCATCTTTGTTTGAGGGTGAGACCACAGAAAGATCTGGCAATTTGCATTATGAGGTGGAATCACTGAGTTGAATTTACAAAACTCTATGGAATAATCATGCACAGGATGAGTAATGATAACTTAGCACAATACCTGGCACATAGGAGGTGCTTAATAAATGTTTATTGATAGCTGTAGCTTTAGACATGGAGCCTGTTCAGGGAGGTCACTTCAACAAAACAATCATATATGAGCTGGCCACTATCAGATACAATTTTTTCAGGGTAAATGTAAAGGATTCCAATTAAACTGAGCAAGTAAGATTATTTATTTTTTTAAAAAACAATTTATTTATTTATTTTTAGTTTTCAACATTCATTTCCATAAGATTTTGAGTTTTAAATTTTCTTTTCCTCCCTCTCTTCCCCCCTCCCCAAGACGGTGTGCAATCTGATATAGGCTTTACTTATACATTCATATTAAGCATATTTTCCCATTAGTCGTGATGTAAAGAAGATTTAGAACCAATGGGAGGAACCACAAGAAAGAAGAATTAAAACAAAACAACAAAAGAATAGAGCAAAGATCACGCTTCCATCTGCATTCATACTCCATAGTTCTTTCTCTGGATGTGGATAGCTTTTTCCATTGTGAATCTTTCGGAGTTGTCTTAGATCCTTGCATTGCTGAGAAGAGCTAAGTCTTTCAAAGTTAGTCATTGCACATTGTGGCTGTTACTGTGTAAAATGTTCTTGTGGTTCTGCTCATTTCACCCAGCATCGGTTCATTCATATAAGTCTTTCCACGTTTTTCTGAAGTTTGCCTGCTCATTATTTCTTATAGCACAATGGTATTCCATTACATTGATATACCACAACTTGTTCAGCTATTCCCCAATTGATGGGCATCTGCTAAATTTCCAATTGTTTATCACCACAAAAAGAGCTGCTATAAATATTTTTGTATGTGTGGGTCCTTTTCCCATTTTTATGATTTCTTTGGGATACAGACCTAGAAATGATATTTGTGTGTCAAAGGGTATGCACAATTTTATAGCCCTTTGGGCATAGTTCCAAATAGCGCTCCAGAATGGTTGGATCAGTTTACAACTCCACCAACAATGCATTAGTGTTCCAATTTTCCCACATCTTCTCCAACATTTATCATTTTCCTGTTTTGTCATGTTAGCCAATCTGATAGGTGTGATGTAGTACCTCAGAGTCATTTTGATTTGTATTTCTCTGATCAATAGTGATTTAGAGCATTTTTTTCATATGACTATAGATAGCTTTAATTTCTTTCTCTGAAAACTGCCTGTTCCTATCCTTTGACCATTTATCAATTGGGGAATGACTTGTATTCTTATGTATTTGACTCAGTTCTCTATATATTTTAGAAATGAGTCCTTTATCAGAGACAGTGGCTGTAAAAATCTTTTCCCAGCTTTCTTCTTCCCTTCTAATCTTGGTTGCATTGGCATTGTTTATGCAAAAGCTTTTCAATTTAACGTAATCGAAGTCATGCATTTTGCATTTCATAATGTTCTATATCTTTTATTTGGTCATAAATTCTTCCCTTTTCCATAGATCTGAT
This sequence comes from Vombatus ursinus, assembly GCF_900497805.2. Classification (NCBI taxonomy): domain Eukaryota; kingdom Metazoa; phylum Chordata; class Mammalia; order Diprotodontia; family Vombatidae; genus Vombatus; species Vombatus ursinus. The sequence continues at coordinate 19,002,005 of NW_020940355.1, read as the reverse complement.
AGGTAAACTATTCCTTGCTCTCCTAATTTACTTATAGTATCAGTCTTTATATCTAAACCATGTACCCATTTTGATTTTATCTTGGTATAGGGTGTAAGATGTTGGTCTGTGCCTACTTTCTGCCATACTATTTTCCAGTTTTCCCAGCAATTTTTGTTAAGTAGTGAGTTCTTATCTCAGAAGCTGGAGTCTTTGTATTTATCAAATAGTAGATTATTATAGTCATTGATTGTTGTGTCTTGCATACCTAACCTATTCCACTGATCTACCACTCTGTTTCTTAGCCAGTACCAAGTAGTTTGATGATTGCTGCTTTATTATACAATTTAAGATTTGGTACAGCTAGGCCACCTTCCCTTGCATTTCTTTTCATTAGTTCCCTTGATATTCTGGTATTCTTGATGTTCTTCCAGATGAATTTTGTTATTGTTTTTTCTAGCTCTATAAAATAATTTTTTGGTAGTTTGATTGGTATGGCACTGAATAAGTAAATTAATTTAGGTAAAATTGTCATTTTTATTATATTAGCTTGGCATACCCATGAGCAATTGATATTTTTCTAATTATTTAGATCTGACTTTATTTGTGTGAAAAGTGTTTTATAATTGTGTTCATATAGTTCTTGAGTTTGTTTTGGCAGGTAGACTCCCAAATATTTTATGATGTCTACTGTAACTTTTAATGGAATTTTCTCTTTCTATCTCTTGCTGTTGGGCTTTGTTAGTAATATATAGAAATCCTGATGATTTATGTGGGTTTATTTTATATTCTGCAACTTTACTAATTTTTTTTATTATTTCAAGTAATTATTAGGATTCCAATTAAACTGAGCAAGTAAAATTATTTATTACAGGATTTATTGAGACCATTGTGAAATAGGTAGAATCCTGTATTAACTCTGGAATAGCCATAACATTTTGTACAACCAACTTTCTATTTTCTGAGTTTTCATAATTTACAGTAAGCTTTTAATCCTAGGATGGTTACCAGCATATATCTGGCTCTCACTTCTCATTGAGCTTCTGCTCAAGAAAATCAAGCCTAATTTTGCTAAAAGAACTTAAGCAACTCAGAGACATGAAGACATTGTCTGCTGCAGATAGAGTCATTGTGGTATAGAGGAAAAGCACTGGTGTTGGAGCAGGAAGACCTAGGTTTGAGTCCTACCTTGTGCCCTCAGCAAGTGTGCAGCCCCAGGCAAATGATTTATCTTGTCTGAACTTCAGTTTCTTTATCTATAAAATGGGCATAGTAATATTTTCACTGTTTCATTGAGTTGTTATGAAGAAAGTACTCTGTAAACTAGAAAGTACTTTATAATTCTGAGCTATGTAGATATTCCAAAATCAAATAGGATAGAAAATCTACTTGGGATCATTTGCTTCTGAATTATTTATACCGTTTCTCCTTTCCACTTGAAAAACAAACAAAAAACCAAAACCAAAAAACGATCAGAAGCTGAGTGTAATTTTACTTTACTGCTTATTTTCCATACTAACCAATAGTGCATATCAGAAAGCAACAATAGCAAAAATAATATTTATTCATTGTTCATTATATAAACATTAAGTATACATCTACTATTGTATGTACTGTCACATGTGATTGATGTCATGGTTGTTTTGATGAACTTCCTTCTTCCTCTTTCTATTTAATTTTTGTTACAAGAGATAGTTGAGTGGCGGGGGAAGAGGGAGGGGTACATTCAGAAATAAATATGATATAAATGCAAAAGACTGATAAAAATAAGAGAACATCTATACTATGTAGAAAAATGTGCTAGGCATTAGTGGGAAGGTAGACATATTAAGCTTGGATAAGACACAGTTTCTGCCTTCATGGAGTTTACAGTCTAGCAGATGGATCAGACAAAACCACAGATAACTAGAATATACAATATTCTATGATAGATACATTAGAGAGATATAGGAGATATTTTAAAGATTCCTTCTGTAAGAATCACTTAAAGGGAGTTGGTTTTGGAAAATGAACAAAATGTACAAAGTCCTTGCCCCAAGTTTGTTACATATTCTTATGGCTCTGAAAATAGTCACCAAGCTTAGAAATGCAGCTGATATTTAAGACATTTGCCCAGAATAACTAAGTAAATTATTTCATAGATGTTTTCTTCTTACCCCTTGTTCTCTTTAGTTCCTTATTTTCTAACTGGCCCTGCCTAAGGGCCTGAGTAGCTTCATAATTTTATTAGGAGGGTGTAATAAAATATTATATTAGCTTGGGGTATAAGAGACTGTGTCAGCCAGGGGTCAGAGTGTATCTCATACAGCAGCAGAGAATAGTAAGCAAAGAGCCAGCCTCACTCTTAGGATTTTATTTTGTGCCTGGTACTATCTTTGGTGATATTAAAAAATAAAAGTTCTGATATGTCACCAAAATAATTTTAGTTGTTTAAAAGAAAGCTTCAGAACATTTTAGATATTGGTTATCAAAGCAAGTCTCAGCATGAAGCACCTGTTACTTAATCAGGTGATTAAAGGAACATTCTCTCCTTGTTTAAATTCACTACTCCTTCATCAGTCACCATCTTTACCAATGAACAGAAAGAGGAAGAGAATCATAAAATGTTAAAGTTGCAAGGTACTCTAGAAGCTATAATGCTTAGCACAGGGCAGTGGTCACAGCTGTTGCTTAATAAATATCTAATGAATGAATGATCTAGAATAAATATTACAGATTTATCTAGGTGGAAAATAAATTATTCCTAGTTGTCACTCATAATGGCAGAATATTCTTAAATAAGAGGGGTGAGGAGGGGACTCTTTTCTAATAACTAAAATAATTTGTAAGAAATTAGTTCACGATATTTGATTTTATTAAATTAGTTTAAGGCTATCAATTTGAATATGAGACAATATCTTTCTTTTTATGCACACACACAGAGGAATATAAAATTGGAGAGTAAGTAGTAAAAGTACAATGCAAAACAATGTCCTTTTCAGGATACAACTTTATTCACTAATCCTATGGGTTTTGCTATTTGATATTGCTTAAGGATGATCTTCAGATTACTTATAACACACAGCTGTGGGCTATGAGACTATGTTGGATTTTATGAGTCAGATTACTGTTAGCAAAATGTTTGTGAAATCACTTCTTAAGTCATATATTTGCATCATGCACAACCTGTTTGACAATCAAAACATTGTGGCCTTCAGCACTTTGCTAGTAATTATAGTAAATTTTCCAGGAGTGCGCTCCAACTTAACATAATTGGGTAGTAGACAGAAAAAAAGCAGTGTATCACTTTAGTATAGAATTCCTTGTGTCTAAACTGATAGAAGTTAGGTCTGAAACCTCTTTTTATAAATTGAGAGATACAGTACTATTCTGCAGTGGAATCAATCAATGTTGAGAAGCCTTCTAACATACTCTGTGAACAATATAGCTTGGGACAGGGGCACATAAAAGGGGAATTCAAGCCTTAGAGAGACTGGGCTACTCTTTGACAGTGCCATCACTGATGGAAATAGCACTGGAAAAAGAGTGAAAATAGTGCACAGAAGCCAAGCCATGAGCAGGTACTACTTTAGACCATCATGTATTGATGCATATAGGTACTTATATATATATAGAGAGAGAGAGTGCGTGTGTGTGTGTGTGTGTGTGTGTTTGTGTATAAATACCAGCCCTGATGTTATATATCTTTTGTAGAATGTTGGAACATAAAAACTGGGAACAATCTGAAAGATCATTAAGTTCAACCCCTTCCCTCCCTTTCATAAAGGAGAAAATTAAGGCCCAAGTGTTGAATGAGTTGCTTAAGGTTACACAGTTTTTGCCAGAGCTGGAATTGGAACTCTGGTCTCCTAACTCCTGATTCTGTTCTCTCTCCCCACCCCTATCTCCCTCTGTGTCTGTCTCTCTGTCTGTTTCTCTGTATCTGTCTGTCTGTCTGTCTGTCTGTCTCTTTCTCTCACACATACACAAATTGTTGAGCTTGTCCTTACCTCTCTACCCCTCTCCTCTTTTCTCCCTCTGTCACACTTCCAGTTTTCTCTTCTTTTCTATCTCCTCCAGTTTAACCAGAGAAGACTTCCAAGATCTACTTGTATTGTTTTTGATTCCTTTTTCCTTCTCTGATTGCTCTTTACCTTAGGATGGGTAGTCCTCATTGTTGTTTAATAGATAAGTCTGAAGCTTAGACAAATAAGTGATTCTGAGCGAGACCACTTATCTTATTGAGTCAGAACTAGAACCACCCCTCTTGCTGCCACCCAGTAAAATGGTGTTTCCATTACATCAGTTGCTTCCCTCGGGTAAAATATTCATTATTCTACTATTAAGCTTTGCTCTTATACCTGCCATCTAGTGACAAGATAAAAAAAAAAAAACTACACCCTGGGGTAGTGAAGGATTAGCTTCTGATAAGCCACAAACACCTAAGAGATCATATATTAGGGTCAGCTTACATTTATTATTAAACAATATTATTAAACAAAAATTTTTGGTTGTGGTTATAAATTTGTCTTCTTTTATTTAATATTTAAGTGTTGCCTTATTGATAAGGATATAAATAGCCCCGAGTAAAGGAAACCTGTTTCATAGACTCAAAGTATATTTTGTATTCCAGAGCAGCGTTCTAGACTCAGTCAACACTTTCATGTATTGGCACCCACCATAAAAGCAAAATGACACAATTTAACAAATGATTATCCTTCACGGCATTTGTTCATTCAACAAATATTTAATGTGTCAAGCAGTTTCCATAGTGTAATGGTTATGGTGTTTGCTTCTGAACAAAAGGAACCCACCCTCCCTTCAATCCCCTCCCCCATTTCAAACAAAGCTTTGACCCCAGTTGTTTTATTGACACCGGAACTAGTCGAGTTCTGACTCCCATCACTTTCTTCTACCTATGAGGCCTTAGGCACCAATTAACCTCTCAGCCTCAGTTCCTCATCTGTAAAATAAAGCAACAGTACTAAATGATTTCCAAAATCCCTTCCAGCTTCAATCCTAGACACTGTGCAATATTGCACAAAGCTAGCTAAAAATTCAAGAGAGTTCTTATGCTGATAGTTCCCTATCCCAATGAAATCACAGGTTTGGACTCTTCCCCCAAGTATAGATATAAGGAAATAGTGAGAAACAGATATAGATACAGCTATATAGCAATGTGCTATGACTGGAGGATACTAAGATTAAGACAGTACGGTCCTCTCAAAGAGCTTATAATCTAGTAGGAAAGAGAAGACATATACTCAAATAACTGATACAAAATGGAGTAAGTGTATACATGAGTAGGGTGGAGTGCTATAAGAGATTGGTAGTGGGAATCGGGGGCATACAAGTGACATTTGAGCTAGGTCTTAAAGAACCAGTAGAATTTCAGCAGGTGGAAACTGGAGAGAGAATAGGTGGAAACAGGAAAGATCAGAACAAGTTTAGTGGATGGTGAATATGTCAGTTTGTCAAGACTTTGGCAAGTGTGTGAAGGGCAGTAGTGTGAGACAGAAAGAAGTACATATTAAGTGCTATATAAGTGCTATAGACAATATATACTATGGTATACAAGCGGAAACCTAATTTACAAATTTGCTAACTGTCCCATTTTGCTGTAGACTTTAGGCATTGTTGTCTAAATAACAATGCTGACATCCTGACATAGGATAGTATACCACTCACTTTACAAAACAGTCACATAAATGGAATGCCACACATTTTAATGACTCCCATTAGGTTTAGTATATCTTGTATCAAAACATTGTTCATGGATCCATATTCTCATATTTCTCCTTCAGGGTTTAAGCAATAAGCTGACACAGGGAATCTTAGTAATATTTTTGATGTAAAAGCTGCCTGACCATGGAGACATCCAGCTGTGCTGAAGTCAGTTTTGTAATTATTGTACACTGGGAGTGTAGAGTAGGGAACCAGAAACCTTCTAACAACTGGCAAGATGTAGAGACAGCCCGTAAAATGTGACAGTGTACTATAGGCCAAGTTTTGTAAGTGACCTCGAAACCTGCATGTGTGTTTATATCCCCAAGCTCTGATTTACACGTATAAATAGATTTGTAAGTCTTTGCTAAATGGGATGATATTTTAGCAATCTGTGTTTTTGAGGTGCAACTATATATGACTATAGGTACGTTTCAGATGCAAACTTAGAACTCACCAATTAATTCTAATGTTCTAGCTTCTCCAAGAGGGATATTTTAAGTTTTCAAATAATAAAAACATCAAAAATGCTGCTTTACCTTGAATTTAAAAAATAATATTTTTCAAAGCATAAAATTTCTCCACAAACTTTACCTCTTTGCTTCGCTGTGTATTACCATTCCATCATCCCCTACCAATGCTTTCTCTTTAAAAACATAGCCTTGATGAAAAAGAATCTAGTGGAATTCGCACAAAGAGTGATTTGCTATGGAGGGTGAATTGCCAGATATAAAAGTTTAGTTTATAATGTTACAGATTTGGATTTTGAAAGCTGAACTCTATTTGTGCAGAGCCCTGGCAGATTCTGTAACTGCAAAAATACTGCTGGAGTTCATCATCCTTTTTATTACTGGGGCTTGTCACTGAGGGAATGAAGAGGTAGGGACACATCTCCTGTGTTGTGGAAAAAACGTCAGGTACAGGCAGATGTGCAGGTGTGACCTCCTTGCCCTGTTGACAGGGAGGGGCTAAACCAGCTTTTCTATAATTCTGAATTTTGAGCAACTAATAAAAAAGGTTTCCCTTCATGGTGATGGTGACCAGTGGGCTTTTCACCCACCCTCTTGGCTCATGCTGATGGCAAATAATTGGACTACAAGGACTAATATATTGTCGAGTGTAGTGGGAAATGCCAAAAGAAAAAATCTGCTGGATGAAGTCCATTTGTCCTGTGTTCATTTCTAGCCCTGTAAACAAACACAGCTGTTGAGTGATCAGTGCTCAGATGTGGTGAAAAAACAGTGATGCATTGGGAGTGAGATCACAGCAGGGGGAAAAAAGTTACGTTATAAGACTCCAGGAGGAGAGGGCTGTCCTCAGCTGGGTTTGGACTGTATATCTTCATCTGTGTATTCCAAGATAACTTGGGTGTGAGCAGAGTGAACTCTGTGTTTTCAGCTAATACAGTCAAGTGTTAAGAATGATCAGTATGGGAAAATTTGGGGGAAGGAAAGAAATCTGAAATTTAATCTGCTGTTTTACCAGATTCAACAATTATTCGCAAATAGAATCTTAGCTGCCTTTTGGATGGGACAGGGTAAGAGGCACAAATTTTTGTCTGTCATTTCACCTTCTGCTTTTGTCTCAGTAGTGCATGACTCTGAGTAAAAGACATTAGCTATCCATGGGCCAAGTATCCTAGATTTCTGGCAAGTGCTGAGTCTTGTACTCCCCTTCTCCCTCCCTGTAACTTAGATTTGTGTTATGATATCCTCTGCCAATTGACTTGAAAGGGCTAAAGATGTTTTCCATTACAGAGAACCTGTCACTCTGATGTGACAAACTTTTTTTTCTAAAAGCATGTCAGTGGTTTCCTTTCACTACTTAATGTAGTGACCAGATTTCACCATCGGGGGGTTTGCCAATTTTTAGCTGCCCCAAAACTCCTGGAACTTGCAGCCAGCCTCCTCCTTCCCAGAGACAAAGAGGAGAGGACTATGGGAACAGGTGGCCTCAGGCAGCCCAAATGGTCAAGTGGCCATGAATTTAAGTGATTGTTGGAAGGCTTGGAGAGAGTCACTAAGAAGGACTCCATCCTTGACATGGAGATATTGTCACTATTGTAACTGGCCACTAAAGAGGTTCCAGGACCAATTACCACAGTTATTAGTAGCCATGACAAAAATCTTCTCTTTCTGTAACTGTGGATTAGTCCAGAAGAACCATTCTAGGCTTCTTCTGCACATCCTTGTTCTCAGTTCCTGGTTTTGAATACAGATTGGAGTCTGGGCTTGTAGAACTTAAGTAACTTGTGTAAATCAGGATATTCACTTCAAGGATTAAATCTAGTCTCACTTTTAAACTGTACACTATAGTGGAGAAAGTATCTTAGTCTGACTGGACAATTTTGTATAGCTGAAGTTATTTTTGCTAAAGCTGACAGCTGAAAACACACACCAGTGATCAAATGGACCAAGAAGCCCCAGTACCCATTCTGTCTCACCAGGTTAGAAATTGAGGCTGTCATGTGTTTTGGGGATTAACTGATGACTTACTTCACCACAATGATTAATATCTCTCACCTGATCTTTCTACCATCCTTAAAGAAGACTTCTATCTAATACGTATAAAATGTGCTTTTCAAATGTCAGTGAGATGCATACCATTCTCTTTCCACATAAAGCCTCATTACTCCCACCTTTTTTTTTCGCTTTTTGGTGAGGCAGCCGGGGTTGAGTGACTTGCCCAGGGTCACACAGCTAGTAAGTGTCAAGTGTCTGAGGCTGGATTTTAACTAAGGTCTTCCTGACTCCGAGGCTGGAGCTCTCTCCACTGTGCTACCTAGCTGTCCCCATTTCCCCTTTTAGTACAAGAAAGTCTACAATATACCATGAGAAGATTCTATTCATAGGATCATAGTTGTAAGGGACCTTAGGGGCCATCTAGCAATCCCTACGCTATTTCATAAATGAGGAAGTTCAGAGTAGGTAAGTTATTTTTTGTCCAAGGTCACACAGAGATTAGTAAAAGGGTAGAGATTTGAACTAATGTCTAAGACATTACAAATCTGCTGCAACAGTCTTAATTGAGACTTGCAGGTATTTTTGATCAGTTCATTAGGATCAGTTAGCAGATGATTTCAATGAAGCCACAGCTGTGGATCTAATCCTTGAATGGGCCCATTTATCTTCTTGTAGAGGAAAAGCCATGTTATATACCATCAACTCAGAGTAACTGTGTCACAGGTGCATGCCTTAGTCATAGGAGAGATAAGGTGCAAGCTTGATTAATATCACCTGTTGCTACTATTAAAAAAACAAAGTTCATATTCATATGCAAAGGGAAAAAATTAATAAATGTTTATTAAGCACCTACATCCTGTAAGGCACTAATCTTAAGTGGTAATATGGTAGACCAAGATGGAAGAGCAGAATGAAACAGTAGAAAGAAACTCAATACAAAGAAAAAAGCCTCCCAGCAGGCTATCCTTTGCTTTTAGAAGGAAAAAAATAGGGAGAAGGAGTGGGTGGGCCATAGATGGTTGTAGAAGCAAAGGATCTTATCATAGTGAATTAAATAAAAATAGAAAGCCCTTCCTCTTTTCCCCATCCCCTCAACTATTTCTATTCTAGTAGAGAAAGGTAACCTTGAATTTGTTCAAGCATCATTAAAAACAAACAAACAAACAAAAAACCCCTCTCTTTTCTCATGCAAGGAAAAGACTCCTAAATAAAGCAGATCATAGGAGAGTAGAACTTCAGTGTCTAAGCTGAAGGGTAAGGCATAGGTCAAAGCACTAACCAGAGGAAAGGGAGAGTCTTGACTAAAGAAGGATCCTGGAGGGAAAGGAAAGGCGACTTGATTTCCTGAGTAAGGGAGATGTATAACTTACTGCTAAGGCTTCAGCAACAGAGAAGAGTAAGGCCGAAATGAACATGACACTAATTCAGAAGATGAAAGTAATGAATATAAGAATTCTCTGAAGAAATGAAGACTTTTAGAAAGTTAGTATAAAGGAATGAGGGCTGTGGAAGAGAAACTTGAAAAAGAATCACTAGCCTAACAGAAGAGGTATAGAACCCTACCCTAGTAACAAACACTCTAAAAAGCAGGATGGACTAAATAGAAATGAATGACTTCAAAAGACAAAAAGAATTCTTGAAACAAAGTCAAAATAATGAGAAAATAGGTAGCTCATCAAAGAAAAACTGACCTTTAAAAATAGATCAAGGAAAGAGAGCTTAAGATTCATAAATGACTGAAATACATGACCAAAAAAACCCCTGGATATCATATTTTAAAGAAAATTATTAAAGAAAACTGCCCAGATATATTAGAAAAAGAGGGTGATATAGAAATAGGAAAAAAAATCCACTAGTCATCTCCTGAAAAACAAACAAAACAAAAGAAAATGAAAACTCCTAGGAATGTCACTGCCAAAATCTAGAGCTTTGAGATAAAGGAAAAACATGCTGGAAGTAGTCAGAAAGAAAGAATTCAAATATCAAGGAACCTCAATCAGGATTTATTAAATAAGATTATTGTTAAATAATGTTTAAAAGCTATCAATATAAAGGAGCAGAGAATATAGAAGGAGATATTCCAAAAGACAAAAGATAAATATTTACTACGAAGAATAACTTACCTAGAAAAATGGAGGACAATTCTGCAAGGGAAAAAAACAAAGAATTTTCAATGAAATAGGGAAATTTTTTTAAACATTCCTAATTTTAAAAAAATGGAGCAGAAAAGGAGCTTTGAAATACAAATACAGGAGTTAAGAGAAACATAAAAAAAGTTAAATTCAAGTGAACAACAAAGAAGGACTTTATAAGGATGAACCATTTACATTCTAATGGGCCAGGATTTTAAAGAGTTCTTTCAGAATCCTAGTGTTACTAGGGGACCTAGGTAAAATTGAGATAGAAGACCTATTGTTTTGTTATGTTTTGAAAATGTACAAAAAAAAGAAAAGGAAGGATTGGAAAGAATATGTTAGGGAAAATGGGAAGAATGATGGGAAACTTGTTAACAAACATAAACAGGGTATGCAAATAGAACCATACACAAAAATAGAAGGATTGGAAGGAGCAGGCCTCACTTGAATTTAAGTGTTATTTAAACTGTTCAAAAAAGGCAGAACACAGATACACACACAGACACACACACACACACACACACATATACACAAACAGAATCTGGCATAGAAATACATTAAACTCAACAGGAGCACAGATAGAAATAAGAGGTAAAAGGGTGTATGTAGGGGAAGGTAGATTCAGAGAAGGATTAGTCATAAGCAAAACAAACCCTAAGCTTGGAAGATTAAAAGGGAAAGAAAATGGGTGACAACTTGAAGTAAGCTGGAAGTGAAGAATACAGAGAACAAAGTGTTAGAAAATAGAATGGATGGACATAAACAATCAACTATTGTTAACTAAGAAAGTGAATAGGATGAAGGCACCCATAAATGGAAGAGGTTAGCAGATTGGAGTAGAAAGCAAAACCCAACAATCTGTTGTTTACAAGACATACTTAAAACATAAAGAGAGCAAACAAACAAAATATTTACAAATGCTGTTATTATCCCCATTTTACAGTAGAGGAAATTGAGGCATGTAGGGGTTAAATAACTTGCCTGTGATCACGGAGATAGTAAATGTCTGAGACTAGATTTGGACTCAAGTTATCCTGATTGCAGGTTCAGTACTCCATCTATTACACCACCTAGCTACCTAATATAAAAACTCATACCAAATTAAAATAAGGGTTTAGAGCAAAATTTATTATTCATCAGCTGGACAATTTAAAAAAAGTAGGAGTGCCAATTATTGTTTCAGTCAAGGAAATAACAGAAATAGACTTAAAAGAGACAAGGGGGTGACTATAGTTTACTAAAGGTAAGATAAGTGATATCAGTACTTCATGTGTGTGTGTGTGTATGTGTGTGTGTATAATGGCACAACTTATTCATATTTAAAGGAAAAACTACATGGATTAGAAGGAGAAATTGTAAAAATATAGGGGTATTCAATTTATCCCCATCATCCCTGGATAAATTTAACCATAAAATAAACCAGAAAAAACTTAAGGACCTGAATAGAATTTTAGTTATATCAGATATGATAGATCTTTGGTAATTATTAAATGGAAATAGAAAAGACCATGCATATTTCTCATCTGGCAATGCACCTTTACAAAACAGATCCTATCTGAGGATAAAAAACTTCATTAACAAATGCAGAAAAGCAGAAATATTATATATACTCTTTATTGACTATAATGCAAGTAATATTAAATAAGGAGCCACTGAAAAAGTATTAAAATCAACTGGAGACTATATAACTTAATCATAAAGAATTGTTGGTTGAAGAATAAATAATAGAAATGATAGATAATTTCATTAAAGAAAATTACAGCAATGCAACAACATGCCAAAATTTGCGTGATGCAGCCAAAGCAGTCCCTAGGAGAAAATTTATATCTCTGAATTTTCTGATTAACAAAAAAGAAAAAGAACAGATCAATGTATTGGATATACAAATAAATATATTAGAAAACCAACAAGTTGAAGACCTAATTAAACACCAAAATAGAAATCCTTAAAGATCAAGAGAGAGATAAAAAGTTGGAAAGTGGGTTTTCACCTATTGAATTAATAAATAAAATAAGGAGTCAGTTAAAAAAAATGATGGAGATAAACCAGTTACTAATTTGATTAAAAAGAAGAAAGAAGAAAACCAAATTACCAGTATCAAAAGTAAACAATGAAAATTCACAACAAACAACAGAGAAGTAAAGGATATTATTACAAATTATTTTGTCCAACTTTGTGCCAATAAAACCAATTTAAGTGGAATAAATGAAAATTTACAAAATATGCAATACTCAGAATAACAGAATAAAAAAACAGAGAATTTAAACAAGTCAATTTCAAAGGATAAAACCAAACAAGTTATAAATGAATTTCCAAAGGGGAAAAAAAACTCCAGGACCAGATGGATGATTCACAAGTAAATCCTAAGAAATATTCAAAGCACAGTAAATTTCAGTATTGCATAAACTTTACAAAAATAGCAAATGAGATCTTACCAAATGATACTGTCTTTATACGTAACCCAGGGAGAGTCAAAATAGAAAAAGAAAGCTATAATCCAATGTCTACAATGAACATTAACGCAAAAATTTTAAATAAAATATTAGAAGAGACTAAAACAATATATCACATTATCATACACTGAGACCAAGTTTGATTTTTACCAGGAATGTAGGGTTGGTTTAATATTAGGAAAACAATAAACTTAATTAACTGTATTAAAAACAAAATCGACATAAATCATGTTATTATATCAACATATTCCGAAAAGGCTTTTGACAAAATACAATTCTTCTTTCTGTTAAAAACATTGGAAAGCATATGAATAAATAGTACTTTACATAAAATGATAGATAATATATATATATATATATCTAAGACCAAAATGTACAATTATATGGAAAAGAAATAAATTAGAATCCTTTCTAATAAAATTAGGAGTGAAAAAAGGGATGTCCATTGTTAACATTTCTATTTGACATAATACCAGAAACACTGGCTATAGAAATGACAAGAAAAAGCACTTGAGGAAATAAGCATATGTAAATAAGAAACAAAACTATCAGTTTGTGTAGGTGATATGATGTACTTATAAAGGACCCTAAAGAGCCAGTTAAAAATTAATTAAAACAATGTCTTTAGCAAACTTGTAGAATATAAAATAATTCTATATAAATCATCAGCATTTCTGTATAATACCAATAAAACCCAGTAGGAAGATATAGAAAGAGAAATTCACTTTAAAAAAACTATATATAAAATACTTGGGAGTCTATCTAACCACAAGAACTGTATAACTACAGCTATAAGCCACTTTAAAGAAATAAAAACAAATCTAAATAATTAGAAAAATATTAATTTCTAATGAGTACATCAAATCAACATAATAAAAAGAACAATACTACATAAATTAATTTACTTATTCCATGTCATACGAATCTAGCTACTAGAGGATTATTTTAATAAACTAGAAAAAACAAATAACAAAATCATATGGAAGCAAAAAAAAGTTAAGAATATTAAGGAAAACAATGATAAAAAGTGGGAATGAAGGGGGCCAAGCAGAGCCAGATTTCAAACTGTATTCAAAATAATTTGGTTAAAAAAATAGAGAGCTCAGTCAGTGCAACAGATTAGATACATGGCATGGAATGGAAGCAAATGTGTCTAGAATCCTTAGCTTCCTTCAAAGCACATTTTATATACCACCTCCTGGAAGAGATCTTTCCTGATTCTCTGTGATTAGCAGTCTCTTTCTCTCTTGAAATTACTTTGTTTATACTTTGTATTCATAATCCATGTACAGGTAGCATTCCCTTTGGGTCATTTCCCCAATTCCCTCTAGCACTGATGTTTGGGTCCTGGGAGGACAGCTGATGATTTCTCCAGAGGTGCTCTGCATACTGGGTGATCCTTGGCCAGCCCCCATTCCCTTTTTAGATGTACATAATGTATCACCTTAGAGAATGTAACTTCCTGAGGGCTGGAACTGTTTTGCTTTTGTCTTTATCCCAATGACCAGTATGATAACCCTCTCCATAGTGAGTTCTTCATAAATGTTTGTTGAATTGAATTGAATATTAGTTTCCTCATCTGTAAAATGAGGGAGTTGGACTAGATCAGAGATTCTTCCTTGGGGTCCATGAACTTAAGGAAAAAAAAAGATTTTGTAACTATTTCAATATAATTGGTTTCCTTTGTAATTCTAGAGGCAACTAGGTAGCACAGCAAATAGGTCCTGGAATCAGGAAGACCTGAGTTCAAATTCAACTCCAGACACTACCTGTTTAACCCTGAGCAAGTCACTCGTTACCTGTTTCCTTATCTTTAAAATGGGGAAAATAATAACACTTACTTTCCAGGGTTGTTGGGAGGATGGATAAAAGGACATATGTGTACAGCACTTTGCAAACTTCAATGTGCTATATAAATGCTAGCTATTTAAACAATTAAAACCATTATTTTGAGGGGTATATAGGCTTTACCAGACTGCTCAAAGGGTCCATCTCTCTCTCTCTGTGTCTCTCTGTGTTTCTCTCTCTGTCTCTGTCTCTCTCTTTCTCTGTCTCTGTCTCTGTCTCTCACACACACACACACACACACACACACACACACACACACACACCCCAGGTCAGGAACCCCTGACCTAGATGTTCTCTAAGATCCCTTCTGTTTCTGTATCCAGTGAATGGATTGGACAACAATTTAGTGCTTGTTCTTGCTACTTACATAACTTATTTAACATGTTCTAAAGAGAATAGAGTCAAATTTTACTAAATTTATTCAGGAAATGTGTAATGAATTAAATTAGTGCAGCAATACAGGATGGGAGAAAATATACAGAAAGCAAAACAAAAATCCACCCAAATATCCCATATAATTCCTGAACTGGAAAGGAGTCTGGACAATGGTAGAGGAGCTAGCCTGATGAGAAGGACAGGTGAGCTAATGTTCCATTAATTCTCCTTAACCCTATGAGTGCCAACATGAGGCATACACTGAGAATATCTTCAATCTGAAATTTATTGAGCTGTGGTCATCTTAAGCACAGGTGTGTTCAATTTGTATGCCCCTGTTAACATCACATTTGTAAGGATTTAAAATTTTTGTTTTGTTTTCTGACCTCTGGATTGAAATCTGAAAGACTTATCTGGTCCAGACACCTGGTATAAATCAAGCATGAGGAAACACTTGCAGTATTTCCTATAAAGTGCCTTGGCATTGCATTAACATTTATTTTTTAAAAAGATAACTCAATTCCTCTTCCCTATGTCCTGTTTTTAAACTTCTTTCAAATTTTTTCTTTTTATTATTAACTCAATAATAATCAAACAGGAACATTTCAATAGGCAAAGAACAAAAAAAAGGGCTGTATATGAAACCACTTTTTCTGATTCCTTATGATACCCCTGTTTTTTTCCCCTTATTCATAAAATCATAGATTTAGAGCTGAAGGGGACCTTAGAGGTCATCTAATCCAACCCTTTCACTTTACAGATGAGGAAACTGAGGTCCAGAGAGATTAAATGAGTTGTATGGGGTCACATAGGTAGTTGGTAACATAATTGAAATTTGTACCCAGATCCTCTGACTCCAGAGTCAGTACTCTTTCTGCTATACTGGACTGGCATCACCTGGCTATTTATTTTTAAAAATTTAATGATGACTTTTTATTTTTCAATCATGGTTATTCCAGTCTTTTAAAGTTGCTCTTTCCTTTCTGCAGCAACCAATATAGTTTCTTTGGTTCAGTCATGTCCTCTTTTTCATGAACCCATTTGAGTTTTTCTTGACAAAGATACTGTAGCAGTTTGCCATTTCTTTCTCCAGCTCATTTTATAGATGAGGAAATTAGGCAAACAGGGTTAAGTGACTTACCCAGGGTCACACAGCTAGAAAGTGTCTGAGGCCAGACTGAGCCACCTAGCTGTCCCACCAATATAGTGCCTGTGCCTAATAGCATATGCAACACATGGCATCCTCAGTCCTATCACTTCTGTAATTCACTGTTTATTGAATTAGGACTATATAGATTGGATTATCTTAAACATTACCAACAACAAGGTGGTACAGTGGATAGAGTTCTGGGCCTGGAGTCAGGAAGACTCATCTTCCTAAATTCAAATATAGCCTCTGACAGTTCCTAGATGTGTGACCATGGGTAAGTCAACTAAACCTGTTTGCCTCAGTTTCCTCATCTGTAAAATGAGGTGGAGAAGGAAATGCCAAACCACTCCAGTCTCTTTGCCAAGGAAATCCCAAAAAGTTCATGAAGAATAGGACATGACTGAGCAACAAAGCATTATATATTTTATTTTAAAAAGTTTTATTAATGTTTTTTGTTGTTTATGCCACAGTATTTCTCACCAACACTCCTCCCAAACCCTCACATGTTAATAAAGAAAATCATCAAAATCAGCAGATACAGCAACTATAGCAACTACCCCTCTACCTCTCTACCAAGAAGAGGGAAGTGTGTTTCAATATCAACAATAAACCCATTTTGAAGAAACTGAATCTACTTTTAATTATCTCAGCATTTAAGAACTTACTCCAAGATTAAAACATGAGTCTGTTACATCATTATCAGATGCTCTTTTCCATTTCTTTTAGTTCTAACACCAACAAAAACAAGAATAAAGCAAGAATGATCTTGAGGATTAATAGAAACCACAAATTACAATTGGGTGTGCTCTCTCCAGATTTTGTGGAATCTGATTGAAAGTTCATTTGTGGAGAGGGAAGGGGATATGTGTTCTTTACTTCCTTGTTATTTACATCCTAACCATAGGCATAGTGTTAGCATAAGGTCCTAAAGATGTTCTATCAACAGAATAAAGTGGTCATACCTAAAACAGTGATTCCCAAGTTGGTTTTTTTTTTTTAAATTTTGACATCATATTATTGGTTGGTTTTGTAATATCAGGATATCCCTCCCTAAATGTAGCACACATTTGTTTTGTTATAGTAAATTAAAATTAATTTTTAGGGAGTGAAGCTAGTGATAATAGAAGATGCCCAACAGCTGCAAAACCAAAGCTGATAATCACTCCCTAGGTAGTTAAATATGTCAAAGGTGAGACTCAGATTATCTATATCTATAGCTATATCTATTTATGTATGTATAAGTATATATATGTGTGTATGTGTGTAAAATATACATTTTTTTAATGCTCATCTCCCTATATTTTGAAGAATGTAAACTTGAAAAACAATTGGTATACCAAGTTAAACTGTAGCAAAGAAGAGGATTAAGACTTTCATTCATAGAATATTACTCATTTATTATGTGATACTTTTTTCAAAGTCTGACATTTTCCCAACTCTGCCAAATGGTTTATATCCAATCCTGGTGCTCTCTTTTCTTCTCTATTTATTTACACTTAGGGGCATAGCACAATATAACTCTAAGAGAATTTGTTTCTGCCTATGGTATCATAGGCAAAGCCTGAAGAGTTCCCATTTAGTTTCTATATTCCGCAGAGTGTTAGGGAGGGAAAAGGAGAGTATGGAACATCTGGTATTAATAGGGTCCATTCATCACAATAAATTTCCCCAGTGGATGTTGTTGGGCAGAGTTCTAGGGAGTAACAGCTCAGAAGTTCTTGTCCCCACCCAAGAAAGCAGAGGTCACTATAGGGAGGGTCCTTCAGATTGTATAAGGAAAAGAAAAATCATAGGTAAACCTAACTTTGCCATAAACCTATACTATAAGCGCAGGCTTAGAGTGTACATAAAAGGTATTTATATAAAAATTGAATATGTATAATGGATATTCTGCCACTAATAAGAATATACATTTTGAGATAAGCCTCAATTCATGGTCTGGTTTTTAAGATTTTTTTTAAGGCCAAAGCAAATGAGAGAATTAGGTAAACATACAAGATTGCAGCTTTAGCTGGTTTGATACATATAACATTTCTGAGGTTAAGTTTCTAGATGATTCTAAAACAAGCAATTTTTCTGCAATTGGACCAAAATAAGACAGGCATATGAAAATTTCTCAGAAGAGGCTAAATATATTGGTACTTAACTTGTGTTTACAATCCAGTGTGCCAATTTTTTTTAATCTTCATTGCTATATAAGATTTCTCCCCCATTTAAAAATTTTTATTTTTAAAATAATGTTTTATTTTCCCCTCAGTTATAGGTAAAGACAATTTTAAACATTTATTTAAAAAATTTTTGAGTTCCAAATTTTCTCTCTCCCTTTCTCACCTCCCTTCTCCCTGAGATGGTAAGCAAATTGATATAGGTTATACATGTTCAATCATGCAAAACATATTACCATATTAGTCATGTTGTGAAGGAAGACACAGTCCTAAAGGAAAAAGAAAAACATGAAAAAAATACAGAAAGTGAAAAATAGTATGCTTCAGTCTGCATTCAGACTCCATCAGTTCTTTCTCTGGAGGTGGATAGCATTTTTCATCATGTGTCCTTTGGAATTGTCTTGGATCACTGAATTGCTGAGAATAGCTAAGTCATTCACTATTGCTCATCATACAATATTGCTGTTAGCACGTACAATGTTCTTCTGGTTCTGCTCACTTCACTTTTGTGCAAGTTTTCTTTTTTTTTTTTTTTTTGTAAGCAGAACCTCTGAGCTTGTATGGAAAGACACGTTGATGCTGCCCTTACTTCATGGTGATCTGTGTCTTCAGGGAACAAGGAAACAAAGAAATAACTTACTGTGGCCTGGCCTAGAAAGGAAGAATAGTAACCCTGAGATTCTGGGCGAGAAAAGCCAGTTGACCAGAAAGAGAAAGAAAAATAGCTTTAGTGCTTTAAAAACCATTCTATGCTAACTGAAAACATTAGACTGTGCCTGTAATTTGACTCAATTCCACTCAATTAAAAACATTATTAAGCTTCTATTGAGTGTCAGATACTGTGCTAGAGCATTTGGGATATAAAGATGAAAAACAATGTAGCTCCTGCCTTCAAAGAACTTGTACTCTTGAGATCAGAAAATAGAAATACACAAAGAAATATAACACAAGGTAGAGTATGATGGACAAAAGAAGGAGTACCTGTTATGTAACACTTTTAACAAGGGGGTCTATATTTTGGGAACAGGGTCAGCCTAAGAAGTTATTTCCCTTTTTAGAGGCTCATCACAGTTGTTTACATCTCATTGGCCTTTGCATGTTCCGTGGATGCATTCAACATGGTCTCAGTGTCACCTTTGCACAGCAAATCTTCTGTCCTATGGAACTTAAGTCCTAAATTCTCCCCAAACTAAATGATAACCCATGAGACTGACCCTGTTTGTTAAAAGTAGGACTGAAAGTTCTCTCCAGCCCTGGTTCAATTCAAATTAACTCAGTAAGCATTTATTCAGCACCTACAGTGTATGTGCCAGGCATCGTTGGGTACTAGTGACAAAAGAAAAAAAATACCTGCCCTCAAAGAGCTTACCTTCTATTAGAGGAAACAAAAGGTACATAGATAAGTATATGCAAAACATTTTCAAAGTTCATATAAGATACTGGAGAGAGGAAGACATTAACAAGTAAGTGGATATGGATAGGCTTCCTATAGGACATAGCATTTGACCTTAGCTTTGAGGGAAGCTACTGATTCTCTGAGGCAGAGGTGAGGAGGGAGATTATCCCTTTCCTAGGGGAAAGCCTATGCAAAGTCACAGAGATGGTAAATGTGATGTTGTATGTGGAGGAGATCAAGTTAGTCTGGTTGGAATGCAGAGCATGTGAACAATGACCACACACACACACACACACACACACACACACACACACACACACACCGGCTGATGCACAGGGAAGCTGGTGTCCTTCCTATCACTTAACATTAGGGTTAAGACACTCCTTTCTCTATACTTGTCCAGAGACTAACAGGGCACCTTAGTTACCACCTCCCTCCGCATTTACTCTCCCTAAGCACTAGCATTATTCAAATAACTCAAAGCTGTCAGTTACCACCTTAGTTACCAGTCCTATCCCCGGTAGAGCTGTTTTAAGCAAAGTCAAGTCAATAAACATTGGTTAAGCACACAGCATGTGCCAGACATTGTGCCAAGTGCTGGGGATACAAAGAAAGGCAAAAGATAGCCCCTGCCCTCAAGAAGCTTCTTAACGGGAGAGTCAACATGCAAACAGCTATGTACAAACAAGATGTTGTTGTTGTTCAATCGTGTCCTACTCTTTGTGACCCCATGGACCATAATTTGCCAATACTGTCCATGGAGTTTTCTTGGCAAGGATACTAGAGTGGCTTGCCATTTCTTTCTCCAGTGGATTAAGGCAGACAGAGGTTAAATGACTTGCCCAGAGTCACACAGCTAGTAAGTGTCTGAGGCTGGATTTGACCCAGGTCTTCCTGACTCCAGACACAGAGCTCTATCCACTAAACCATCTAGCTGCCTCTCATGCTTAAGCATGAGAATTATTCATTGTATCTATGCCAGAGAAATACAGTGAACTAGAAGTCTGGGACAAAATGCTGGAGGAATTTTTGATGCTAACTGGGCATGAAGTCTTAAAGCTTCTCTTACTGGCTGTGGACTCAGGACACTAACTACAATGTAAAGATTCTGTGTGAATTAGAAAGAAACATTCTATACAAATCTGGGAATGAGACCAGGACTAGATAAATGTAGGATATAGGCTCTTCATGAGTAGGGGCTAGGTTGTTTTTTTAATCTTAAATAAGATATGTGCCGGGAAAATAAGTGATCATCTCATAGTGAAGACACTTCCATTAAGGGGGAACTGGAAAAGCTACTTGAAGAAGGTAGAATTTTAGCTGAGGCTTGAAGGAAGCCAGAGAAATCAGGGGATGGCTATGAGGAGGAAGGGAATTTCAGACATGTGGGACAACCAGTGAAAATACCCGGAGATGGAGTGTCTTGTGTGAGGAACACCAAGGAGACCAGGGTCACTGGATTATAAAGTTTGTGAAAAGGCCCAAGGTTTGAAGGGGAATGAAGGACTTTAAAAGACAAACAGAAGATTGTTGGAAGGAAATTATCGAGAGAGGCAGCAATAAAAGGCGATAACTATAGTACAGAAGGCTTATGTTTCTATCTGTACTCTGAACCCATCAGTTCTCTATCTGGAGGTAGATAGCATTCTTCATCGAGTCCTTTGGAATTGTTGTGGGTCATTGTGATGATCAGAGTTACTAAGTCGTTCCCAGTTAATTGTTTTTTGCCTTCTCAATGGGTGCGGGAGGGAGGAAGGGAGAGAGAGAGAGAATCGGGAACTGAAGATAAAATCAAATTGAATAAAACAAAAGAAGGCTTATCTTTCCTAATGACTCCGGTCCTCAAATCTCCCCTCCCCTTCTCCAGGCCTGGAGATCATATTTTTCTCCCAACCCCAGTACTTTCTAATGTCAACATCCCATTCTCTTAGAGTCCTGTGCTTTCCTAAATAAAAATGCATGAAAATAGGCATAGGACAAGGGTTTTTAACCTGAGGTATATGAATTTTTAAAACTTGATATTTTATTTTGATATAATTGTTTTAAAAACATTATTCTGAGAAGTGGTTCATAGACTTTATCAGACTGCCAAAGTTATGCATGATACAAACAAAGGGTAAGTATTTAATAAAGATTAAGTACCCTCTGGGTTAGGAATCATGTTAATCTGGGAATTTGGTGCACAGTGACAACATGGTAGGGATATGTTTTTGGTGAGGTGGGAGGGCTTTTTTACTCTTGAAGTCACACCAGGTAACTGGCTACCTATTTTGCCCACAGGTACAAAATAACCTCTTCTCCCCTAGGCCCTGGAGGTTTGTGGTTTTGAATATGACCTGGGATTCTTTAAAATGGGAATCAGGGTGAGGTTGAATCTCCTGTTCCCACAGAGGAGAAATGTGATGCTAAGACATAATAATGCTTGGGGCAACTCAGTCCCGTGAAGCTGCAGAGTGGCTGAAGGCCTTTTGTGATGTCATCATGGCACCTCATCTCCACTGAATTTTTCACTGGTTTCCGCAGGGCCTTTCTTCTAGTCTCTAGCTGCAGTATTGTTTGAGCTGTCCTCTGCTGCTATTTCCAACTACGCAACTATGTAGCCTCACTGGGCTCTTTGGTGCTCAGTGACTGTCTCCTTTCAACTAACATAGAAAAGTATGCAAAAACCATGCAGTCATACCCATCCAGGTATCCAATAGAAGACAGCAGAAGCCCCAGCTAAGATCAATTAACAAGCATTTATTAAGTACCTATGGTGTGCCAGGATGGGAATACATAAGTGAAATGATCCCTAGCCTTAAAGAGCTTACACTCCATAGGAGGAGATAACGTAAACACATGTAAACATATGCAAAGTATATACAAGGCAATATGGGGGTGGGGAGGCACAGTAGCAGAGGGAGGATCAGGAAAGGTCTCATGTAGGAACTGACTTTTGAAGGTGTGATGTTTAAAAAGTCTGAGAAACATAGTTATATGCCTTTGGAAGAGCAGGTGTTCCTGAGGGTGGCAATCAATTCTGATTGGCTAAAAATTAATGAGCAAATGAATATTATAATGAGATGTGGGCTCATTCGAATGAGGGTTTGGAAGTATTTGACTTGGATCACCCAAGTCCTGGTCAAAGAGACTTATCAATATACATATCAGAGAGGAAATCTATTTCTAGCCCAGACCTGTCTGACCAAACACAGTGAACAGGAATTCACTAATTCTCTTAGCCTGGTTGGAGAAGTTTTTGCCCAAGATTTCCCATACTAGTTGATTTCAGGAAAAAGGGGGAAAAAAGGAGGAATAGCAAGACAGCCAGTTTGGCTGGACCAAAAGGAAGGGAATGAGCATTTATATAGCACCTACTATGTGCCATGCACTAGGCTAATTTCTTTTTTACAAATATTATCTCATTTGATTCTCATAACAACCCTGGGAAGTAGGGCACTGTTATTACCCTCATTTTATAGTTGAGGAAACTGAGGTTAAGCGACTTGACTAGGGCTCACAGCTAGTAAATGAGACCAGATTTGAACTCTGGGTCCAGTTTACTATTCACTGAGCCACCTACTGTTCAGTGAAAAGGAATAATATATAATAAGTCTGGAAAGGTAGTTTGGAGGAAGAATGTAAAAGACTTTAAATGTCAAACAAAGGAGGCTGGTTTTGAGCCTAGTGCTAGTTGGGGGTTTCTTGAATTTATTGAGCAGGGGAATGACATGGTGGAAACTGTGTGGAGGTGGAACTGACAAAATCTGGCAAAGAATTGGATACGTGGAGTAGGGAAGATTGAGCTGAAGACGACTCTGAGATTGTCCCTTGAAACTTTCCCTTAAAGTCCTTTGTCCAAGCCAAGTTATCTGACTTAGGGTTAGAATATTCGTTTTAATTCCTGTCAAATTCTTTATTGTCATTCTCAGCCCCCCAAAATGTAGGAATTCTATTCCCCCAAACCTCATAGGAACTACAGGAGTGATCTCTTTCCCATTTCCCTTACTCCCATAGTTTTCTGGTTGGCTTGCAGATGAATCTGGGGGAAAGATAAAAGGGCTAGGTGAAGCCTTTGATTATATCCAAATATAGATAGATAAATGGATAGATAGATCAATAGTTAGATGCACACATACATTATATAAGCACACATACATACACATCTTGTTTGTACATAATTGTTTGCATGTTCACTATGTAATTTAGGGTTCTAACATTCCTTTTAATTCCTTTCAGATCCTTGCTTGTCAGTCTGTAAACCCTCCAAAATTTTAGTAATTCTATCAAACAAAACCCCTCTGCAGGAAACATATGGGGTGGAGCTGATGTCTTTCCCTTTCCCCCTCAGCTCCCATAATGTTCCTGGTTGGCATACTGATGGACCTGGGGCAAGAACCAAAAAGTGCTCGGTAAAGCCTGAGATTATATCCAATTCATCCTGTATGTGTCTTGTTTGCATATAGTTGTTTATCTCCCCCATTATTTTGTAAGCTTTTTGAGGGCAGGAATATTTTTTACTTTCTTTGCATCTCCAGAGCATACCACATACTACAGTACATAGTGGGTGCTTAATAAATGCTTGTTGAATTGACTTGTTCTACCTGCCAGCAAAAAAATAACAAGTCTTTGTTTAGCATTTCTGCCTTGGAAAGAAACTTTACTTGTCTCCCTACTTTTAGAAAGAAGATATTATAGGAACATGCAAGTATGTATATGAATGTTTTATTTAAAAACTACTTCCTACTTCATCTTCTTCTTTTCCACTCTTCCTTCACAAAAGAGGGATATTCGCCTAAAGTGTTGAGAATTCCATTAAATTTGTTTCAACCCGTATTTATGCCATGTAGAAATTATACACTCAGGGAACCCTGACTATTCTGCTATTAAATCTGTGTCCATTGTATATCACTTGCATACTGGGGAGGTAGGAGTAGGAGTCACAGAACTGTGTTCACTACTTGCCCTTCCTTACCCAGCTTCCATTTGCAGGGCTTTTCCTAGTAAGTAAAGTTGGAATTCTTGATTTGCTGTTTTGGGGCATGTGTGCTCTCACTCATCTAGGAATCAGGCAGGAGTGTGCTGGAGCCAGATCAAACAGGCTCTGAGCCAATTGTTAAATTTTTAGTGTGAGTATTTATACCTCAGAAACCAGCAAACACTACAGATAAGGGTTTGGTTTCTTTTGTTGATTGTCTAAACTTAAGAAAGTGATAAAGAAAATGTTGATGATGCAAATTAAACTTAAAAATGTGTCATGCATACAACTTTTTTTTACTGAGAGCTGGTTGTTAAACATTTACCAGTACATGCCATTAAACATGAGCCATAGAGAGAGATTAATCACTAATTCTCTGTGTGGTCTTGGGCAATCATTTAACCTTTCTGGGCCTCACTATTTGTATTTGTAAATTGAGGGGCATATAGTAAATGATCTCTGAGTTACTTTCCAGTTTTAGATCTATAATACTAATGATGTTATGAGCCAGATGGCCCAAGTTCTGAATCTCAGCTCAGTAATTAACTTGCTGTATAAATTTGGGCAAGTCATTTCCTTCCTCTGGGTCTCAGTTTTCTCATCTACAAAACTGGGGGAGGGGTTCTTAAATTCTATGATTTTATTGGACGGGCAGCATAAAATGACATGAATCACAAAACCACAAATCATTAATTTATTTTTTATATGCAATTCTAGAGAGTCTCCCCCCTTTCAATATGGTTGCTTGCTTTATCCTCAGGCAGGCTGAAGAGTGGATGGCGTGCACACAATAGAAAGAATGTTCCCACTGTGTCTGCAGAATTCAGATTGTTTTGACTCCCCACTACCACCACCACAGCCTGATCGTGTAAAAGAGTCCCCACTGAGTCTGCTGAGTTCAAGCTGTAGTGTTAGAAGTGTTTAAATTGGCCTCAGTCCACAGTTTTGCCCCACAGCACAAGGCAAGACTGTGTAAATTCCCTTGCATCCTACGTGTATTCAACTTGGACCTGAGAGCTTATTTATTCGTTGGCATTGTCATCAAATAACAGGTAAAAATCTGCAGAAAAGAGATGAGCAGAATGGATTCTTGCTGTCCTTCATTAGGAGGGAAGGTCCACTGGAAGTAGAGCAGATATATTCTAAAGTGACTGTGATATGAAATCAAAAGCCATGAATAAAACTTAAAAATAAAATCCAGCAGAATAATGTAGTGGAAATAGAAGTGAATTTTTAATAAGTGACCTGGAGTTCAAATCCCAGTTCTTACTTACTAGCAGTTGATGTGAAGGACCTAGGTAATTCATCTTATATTTATGTTCATATTCAATAAGAATTCAGCACAAGTGAAATAAGGTTAAAAATGAACATCAAAGAAAGTTGAAAGTGGGCAGAGGTAATAGGAATCAAAGTCCTGCCATTTTTCCTTATTGACTGACTGGAAGGGCCAGGTTTTAGTATTTAAAGCTTGGAAAAAAGTTTCTTCATCATTTTATCCCACTCTTCTTATTTCACAGATGAAGAAAACTAAAACCCAGAGAATTTAAGTGACATGCCCAAATTCACACAGGTAGTAAGTAGCAGAACTAAGATTAGAATTTAGGTCCTCTGGTTTCAAATCCAGTGTTCTTTCCATCATACCCCACTGCCTCTATTTTTTTTTCAGTTTTGAATTTTTTTTTAGCACCAGCTGAGTCATCTTCAATTCCTCACAACTCCCTTCCCCTCTCATATCCCCAACTCACATTTTTGAATTTACTTGTGTTCTAGACACCTGGTTCCTGTAACAACTTGGTAACATTCCCCCCCTCCAAAAAAAAAACAACCATGAGATCCAGGGCAATCATCACCCACATTTACTGTTCCCTAAGGACGTTTCTGGTGGTTGTAGATAGTGGAAGGAGAAGGAAGGGAAGTGATCAAGTAAATACTGTAAATGCTTTTAGAATGTTTAAGTGGCATTTGTTAGGTGTGACAGCAGAATTTTCTCTAGGAAAATTTCAGTAGAAATTGGAAGTCCAACATAGTTAATGATTTAGCTTTTGTTGGATAGAGAAATGAGTCTGTGGATAATACTCTTAAATTCCCATAGTTTAGTTCAGCATTTTTCACTGGGTATCAGAATGGAAATGACATTTAAGAGATCCCTTAGTCTGCCCTCTTCATTTAACAGGTGAGACCACTGAAGCCCAGAGGTAGAGACTTTCTTCAGTTCACACTCCTAGTATATGGCAAAATGACATACTTTCCAATGAAATTATGCTGCCTCTGTGTGATTCCAGGACTAGAGTTAATGAAGGGATGTTTTTGTTCTGTCATTGTATTGGGAAAAAAATTAATCTATATTTTCGGAGTTTCTGGAGAGAAAGTGTAGTTTAAATGAACAGAAAGTCTATCTATTTTATATATCAAAAGGCTTCACAAAAGCAGATCACAACTCGGCCATAATTTGGAAGGAGTCTTATAGAGATGCCTGAGGATTAAAGAGGTTAAGTGACTTATCCTGGGTCACATAGTTCACAGGAGTCAGGATTTGAACTGAAGTCTTCCTGATCTAGCCCCCGATACATTACTCTATGTTGCCTTGTTTGTTCCAGGATTGGGTGAGCTAATTATTTAAATCAAGTGTCAGCAAATCTACTTTTTCTTCAATTAAAATCCCTGAACAGAGCTTTTAACCTGTCATGTTGTTGAGGGTGGGAATAAAAGCAATCTTTCATAATGATTAGGAATCAGCTGTTAACATTTTCATCATCTTTATTTTGGGTGTTGTCTTTTTTTCAGATGTTGCCTCTGTGACTAAGTTAATTCTAGAGGAGAAATGCAGGGTTTAATGGCTGAAGTGGCTTTCTGAATTGCTTACACTGGCACAGATTTCAATGGTTTTTAGAGAGCTAACTATCTGCTGAAAACCTGCACCAATTACAGTGCTTAGAGTAAAATGCTCACTTTTGTTTTCATGTATTAATTTGGTCACGTGTGGAAGATTATTCCCCCAAATGCACACCATGCCCTAGCTTAAGAGAATGCAGACAGCTGTAGTAACTGTAAATTCCACTTCCACTGCTAACCATGCCAATTACTCACACATAGCCTATTTAAAAGCAGGTGTAATTCTTCTCTTAGACTAATCTTCTAAAACTAGTCATCATTTAGTTCAACATCCTCATTTAGCATAGGAGTTAATGGAGACTCAAAAGTGTTAATATAACTTGCTCAGGGTCATAGCTATGATAAAGCTGGGACTAGAATCCTGGACTGACAAAATGCAAGCTAAAAACTGTAAAACCACAACTACTATAACATTTTCAGTAATTTTGCTCAAGGTTTTATTTTTTTTCCTAAGGAACCATTAGGATAAGTAATTTGTAGAAATTCAGGTCAATATACCCTTCTAAATAATAATGATAATAGTAATAGTAATAATAACAATAAATAAAAGGCTTACCTAATTTTAAGTGGGTAAGTTGGGAGCTAGGAAAAGTATTTTTTGCTTCATAAAAGATTAATCACAGATTCCTTTAAATGGGAACTTCCCTAGCATTTCATTGTTTGTTTATACCCCAGTAACTATGGATAGGGGAGGGGTTAGAGGAGAGATAGGGTGAGACAAAGAAATTTAAGATTGAGTGCTAGGAGGTCCTAATGATGGAAGATCAATTAGAAGTTCAGATGAAACCTCTTCATAATTATATGGTAAGTCATCAGGGAAATGTGTGACTGAATTGAAAAAAAGTGGGTAAAAGCAACCTTTCAAGAATCCTCTGTTCTGTAAAGTGAACTAGTATGCATCCATCATGATATTAATTGTAATGATAATCAGCAATGTTTGGAGTTCTGGATTGTATATAGTCTATTACTGACTTCTGTTGAGCAATCTCAGGAAGTGACATTTGCTTTTAAAAATTCAGCAACTTAGATTTAATAATACTTGTGTAGATTGAACTATAGGAGGATTAACTGTAGACATTTACACTTTGGTGGTTCAATGACTTCATCCACATGGGTGTGGATATTCCCTGCATGACTTCTCATGTGTGATTCTTATCCGTGTTTTTCCATAAATTCTCCATGGAGGATCCATCCAGTGTGCTGGAGGACTTCCTTGCATTCTTTTAATAACCTTGGAAGTACCACTGTAGCACTTGGGCTGTCCATCTGTTATTTCTCACCCTCACTATATGACCAGCCTATCTCATTTTCTGGTCATATATATCCTTGTTAATGTCTTTTAGGTTAATTTTCACAAGTAAGTCACCATTATCCTTTTAGAAATCCAAGTCCACTGCTTGAATCATCCTTGACTCTTCCTTCTCCGTTAACCCCTTCCTCCCCCATATCTACTTGATTGGCAGATCTTGTAATTTCTACCTCTTCAAAATCTCTCTCCATCAAGCCCTGTCTTCTCTGTACTTACCACAACTAATATCCTAATTCAGGCCCTTATTACCTCTAGCTTGAATTATAACATTAACTTCCTAATTCATTTCCCTGATTTTCTTTTTCCTTGTTCACTACATTTTCCATATTGCTGCACAGACAAGCCTCCTAATGCAGGGATCTGACCATATCATACCCTCATCAAATATCTTAAGTGTCTATCTATTGCCTCTAGTATGAAATACAAAATCATCAGCCTGGCATTTAAAGCCCTTCACAATCTGATTCCAGCCTACCTCTCTTGACTTATTCAACATCACTTCTTATTATGTATTCTGTTGTTCAGCCAAACTAGGCTACTAGCTCTTTCCAAACCTGAAATTCCATATCCAGTGTTCCTACCTTCCCATAGCCTGTCCCCATGCATGGAGCATATGTCCTCCTCAGCTCTGCCTGCTTGCTTCAGGATTTATTTCAGGTATTACTTCCTACAAGAAGCCTTTTCAGATCCACTCAGGTGACATTCAGTCAGTCAATAAGCAGTCAGCATTTATTAAATACCTACCCTGAGCTGGGAACTGTGCTAAATGTTAGGGACACAAAGAAAGGCAAACAAAATAACAATAACAACAAAAGAACCCTAGTCTTAAGGAGCTCACCATCTAATGGGAGAAATAACAGGTAAGCAACTGGGTAAAAAAAATAAAATATATAAAGTGGAGATAAGCAATAGAGGGAAGACATTAGCATTAAGATGTTAGTATTTTCTTCTTCAAATGGTTTTGCATTTTCTTTTCTTTTTATTTTTGCATTATTAATGCCTAGTATAGTGTTATGCATATTAGTAGGCAGTCAATAGATATTGAGTTGCACTGCTAATGTATGACATTCTATAGATCACTATGTGTCTTTTTATTGTCCTTTGGGCTACTTAAAATTTGATTCTTTTGAGATTGTGTTCTGTAATTAGTAGATACATAATAGAAGTGGAAGGATATTGGTGTTAAAGAGTGGACATTTTTGGCAATGAACAGTTTGGGAGCATTGAAACAATTATATAATATCTTAAATATCCAGCCCTAATTCCTTCCACTTCTTACTCTGTCAATCTGCATTGCCTGTTCAAAATATATACATATACCACACACATATATACATCCACATATACACATGCTTATAGACTAATTCAACTTATTTGGTGGCATGCCATGGCCTGGGAGATCTGTGTTTTTCATCCATTCTCAACGTTATGGATTTCAGTGATGAGGTTTGGTAGTGTTCTAGAGTTCAATGCAATTTGTATAATATTCAGATGGATCTATGATCTCATCAATGCAGATGTTCTGATACAGTTCAAAATTCATCAATGTCTGCCTATCTTGTGCAACTCTTGTTGATGATTCACCACAGGGGATCCAACCAACATAATGGGTACCTTCCTCATTTATATTGACATCAAGAGGGTATCAGTGGACTATACCTGCCATCCATCCCTTAACCCTTATCTAGAAGGGATTGAGGAAGTAGTCCTGGAGAGGACTACAGAAGAGGATACAGAATAAATATAAAGAGAACAAATACACAGTAGTTAAATACAAGGTAGTTTTGGAGACAGAGCACTAGAAACTGGGAAAGGGAAGATCAGGAAAAGATTCATGTAGAAGGTGGTGTTTGAGCTGCATTTTCAAAGAAGAGAGATTGGGTAGATAGAGCATTTATTAAGTGCCTAAGGAAAAAGTCTTTTCCCAACAAGTCTCTCCTTCTGGAGTTCAGTCAAACAATCATCAGAATGTAGCTCCATTTACTAGAGAGCAATCAGGAGAGATCACCATGTCTATTAATAAGGACCTAGGTTTCACATCTAGTTCTATGGGAGGTGCTCCCTTTCAACATAGGCCCACTCCATGCAAGGTTAACAAGTTGACTGGAGGACTCAAACAATTAGGATTCTCCTGATCATCCTTGATAGGAAGGATAAAAATGAGAAAACATTCCTTGTCATCACAGAAGATCTACTGCAAACAATTTAAATAAGTTCTTAGCTCCTATAAATGGGAAATGAACAAAAATAAGGAAATTGAATATTGTCATTTTTAGAAAAATTTAACTATGAAGACAAGCTGCCACAAGGATGAAATTAAAGGAGCCCAGGAACTTCCTGCTGCCAGCAATATTTAGGTTCTTGCCAAACAGACATTATAGTCCAGGGCAATCAACACTAGTGTAAAATACAAGTTTGGTGGCAAAACATTATGGAGAGAGTACTGTGCTAAATGCTGGAATAAATACAAAATCCAGATAAGACCTAGCTGCTGCCCTCAGAGAGCTTAAAAATTACTGCAGAGATAAGACATAACAACATTGACAACCAGAATACACAAAATTGTGTGATAAGTACAATAGTTTCAAAGCAAAGTGCTATCTTTGTCTGTTACTGACAAGGGTATGAAATAAGGTTTGATGGAGGAGTTGGCGCTTTTGACATTAGCCTTAGCATAATAATTCAACAAGCAAAAATCAGGAAGAAAGGGCATTGAAGGGAACAGCGTGAACAAAGGCATGGAGACGTAATGGCACAGTGCCTGTTCAAGGGACAGTATCACCTCAAAAATTAGTGAAAAATAATTGAAGAGAAAATA
Source organism: Vombatus ursinus (assembly GCF_900497805.2). NCBI lineage: Eukaryota > Metazoa > Chordata > Mammalia > Diprotodontia > Vombatidae > Vombatus > Vombatus ursinus. The sequence continues at coordinate 18,970,363 of NW_020940355.1, read as the reverse complement.
AACCTTCAGAGAGCTTGCTGTGAGGTCCAGCTAAATCAAATCATTCGTGGAGCATTGGTAGATGAAAATAAATAAGAAATGGATCAGATCTGCTGGTATTTCTATCATTACCTATCTTCATCAGCAACTCTAGTGAATCTACTACATTTTTATTCTACTACCTCAGCCTCCAACACAGGGTTTGAGGCAACCTCAGTGACATTTAAGAAGATTAAATCAGAAAAATGAATCTGGCTAAATACAAAAAATCTGTGCTAGAGGTGACACAATTTTAAAGGTACTCAAAGATCAGTTTTTAAGATCTTAAAGAAAGCTTTATATAATAATAGGAAAGTTTAGAGACAATGCATTAACTATCCAAAAGAGAACTGAGAAGACATCAATAATCACTGACCCATTTGTCTGCTTTTTTATTCCTATTAAAGATACTGTGAGAATCTTTGAATAAAGCATGGATATGAATATATTTAGGGCAGCTAGCTGGTGCAGTGGATAGAGTGGGGGGGTCCTAGAGTCAGGAAGACTCATCTTCCTGAGCTCAAATCCAGCCTCAGACGCATACTAGCTGTGTGACCCTGGGTAAGTCACTGAACCCTTTTTGCCTCAGTTTCCTCATCTGTAAAGTGAGCTAGAGAAAGAAATGGAAAACCTCTCCAGTCTTTTTGCCAAGAAAACCTCAAATACGGTCATGAAGAGTCAAACATGACTGAAAAACAATTAAACAAACAACAAGCCAAGACAAGGTGTTCAGAGATAACTAAATTAAAATGTTTTCTGTACGAAATGCTAAATTTAGTTCCCTACAAGTTGTTCTTTGTGGAAAATGTTACTCTGTTTCTAAATGCAGTACAGTATATAGTACTACAATGCAGTAGATGGTAGAGAAAGCTATTCCTGTGAGCCCTATGAGGTTAAAGGAGCTATCCTATTCCGTAGAAGAGTCTTGACATTTATAGAATGTTGGGGGGAGAGAAGGAGGAACCCCTTGGACCAATATTAAAATAAAACTAAACACATGCATAAATCAAAAGCTCTTATATCCCTCTGTGCTCCTCGTTCCTTTTAACACAGGTGAGAAAGCTAAAAGTAAAGGCATAAATTTAAATAAAGAAGTCAGAAGTACCAAATTAGTAACATATTCAAACATACTTAGAATTAAAGTTGGAAAAATTCAATTGATAACTATTTAGTACCAATGACCCTTGCTAACAGAAGTTAATTGCTTGGTTGATTTGGAAGCAATGACTTGCTCAGCCTATGTAGAATACATTACCCTCCCCCAGTTCTCCAATCATGTCTTCTGCTTGCCAGTCAGTTACATAAATTATTATTTTCTTTGGCTTGAAAAAATGACAACATTGCTTTCCTCTTCCCCTCCCCACTTCAACATTTTTCTCTTAGAAACGTGGTAAAAGTATTCATATGGAGAAGAGAAGACTGAAGAGGGGGCTTGAGAGGGATTAGGGGGATGGAAGAGGGATTAGACTTGTTCTGTTTGATTCCAGAGGGAAGAACTAGGAACAATGGATGGAAGTTTTAAAGAGAGATTTAGGCTGAATGTGAATAAAAAGTTTTTAATAATTAAAGGTATCCCAAAGCAGAGTGGGCTTTAGAAGTAGTGGATCCCCCTCACTGGTCTTCAACTAAAGGTTAGAACAGAGTCCTTGAACTGCACATCTCAGTCCATTTGCAAGTTCATGCCTTCCATTACCATGTGCTTTTTCTGCCATTGTTGCTTCTGGTGGTGATTCAGGACAGAGGGAAAGAGAAACCCCTTCCCATACTTGCAATGGAAAAGTCGTAGAGTAAGTCCTAAAGAACCGAGATGCCCAAAAGAGCATGATCAGCTTACTTTTATAGGTAAAACAGGTTACGGCTAATTCTTCATTCAATTAATGAATTAAATTTGGCCTTCTCTGTGTCTCATCAGTTTGATCAGGGGGTCTTGTCAATTTTATCGTGGACTAACAATGGTCCCCACATTATGACTTTATCAGTTTGATTGAAATACTCCTCAGTTTGATCAAGTGCTCCCCACCAAAACCTCTCTTACATCAGGTATACTGTATTGGGTATTCCTGTTGAGGTAGAGATTGGATTAGATGATTTCTGAAACTTCTTCCAACTCTGAGTCTCCATGATTCTCTGAAATAGCCAATGTATCATGTAGAAATAGATGTTTTCTCCTTCAGTTTTGTGATGTTATTCAGAGGAGTAAATCCTTTCACCATCATCATCATCATCATCAAGAGGTGGAATTCGCCCTATTTTGTAGCTAAAAAGACTGAAAATGTTCAGATAGATTAATTAACTGTATGAGTCACACAATTAGAAAGAAGCAGTGTTGGAAAAAAGTAACTGACATTAATATTGATGCTTTCAAGTTTGAAGGAAGAGAGTTCTGGATTAGAAGATCAGAATTCAAATCTCAACTTTGCTTTTCACTAACTGCATGATCTTAGGCAAGTCACTTCACCTGAGTCTCAGTTTTCTTACCTACAAAATAAGGATAATAATACCCGTAATATCTACCTTATGGGGTTGTTGCAAGGCTCAAAGGAGATCACAGAATGACAGAATGTAAGAGTTGGAAGGCTCTAGTGGGTTTTAGTCCATCCCATATGTGACAGGAGTCCCCACATACCTTGTGTCTAAGGCTACATTTTAAACTCATGTCTTCCTATCACCAGGTGCAGCATTCTAACCACTGTACCATCTAGCTTCCTCTTTACTCAGACCAAGGAAATTTACCATTAAAAATCATTTGAAATGGCCATTTATTGAACACTTAATACTATTCAAAAGAACACTATTGAAAGTGCTATAGAGAAATACAAGGGGAGTGAAAAAAAAAGTCTTTCTCTGAAAAGTTTGTACCATAGTGGTGAGGGTGGACCTTGATTTGGGGAGGGACATGATTCAAACACATAAAACAAAGACATCTCTAAAGAGCCTAAAAACAACTGCTAACCTAAAAACAACCAACCACCACAACAAAAACTATGTGGATCCTTATGTGGTGCCTCAGCTATTTGGGGAGCTTGGGGTGGGGCAGTAATTAGAAATAGTTGGAATTAATCAAAGAAGACTTTTAGGAGAAAGAGTATTTGTCCCACACATTTGGCAATTGCTTACTGTCTTGATTATCTTTTCTCCATCTTACTTCCCCAGCTAAATTGTAAAGTCCTCAAGACCAGGGAACATATCATCAAAACACCTATAATATCTAGAACCTAGAATAGGGGTTCAGTTTTAATATCTTTTGGTCCACACTCTCTCCCTCTTAATACTACTTTGTCTTCCTTTGCATTTAATTACTTGTGTATACATTATCTCCTTCCAGTAGAATGCAAGTCTCTTGAAGGCCTATCTTTTCAATGCCATTGTTCTCCTAGGGATATTGTGTGCCTAAGAGTCATGAAATAGTACAATATCTGAAGCACTGAGGTTGAGGGCAATGGAGATGGGGCATGGTGGGTCTGGTCAGTCTGTAACATACTGAAAACAAGGAATTACCTGGGAGAATTTGTATAAAGTATGCCATCAAATGAATGTATGATCAAAAAAGGAGGTGGGCAGGTCATACAGTGTGAGGATCAAATGAGATAATGATTGTAGAGCTCTTAGCATAGTGCTCGTACATGGTAAGTGCTATATAAATGTTAGTTATTATTACTATTGTTATTATATAGTGAAAGAAGGCAATATCCTATGGACAGATTTTGTGTTCCATTGGGGTGTATTTTCTTGATTTTGAGAGAATACAAAGAAGGACCGTTATACTTCATAGGTTCCCAAAGTGGCTGATACATCCTTTGGGGGCACTGGAATGATCCAGGGAGGCTATAGTAGCCTCGGGTACAATGGGAGGCATTGAATAAAAATAAGGGGCAGTGGAAGTAATAGGAAATGAGAAGAAAATTTTGAAAAACGATTTGTACATGTTTCATCTGTTGTGTAATAGAGTTAAAGTCATAGTGATTACATTATTTTCCAAATAAACACACAAAATGTAAGTTATAACCAATCAGTGGTCAAGTCTGCCGACAGGTCTTAACAAGCAAGTGTTGACAAGTGAGCATATCACACATTGTCAGGAAGTTCAGCATACATCGACAGGAATATGTGCGTGTAATAACTTGTTTACAATATGTTACTATACAGTTACATGATGCAGTATTGTGTCATCAAAATTTTTATGCAGGAAAAAGCCCACAAATTTACAATAAATTATTAAATTTAAGATGTATCATTAAAATATTTTATATTTTTTGAAATGACACAAATTTTAAAAAAACATTAAAGGGTTAAAGAAAGTAGATTGCCAGGGGAATGCTGAGACATTTTTTTTGAAAAGTAAGCAGTTGGCCAAATAAGTTTGGGAACTTTGGCTTTAAGTTATTCTCCTGTGGCCAGCTTATGGGAAGACATGGTCAGGAGTCACAAAGAATAGGCAAGCATGGAGGGTGGTAAGCTGCATCATTGGTGGGAATATCTACATCAATGAGAACACAGATTCATTAAAATTTTGGAGTATCCCTAGTGCCTAGCACAGTGTTTTATACTATAGTTGGCACTTAACAAATGTTTATTGAATTCCATCTAGTTTCACAGAGCTACAAGGGATCTAAAAGGTCAGCTAACATTAACCCCTCATTTTGTAGATGAGGAAAGTGAGTCTTGTAGAAGCAAAATGTCACACAATCTACAGTCACCAAAAGGTGACAAATCTCCATTGGCTTGGATGCTCTCCAGGGATGCTATTTGAGGGACCCAGATCTATACTAAGAAGGCCTGTCCAACAGCACTGATAAAGGGAATTACTTATCTCAAACTACATATCATAGCAGACTTATCCTAAAGAATAGGTCTATGTTGTTAGTAACTTCTTCTTGCCCCTAAGATAAAATGCACACTCACAGGATTACAGATTTAGAGCTGCGAGAGACCTCAGAGGTGATCTTCAGACCCCTCATTTTACTGACAAGAAATGAGAAGCCCAGAGATGTGAAATGACTTATTCTTCCCAAATCTCTTTTAATTCCAGTGTCTTCTGTTAATTATTTTCTATTTATACTGTATATGGTGTTTTAAAATTTGCAAAGGGCTTCCTATTCACTGTCAAAAAGGATGACCATTTGTGGAATATGTTATGATGTGGAATCCTGTCATTTATGGGTTGGTTGAGAACCCACTAGAGTCTTCCAACTCTTACATTCTGTCATTCTGTGATCTCATTTGAGCCTTGCAACAACCCTATAAGGTAGGTGCTGTGGGTATTATTATCCTTATTTTGTAGGGAAGAAAACAGAGATTCAGTCGGGTAAAGTGACTTGCCTATGACCATGCAGTTAGTGAATAGTGGAGCTGAGAAGTCCAGCACTCTCTTACTTCAAACTCCCTGTAGAGGTTAAAGCTAGAAGGTCCCTCATTCTCTGCTCTGTCTATGCTTCCAAACAGAATTACTAGCTCTGCTTCCTACCCTGATGAATTTTAATCACTAATGAGGATTTTAATTCTCAAATATTTATTAAAGAATGACTAATAATACCTTGTGCTTAAATAGTGCTTTATGTTTTCCAAGTTGGTTCCAGATACATTATTTAATTTTTTTCTTCACAACAACTCTGTGAAGGCATTATATTTCTCTTACAGATGAGGAGATAAAAATATGGAAAGATACTTACATGCTAATAAAAAGTTACCTGAGGTCAAGACAGCAATGACGAGAAATGTCTCCTTAGAGTTTGCTGAGTCTTTCTCTACAGATTTGGTGCTGATTGTTGCGTATGCAAGGTTCATCTTTACTGTAGCCACAAACTAAAGTTGAGAAGACATATTTTACCTCTGTTTCATATTGTTATATCTTGCTTCATACTCTAGAATGATTAGTTGGATGGGTGTTTAAAATAGGTAGAATTTATATGCAACACAGATGTGTTGATTTTCTGCTGTGTTCCTCCTTTCACTCAGCCATTTCACTCATTTGGCACTTTTTCAGCATAATCAAAATCTTATAGTGTTCCTGATTTAATTCTGTAACCACTTAAAATGCACCTTTACATCCTTCAATTCCAATTATCCTCTCCTCTGTCACAAGTTCCAGTAATTGATAATTGGCTTGCCCCAAATATTGTAGAGTTTAAATCTTTTTGCTTTGATCCTATTTGATTGTGTTAAGGCATCCCTTTTTAAGAACTTAGGAAATGTTATACTGGGTCAGACTCATGTCTGCCTAGTATTCTATAGATAGTAGCATCCACACTAAGGAATGATTTGTGATAGCATGGTTACCTTCCATGGTATCACTTCAGAAATTTAGAACTTCTTTCAAATCTTGCTATGTACCTAAAATTCAGAAAAATTCTCAATTATTATTTCTCAATTGTTATTCAGTACTTTGAATGATAAAATTAATGTTTCTGATTGAATGTTTTGTTTAGTATCATTGAATCTATTATTTTCATCCTGTACCTCTTAAGATAACAAACTTATACAATAATAATGATAACTAGAATTTGCATAGAGCTCTAATGTTTGCAAAGTGATTTACATATGCTATCTCATTTAATCTTCACAATGATCCTGAGAGGTAGGTGCTGTTATCCCATTTTTCAGATGAGGAAACTGAGGCACAGAAAAGTTAAGTTACTTGCTCAAGGTCTTGTAGTTGGTAAATGTCTAAGGCAGGATTCAGATCCAGATCTTCCTGACTCCTAGTACAACACCATCATACTGCCTTGCTGCTTAATGTGTTAATATAGTACTTTGTGTTTGTTCAGTTATCTCTTTTAATTATAATAACAGCTAGCATTTATATAGCACTTTAAGATTTTCAGAGTGCTCTACAAATATTATCTTATTTTTTTCTCACAACAACTCTGGGAGACAGGTGCTATTATTCCATTTTACAGATGAGAAGACTGAGGCAGACAAAGGTTAGCCTGTAATTACATAGCCAGTGTCTGAGACAGGATTTAAACTCATCTTCCTAACTCCCAAGTCCAGCACTCTATCCCCAATCCACTTAGCTACTCTTGTGATCCTCAGAGGGTACCTCCTAATCATAATATTCTCTAATTTGATAGACAAATCCTTTTTGTGATTTTATAAGCTTTGGCCTTATATAACCTCTTGACCTTTTCAGAATTTTCTTCTTGGTCTTTTATTCCATTTATAAAAATAATTTTTTTCTTCCAGCATTACACAGTAACCAGTCTCTTACAAACAGATGCATAGTCTTATATAGGATATCTCCAAAATCTTAACACTAAGACTCTGGGGACACCCTGTATCTCGTCCATTCCTGGTAGAAGGTTCTTTAGCAACTTGAGTATATCACATTGTTGTGTTGTTATGCCTTTGAAAATGCTTTTTTACCTCTTTTTTACTTCTTCTTTCTTAATAATGGGGAAAAAATTCTTCCATTCATTTGTTCAGTGAAGCTTCCTGTTGGGATCACTGGAAATCTTTATTTGCCATTGTTAAGTTTATGACTTATGTCCCCCTCTAATTCTTTTTAAAGTCTGTTTTATTGTTCTTTATTTTAAGTATCTTCCAAGAGTTTATATACTTAGAAGAGGTAAGGAAATAATTGGCTATTTGTAAATGTAATTATGTGTGTGGGTCTTTAAAATTATATAATAGTAAAAAGTATTATGACACTATAAAACCAAGCAATGAAGTTGTATTATGCCAGTGATAAAATGTTCAAAAACAGAGGTAGAAAGAGAAGTGATTTTATTGTATAGATTACCTTAATGGAAAGAGGAAACATGAGGAGTTTGGGAAATAAATTGTAAACCTGGCAGGTAGATATAGTATAGTAGGTAGGCATTGTATAGTACATATGAGAGGTTTCAATTATCTGCACATCTACTGGACCCCTCCCTTCGCCAATGGCAGAGAAAGTAATAATTTCCTGCCTTGTCTTTTAGCTTTAGGGATATAACATTGCAGCATTCTAACTAACTCTCAATTACTTTTCTCACAGATTATATAACCAGCCTTTCTCCTTTTCTGATTGTAGATTTCCTGGATTTTATTTCTAACTCCATTTCTTGCCTACACATAGGTTATTGGGGAGAAAAATGGCAGCCTACTTGTGTTAACATGTGTTGCTCCATTGCCTACGGCATTTTTCACAAATGCAATCTAGCCTACTCTCTTCCTCCTTTTCAATTCTGGGCCTAGTTCACTGACCACCTGCAGTGCGTCTCTCAGCTATATGTATTGATATACAGATTTAATAGACTTATCTTCCAACTATATGCTGTAGCCTATGCAATAGACATTTTCCATCTATCTGTTTTTTATCCCTTATGGATTGTTAATCTAATCTTTTTTTTTAATAATCATAGGTGTCATTGAGGAAGCACCATAATATTTTTAGGCTTGATATAATTAACTCAATTCTATCTGCAAATAGCAGACCTTAACTATCTATAAGAATCCCATGTCCATTTGGACTCCGTACAGGCTACATAGTATGCTGTGGAAATGGTGAATAACTTTGGTGACCATACATATCCCTGGTTTTTTGTTTTTTGTTTTTTTGCCTCAGTTGAGGTTAATAATCAGATTATTCAACAGAGTTATTTATCACTGTGGTTGCATTTATCCAGGAGTCTTGTATGATCTTAACATGCATGAATTACTCCTTGTTTGAAGAGAGCCTTTGAGGCTGTCTTTGCCCTACTGAGTCAAATGCTTTTTGTAATTAATAGAAAAACACAGTGAGATCTTGTGTTCTCTGTGCCTTTCAGTCAATTATGTGACTATAAAAACAGTTAACTGTAGAAAATTGTTTATGAAAGCCTGCCTGTTTCTATCGCATATTTTCACCAAGGATATCCTCCATACATGTATAGATCATTCTTATAACAATTTTATAAAGATCAGAAAGCAGACTTACGAGTTGGTATTTATTGGTGACCTCTTTTTTCAATATTAGTGCTATCCATGAATTTTTCTTCTTCTTTTGATCTTCCCTTCCTTGAGATACCTTTAAAATAATCCCTGAATGCTTTGTGTCTTCTCTAGTATGAATTTCCTCAGTGTGTACTTGGTCTGGTCCAGCTGCTCTTCTACTTTCTCAATCAGCACATCAGGAGCCAGATATTCACGTCCAAAATGATGCTGTTGCCGATGTTGAAAATAGATCATTATAGAAACACTGAGAAATTTGTTCTCTTTTTACTTCTCTTTGTTGTCCTGCTTTCATTTTCATCTTTGAATGCTCCACTGCTGATGTCAATTCCTTGGGCTTCATACCAAGTTTTCTACAGATCTGTTTTTACTTTCACTGGTTTTTGGTGTTTTATGAAGCAGTGCAGCTCATAATCTTTTGCCATCCTTCTGTGTCTGTCTTCTAAACTGGTATTTTCCCTGGATGCTGTGTATATCTGCTAAGCATGAAGCTCAAATGTTTTTGCCTCAAGTGGTTTCTGGACATTTTGGCCTCCTTGTTGTGTTGATCGATTAACATTAGGAAATTTTTGAAGGAAAAAATGATCATGAATGTCACTATCTCTTTCATCCTCCATTTTTAGCATCCATGCCTTTTTTGAATGGGTCAGGTTAAAGTTTTTTGCAGGAAGCTTTAGGGACAGTTGGCTAATACAGAGGGGATAGAGTTCTGGGCAACTCTTCTCCCTGAGTTCCAATCTGGCCACAGACACTTACTAGCTGTGTGACCCTGGGCAAGTCATTTAATCCTGTTTACCTCAGTTTCCTCATCTGTAAAAAGAGCTGGAGAAGGAAATGGCAAACCACTCCTCTTTGCCAAGAAAACCCAAAATGGGGTCACAAAGAGCTGGATATGACTGAACAGGTAGCATTTTCCCCCTTATCTTTATCCTTCTTTCTAATATGATTTTTACTAGAATATTAACTCAAGTACAGGGCATAGGAAATGTTTTTGTTTTGTCTTTTCTATTCCCATAACCTTACACTGTGCCTTACACATTAAATTTAAAGACATTTAAGACATTAAATAAGATGCTTATTGAATTGAAATAAATTAATATTGATTTCAAAATTTGCTCTAAGTAATTAATCACATGACTTCACAGGGACAACTGATTCTGAAATGACTCCCACATCAATATTCAGTCACTCTATGTCTGTAAAAATGAAATTGTCATTTTTTATTCGTATATATTTAGTGCTTACCATGCTTGGTGCTTTCTGGCTATTTTCTAAAAATGTATGTTATGAATATGTAAGCATGAGGTTATAATGAGAAATAATAATGATATTAACAGAGGAGAGATAATGATAGTTGATATTTTAGTCTTTTAAAGCATTATGAAGAGCTTTGTATCTATTTTCTCATTCAATCCTCACATCAACCTTCCCATGAAAGCACTTCCCGCAACCTCTTTTTGTCTAGGCCTCTTATTTTATTGGAGTATGGAATTCTCAGTGAAGAAATTCCTTCCACTAAAGCAATTATCTGTAACTTATAATTTTAGAGTGTTGCCTGGGATGCTGAATGGTTAAGTGGCTTTCCTTTGGCCAGACAGTGTCAGAGACTTTGAACCCAGATTGTTGAGGGCTTCAAATGATAAATCCAGATATTTATATTTTATCCTAAAGGTAATAAGGAATCACTGAAGGTTTTTGAGTATGGAAGTGAAATGGTCAGACATGTACCTTAAGAAAATTATATTGGCAGCTAAGTGAAGGACTGTTTGTAAAGAAAAGACTAGAGGCAGGGGCACTTTTTAAAAGGCCATTGAAATAGTCCAGGCAAGAGGGTGAGGGTCTGAACTAGGCCTGTGGCTGTGTGCATGAAGAAAAGGGCAAGAATGCAAGAAATGTTGTGGGGGTAGAATTAACAGGACTTGGCAACTAATCAGATATGGAGAGGGGAGGGATGAGGAGTGAGGACTCCAAGGTCTTACTCCGTTCTGTGTTGCTTGATTGATTGATGACTTTAGGCTGAGTTTTATTTAGATTCAGTTTCTCTATCTATAAAATCTGATGAATAATACCTGCTTTTTATTCAGGGACAACAAATGAGAGAGCAAGATACTTACAGTATTTGGCTCTCTTAGGATGGGAGATACTAAAGGACATTCAGAAATGGCATTTACTAATAAATACATGCAACAGGAGGAAATGTGGACTGGTTTCATTTACCAGGAATTTGTGTTTGCTATTCCTAAAAGTCAGAGGGGAGATTCACTCTTTGGTGTTTGAAGGACCAGGGAGGTCAGTCAGTAAATGAGTGGCATTTCTCATAGCATTTCATAACCAATATATTCATTTGACAGCTGTGGGTTAGGAATTGCCTCTTTATCTGGTGCAGTAAAGTAAGGGAATCTTTTTTTTTTTTGTACCCTTCAAGCCCTCTCTTGTTGTTGTCCACAAAATAAATGGAAACCAAGCTGCACAATGATCTTTCAGACTCTGACCATCTCTGCCTGTTGACTGAAGAGCAATGAGAAGTTGAGCAGTTTGTTGTGTCTTACAGACATCTTTTGCCTTTAAAAAATCTGTTTATGGTGGGGGAAGATGTGCCTGAAAAAACACTTGTACATAAAACAGCTGTTAAGCGAATCTCCACACACTGAGATCAAGAGAACGTGAAGAAATATGTACTTCTAAGGACCCCTCTGCCAACTTGGAGCCTCCTTCAGAAAATAAATACAGCCACGCTACGAGTTTCTGGTAACTTAGTTACTGAAAAATAAATTAAGCCACTTAGACCCTTGAACTTTGATTTAAAAAAAAAAAGAGTCTGAATTCTATTGCAGTGATGCAAATGAAGCTGAATAAACTTTTAAAATGTGTCCTTGCTCTTCTATCAACTAGTGTACCATAGTAAATTCTGAAAATCTCAGTAGAAGCTCATCTTTTCCAGTAGAGGGAGAGCAGTGCCCAGTGCGGCTAGAGATTTTAGAGTCCAAGGCAGGTGAAGGACAAGTTCATTAGCATATTGCATATGACAAAAGGACATGATTTGATTAGTTGGTTGTTTCTCAATTTTTCTCCAGTGCATGATTTGCTCTGAGTGGAAAATGTATCCAGTGGTTTGGGTGTAAACAGAATTATTATTTTTCCCTTAGATATCCACAAGTGCCCATGCAACGCAACCTTTTTCTGTTCTTATAAAAATACTTCATTTTCTTATAAGTAGCATTTGCTACTTAATTGAAACTTCTTCATGAAAGGCCATGTCCTTTTAAAATTCTTCGTGATTATATTTAAGAGAAGGTTGATTGTGTACTACAGATGTTTTTACAGTTTATTTCCAAACAGCTGCTCTTCCCTTCTTCAGTCTGTTTTTCCTTTTTTTAATCAAATCCCTCAGGAAGCCTTTCAGCTCCCAGCCTTGGCAATTGTTTCTTCAGTAAAAGCCCTTGCATACCACACAGTGACATGCTCACAACCAGCACCTGTTACTACAGTAGGGTCTATCGATTTAGCAGGTTGCTATCCCTATGAGCTGCAAAGAAGTGTGTGTGTGTGTGTGTGTGTGTGTGTGTGTGTGTGTGTGTGTGTG
>NW_020940355.1:18937986-18957842 GCF_900497805.2 Vombatus ursinus | reverse complement strand
TGTGTGTGTGTGTGTGTGTGTGTGTGTGTGTGTGTGTGTGTGTGTGTCGGTGTGTCTGTGTGTTTGTGTGTCTGTGTGTAAGTGTATGTGGTGTGTCAGAATCCTGCAGATTCAATCAGCACGAGGACTGTCAGCTCCTAGTGAAAAGTCTGACATAGCTAACATTTCATAAAACAGCCCACAGAAGAGATGGAAAAGCATTCATTGACAACTGGAGAAACTGTTCAGTCTGAGGACCAGACAGAGAAGTTTCACACCAGGAACCTAGTCCAGCTTCCCTTAGGAGGGAGGGAGGGAGGAAGGGGAGTCATAGTGTTATAATTTGTCTCATTTTGGATACTTAAAGTAAAGCCTATCTGGGACTCTTGGGGATAGACTGACTGTAGATAACTGAAATTCTCAGACAATCCCCAAACCTCACTTGAGGCAATAGCTTTCATATCCTCTTACACTAGACTTTTCCCAGAGATGTTAACAAGGAACAAAGTTGGTGAATTTGAGTTTCACCTCCTTTTGTTCTCTTTGGTTTAGGTATCAATGAGCAGTGAAATAGCTAGTTGATAGGCACCATGGGAAAGAAGCAAAAGACCTGAGCCCTCAGTTCCTGAATAGATAGATGTTGGCTCTTAGTAATATTGGAAGTCCCTTGATGGGCAGGCTGTCGTATGAAGTACATGTTTACACACACTATCCTGGTTGTATGTCAGTTTTTCTTTGAGAATCTGAACTGCAAATATCTCTGAAATGAAGTTGCATCTCTTAAAAAAAGTTATCAAATGTTTAGAGATGAGATACTATTAAGCCAAGAAAGGAAAAGCAATCCATAAAGGCGTGTTTGGCTAGTTATCAAAAATCTTAAGACAGTTGCAACACAGTCCTTGGCTCTGATGTTGGATTTTTCCCATTCATGTACTTTTTTGACAGACGAATTGTTGCAGGCTGTGAACAATCATTCTTCAAGAGGAATTTGTAAGGCCTCTTACTTTGAGCGGGGAACAACAGTTCACGTGAGCAAATCAAGATGCCAGTTTGCGCAGTATGGTGTTTGACCACCCTTTCTAAATGTTGACTGTTTGGTCTTTGAGGTGATAAGGAAAGAGTGTAACAGTGTCTATATGTAATGTTGGAATAGAACACTATAGCTTTAGTCAATACTGCAGACTAGTTTACAAATTTTAGGAATTTGTGTTTCCAAACTGCTTCCAAAGGGTCATTATTTTTGTCATAGTAATAACAACCCTTCTTCCCTAGAGTCCTACAAATTCACTGCTTTTCATTTCCTTATGGGGTAGTCTTCCCTTCTTGCTGATGAGTTGATCCAGATCTCCGTTGGCATGAATTAAAACCACTTTGAAATTGACCAGTAGACTCATGAGAGACAAATGAAACGCAACCTTCTGTTTCCCCTTCAAAATGTTCCTCTCTGCTCTGGAATTGTCAAGTTGGGCTCCAGGCTAATAATTAGGGTTTGTTGTCCTCATTCCTGGCTAAATGAATCTAAGCCACTAATATACTGGGGAAGAATTGGAGCAAACTATGTTTTTAAACATCCTATTTTTAAAAGGTATGAATACTATTTTAAACAAATCTATTAGGTATGGATGCACTTTTTTGAAGTTGTTTGCAACAATATATGAAGCTGTGTACTGCTGGAAAACAACAGAAGGGGAAAGCTCAGCCAGAGCATGAAATTGTAAAGAACTGGGTAGTTAATTCTGTGTGCTATCTCAGTAGCCCCTGTATTATTTGGAAACTTCCTGACCTCCATGTCTACAGTGCTTGGAGAATACATATGTATGCATGTATGTATGTATATATGTATACATACATATACATATATGTGTATATGTATATCATATATGTATATGTATATACATATACATACACACACCCCCCCGCATATATATATATGGATCAATGGATTGGAAGAAAGTACTCTGCAAAATTTTGCCTAAAAGGCCATGATTTAAATTTATATTAACAGCCAGGAGTAGAGGTAAGCAAGGTGAGAGGCAGTGAGATACAATGAGGGCTCTTTTTTTTTTTCGTGAGGGAAAGATTGTTCTTAAATATTACATCTGCAATTTTTCAATTGTAAATTTCTGGGATCACATTTGTTTCCATTCCTATGCATTTATATTAAATAGTGTCTCCCAGATTAAGGCTTTAGTACATGAGGTTACATAATGCTGTGAGTATTTAAGGAGTAGTATCTACAGTATATATTTGTGAAGGGAAAGGGGCAGATGCTTATTTATATTTACAAGAGAAAATGAAAGTAATCCTAGGAGTACTATAAAGATTAAAAAAAAAGTAGACTACAGGGCATACAGGAAAGGGAAGATTCAGTGTCATAATGTAGAGTACAGTCCATAAAACTTAGCTGGAAAAGAGTTCCTGAATGAAAAAAAATGTGAGTAATATTGATTTAACTAGTATATGTATTTAAGAGATTGGCAAATTCTCAAAGTAATTTCTACTGAGCAAGGGTTGTGGTCTTCCAAGGGGTGATTTCCAAAGAGAAATAGTCAGTCTCTTCTTCTGAAGTTCTGTGGGTGGTCATTTCCCAGCTGTTGGAAAATATCTCTTTTTTGTCCTTTTCAATATGATTTTTCTAAGTTGGTAAATACAACAAAAAATAGTTGAAAGTGGGAAGGGCTAGGAGAAGATAGTCATGCTAATAAACCTTTGGTGAAACTGTTACTTATCTAGATATGATGGAATAAATTGTTATCATAATTATTCAAGAAAAGTAATTAAAACTCCTTATTCCTTTGTCCCAGTGTCCTGACTACTGGGCAGCTATCCCTAAGAAGGGCAAAAGCAGAAAGGTTCAACATATGTGCCAAAATATCATTAGCGTCATTTTTGACTTAGCAAAAAACGGTAACAAACGAGTAACCATTTATTGGGAACTCATTGTGGTAGATGTATGTAATGCAATATTTATTGCTAAATAAAGAATAATTCAGTGAAACCTGAAAGAACTGCTACAGAGTCAAATGAGCAAAACCTGAAGAATAATATACATAATGATGATACAGTGTAAATGAAAAGTTTATTACAAAGACGCCAAATTCTAACTTATTGAAAAAAACAAATAATGGCCTCAGGGAACAGATAATAAAACAAACCTACCTCCTGTCATCAGAGAGTCGAGAGAGGATTTGAGCAAAATATTTTATTCATTGTAGGAAGTGGTCACCCGACTGATTGTTGTAGCTTAACTGTTTTATTTTATTATATAAAGGAGTCTGATTTAGGGAATCAGAAATGATTGTGCTGTATTTGGGGTTACCATAAAATATTTGCAAAATACATGCACACAAATACATGTATACATACACAAAATGATCTGCATAGCTTCAAAAGGCTAGTGAAGTTCCATTTGCAGGGCTCTAATCGATCATGTGGGCAGCTAGGTGGTGTAATAGAGCACACAGGGCCTGAAATCTGGCCTTATGTACTTACTAGCTGTGTGACCCTGGGCAAATCACTTAACCCTGTGTGCCTCAGATCCTCACCTGTAAAATGAGCTAGAGAAGGAAACAGCAAGCCACTCCAGTATCTCTGCCAAGAAAACCCCCCAAAAAGTCAACTAAACAACAAAAATTAATGATGTTTTGCAGAAGAACACCCTGCACACGTTTGACTGTCTGTTGAGTTTCCTCTAGTGCAATCCAATAAACATTTATTAAGCACCTATGTGTGGGTGCTGTGCTAAGTGCTGGTGATACATTTAATTAAAAAAAATAGCCCTTGGCCTCAAGGAGCTTACAATCTAATGGGGGTGGGAAGAGACAAAACAAAAAGGAGGCAAGAAAGGTAGGGGCAGGGGGAGAAGACACCAAGGGGCACATCTTGTTCCATGCAGTTGAAACCAGGCAGAGCAGCAGATGCAAGGTGGAGTGAGCCCAAAATTCCAGTTTCTGCTCACTATAAGGGAAGGCCTTGGGAGTAGTTTGGCACTCCACCTTCCTCTACTGGCTCATATGACCTTTGATTGCTAAACTTCAAGTCTTGGACTTTCTTTCCCTTGCCTTCATCATCACTTGTTCTCAACATTGCTAATGTTGGCTAGTATTGTTTAATATTGGTTTAATTTTTTCTATGTTTTGTGCTTGCAAGCCATTCTCTGGAACCACTGCATCGGCACATGGCTAATGTCTTTGTCCAAAGCTGTTGTATCTTCCTAATTGCCACAGCAGATAACCATATAGGAATGAAGCAGTGGGAGAGGAGCTTAAGCATCACCTAAGAGATTAAGAAGACCCTCACAAAAATAGGGCTTGTAGTTGCAGGCATTGTCAGAGGCAATTGAAAGAGAACTAGATTGAAAGTCAAGGGAATTTGGGTTCAATTCCTTGCTCTGCCTCTTAGTACCTTTATGACCTTGGACAAATAATTTAACTTTCTCTAAGTCTTCCCATCTGCAAAATAAAATGAGTTGACTAGATGACTTCTAAGGTCCATTAGCAACTCTAAACTGTTGATCTTATGATCTATCAAAAGAATATAAGCCACAAATGTAGGACAAATAAATCCTGTGTCATTCTTCCTTATATTCCTAAATAGTTCATTTCCTGTTCCCACAGCAGCATTTCTTGGACCTTAAGATGTTTGCATACTCTTCATAAGTTCCTCAAGGGCAAAGACAGTGTCCTTTCTCATTGTTGTACACTCAGTCTCTAGCAGATGCCTGGCATATATAATACACTTGACAAACATTTGTTGAATTTAATTGAAGTAAATGAAGTCCTAGTTTAGGAAACAATAATTTTAGCCTTTTTAATGGTCTTCATATTTTAACATAATAGTGGCATTGTCGATAGAGTACTCTAGAATCTTGTTAGTATTTTTTACTCTAGAATCTTGTTAGTATTTTTGTATAGACTATAGTTCTTTTGATATATTCTGATTTAATTAGATAATTTTATGAATTCCAGGTGAAGTTTCTCATTGTTGTGAAAGTTGGTCCTGGAGTTGATTTGGAAAGAAAAATGGGATGGATTGCATTCAAGAAACTGTGCAGAACTTTCAATGATTACAAATTCCTCCTGCCACAAAAGTCCATCTTTTAAACACCAAATATTCTCCCACTGGTGCAACGTGACTCAAAAGTCATGAAAAACCGTGGTCTCAGAACAATTAAGACACAGATGATCCAAAGAGCAATGGATGGTGGGAGTAAATAAGCTGCAGTATATTACTAAAAGATGTTGCTTAGAAATAATATAAAAGAATTAGCAAATACATATATAACTGAAAAAGGAAGTGGGCAACCAGGTCATAGACATAGAGATCTTCTGACTGAACAAATTAGGATGGTAATTTCTTAGCAATTTATAGTCTTAGAAAGTTGCATATAGCACTGAAAAGATAAGTGACATCTTCAGTGTCACACAGCAAGTACTTGTTGAGATGAGATGAAAAATTAATAGAATCACAATAAGGTTTGTAGTACATTGGGTATATATTCTATGAAGGACTGCTAGGACATGAACAAGAATAACACAAGAGGATGTGTGGATGGGTTGAAATATGGAGCAATTAAAGCATGTTCTTAGGGATGAGATCACATATTCAATGAAGTAACAGTCTGCCAATAAGCTTTTATAAAGCACGTACTGTATACCAGGCACTGTGCTAAGCACCAGGGGATACAAAGAAAGGGAATTGACAGTCTCTGCCTTTGAGGAACTTGCAATCTAATGGGAGAAATGAGTACAAATGAGCTATATACCACGTAAAATAGGAAATAATTAACAAAGGGAAGGCAGTAGAATTAGCAGTGAACAGGAAAGGCTGTCAGTAGAAGGTAGGATTTTAGTTGGGACTTAAAGGAAGTCAGGGAAACACTGAGACAGAGATGAGGAGGGAGAATATTCCAGGCAGCAGGACAGTCAGTGAAGATGCCTAGCATAGGGAGATAGAGCATCTTCTTGGAGAAACATCAATGAGACTAGTGTCACTAGATCTAAGAGTATGTGGGGGGCTATAAAGTATAAAAAGACTGGAAAGGAGTATGGTAGAGGGCAGGTTATGATAAGCATGAGAGTCATTTCCAAGTCTGTGTAGATTCTACTGAATGACTTAATTGTGATGGGCCCTAGAATTGGAGGTGTTTGTAGAACAAATGAAGCTTTTCCCCCCTTTCTCTTTTATTTTTTCTCTTGTTCTTAAAAGAATTACATGAACAAACATTTATTATTATTTATTTAGAATATATATATTATCAATAACAAACATTTAGGCTTTATTTTTGTTAGATCAAGAATTTGTTTTATAGTCTTATTAATAGCTTATTTATTTAAGCTGAAAGATTGTTTGCTCTAAAGCTGTGTTCACGGTATTAAAAAGAAGTGTATGATTAAATTGTACAAATAATTCAAGCAAAAAACCTCTGACAATGTGCTTTTGCCTTAATTTCAGGTATCCAAATTATTCTGTTTCTTTTCCTCAGTTTTCCACTAAACCGTGCAGCTGCAACTTTAGAATCACAGGCAATGTCATATAGAGTATTTTCCCCTAGGTTTTGAAACTTTGTTGGCCAATAGTAAGTATCAGATTTTGGTACTAAGATTATCTTAAAAATAACCCATTGTTGATAAAGAGGGCTTCTTTTTGTTGTCAGAGAGTATAAATATGCTTACAAAATACAAAAAATTAAAATATCATTCAATACAGGCTAACAAATCCATAAAGTAGAATATTTGGGAAAGCAATTGGAAACTTTGCAGTAACTACAACAAATATACATCGTCATAATCTTTCTAGAGATGACACACTGGAAATTTCAGGTGGTTGCTTGTTTTTAAATGTATGCTCTATTTAATGTGTCCCTAAGTTTTCAGACTAGAAAATAAATCTAGTGCAGGCAGCCCCCACACTCTTCTCCGTACAAAACATATGCTGTTACAAATCCAAAATGCAGTACTCCGAGGCAACTGTGTGCATGGTTACTTCACTTTTCTCTTGGCATATAATAAGCTGAGGAGCTAATTTTCTGAGTAATGGATATATTTTAATCCTTAGGGTCTAAGTTTTCAGTGAATGAAAAAGGTTAAATTAAGTTTACCAATGGACTTTGGCAATTCAGGATTTATAAATTATATATATGCAGGTAAAATTGTGTTTTTAGATGAGAAGCAGAATGTGTGCTTAGAGGTAGTTACTGGCCAAGCATGGGGAACCTGCGGCCTTGAGTCACAGGTGGCCTTCTAGATCCTTAAGTGCAGCCTTTTGACTGAGTCCAAGTTTTATAGAACAAATCTTTTCAGTAAAGAGATTTGTTCTGTGAAGTTTGGATTCAGTCAAAAGACTGCACTTGACCTAGAGGGCTACATATGGCCTCAAAGCTGCAGGTTCCCCAACCCTGTCACCTGGCAGAGGGAGGCATTTTGTCACTCCACTGTTACCATTAGGTCTTGTTCATAAGTGCACACAGGAGTTCTTTTTCTCCAAGGCTTTGGAGAAACTCCACCATGAAGGACTTCAAACTCTAGCAATTCTTCATCTACCAGGAGGTTATTTGGACATCTTGTATCTGGATTTTATTAGCAATAAAATTTGATTGAAGCAAACTTCTGGAAGCTTCACTGTCATTTGAAAATTTATTTTAGATTCCACCTAGCCTTTTAGCTAAGCCAGGCTATTCATCTGTACATATGTTTTAACTTATATGATTTCTTCTAACTTATTCTGTCACAATGCTCTTGAGAAACACAGTTAAAAAGAACATATCTATCTGTTCATTTTCCTCCTTCTGAGATAGAATTATTTCTTCTAATTGTTTTATAATCTGGCTTCTCCTTCTATACTCTATTGAAAGTTATTTCCAGTGACCTCCTTATTGTCAAATTCATTCAATGTTTTTTTGTCTTTCTTGATACCTCTTAAACATTTAACAGTGTGGGCCACTCTGGCCTTCTTAATATTCCTTTCCTTCCTTGGTTTCTATGACAAAAATTCTTGTTCTCTTCCTACTTCCTCAAATGTTTCTTCTTTGTTTCTTTTCCTAACTCCTCTTCTAAGGTGGATATTCTCCAAGGTTCTGTCCCTGGTCTCGTCTCGTCTCTTCTCCTAGTTTTACATAGTTTTTATCTTTGCTCTAATATGTCAGTGGTCTGACAGATAACTGATTTATGAATAATTCCCATTTCCATGATGAGGAATTTCCTGTATGTTAAAAATATTCAATATAATTTTACTGATGATATTCAAAGTTCATCATTTCTAGTACCTTCTAATTCTTTTATCAAAGAAAGTAATTATGTTATATAAACATGAATCTTCCGCTTGGTCTGTAAGTCTTCAGTTTCCCTTGTTCATTATTCATGATCCATATTTTCAAGCATATTTCCTCACCTATTCCCACCTTTACATTGACATAACCAAGTATCAAAGTATATGTTGATTTAATTTGTAGGGTCACATTGAATCCTTTGTTCTCTTTCTCTAGCTCTTCATCATCTGCATTGGATGTTGGTGCGTAACCTGGAATTGTTTTCATGGTGCTCATCTTTCAAATATTTTTTCATGAGCAACACAGTGTGAAATGATCTAATGGCCCATGGAATAATGTTTCTTTTTGTATTTGGACACATGATAAAATGAACTTCACTAAATCCTTTATTTTTCCTCTCTGAGGAGAATCTGTAAGCCATCCTTCCATTTTGCTGTGACTTGTTTTTTTTTTTCTACTGGCCTTGTTTATCATGGTATTGCTAAGGCTGATGTGACTTCATTCCTCTGGTCGTTTGTCCACTTGTTGGTTATTGGACAAGGATAAATACCCCCATTTAGAGTACCAAGTTAAACTTTATAATTTACAAATTGTCAGATTTTTTAGAACTCTCTGCCTCCCTTTCTGTCGCTTTTCTATGATCACTACAGAAGCATATGGGGGCCTCATAGAACTGAGCCCCCCCAAAATGGTATTTTTCTATGTTTCTTGGGTTGCCATGGCCAAAGAATGTATCACCAAGTGGCAAACCTGTTGGTAATGAACCTTGCTGCATGTACTTGACTAAGCTGGACCTCAGAAAGCAGATTCAGTCTGTTGCCAGGACTATTTTTCAGGTTGTTCCAAAGTATTATCACTGTTCTAAAATCCAGAGGTAGAACATACCCTTGGCATAGTCTTTGAGAACTCAGGATCACCTCCATGCCATGATGAATGAGACTTTGAGTCAGGAGGAAGATAATAGAAACAAGGCTTTTAGACCTAGAAGGGACAGTTTAGCCGACGATGGTCATCAATCTTGTGGCTGAAGAACTATCGTGGAAGTAAATCTAATCTCACCTCCCATTTTATAGATGAGGATTCTAAAGTTCGGATGGGTTAAGTGACTTGCCCAAAGTCACACAACTAATTAATACCAGGATCATGCTAGATTTAGGTCCCTTTCTAAATGTAGGGTTTAAGGAAAAAAAATGACCCTGTGGATGTCTTCAGTACCTTACTAGAAAACAGTAATGAAGAGAAAAACTCAAGTTTCATATCTTTCTGTGTTATGGTAGCCTACTTTTTTCCATGTCATAAGTGGATTGAGAATGCATGGTGAGGAAATTTGGGAAGCAGAAGAAAAAATGAAGGTTCTTCAAGGATGGAATCATCTCAGGGTAACTGAATGAGGGTTTTTATATTTAGAAAAAAAGAAAAGACTAGTTCAGAAACTATTTAACCTGGGGATGTAATGGAATCTAACAGAGACTGAACAATATGTTAAGCTGAGTTAAACTACTCTATTAGTGAGATATTATGCGCTGGTAAACTAGTGTATGTGCATGTGTGTGCGTGTGTACGTGTGTATATGTAATTAGATCATAGATTTAGAGAATCTGATCATAGATTTAGAGTTGGAAGGGATATTGAATAACATTTAGACTAATATTGTCATTTTACCAACAAAGAAACTGAGGCCCAGATGGGTTAGATCACACAGTATTTCCCACTACATCAGGCTGCTTTTCTGGACAGCAGATTTTGAAAGAAAGATAGAAATGATAGAAAGAAGAAATGAAAGCACTGAGTTCTGAAGGAGTTGTGAGGAGGAGATACTAATAGTTTGTTTTGTTTTGTTTTGTTTATTTACAAAAGAATAAAGAAGAGTGAAATTATACATGCTGCAGAGAGACTTAACAATTTTCCCTAGGGGCAGTCCTGGCTATGCAAATTAAATTGCTATAGCAGTTCATCAAATACATAAATTCATACTCTGCTTCTTTTATTCAAAGTGAAATTGGCTTATATATCTCATTTTAACATAGTTCTAATTTATAATCTGAAGGCACAAAGTAGCCAACTGAGTACTTTTAAATGAAGCTATAATCTAATTCAGTTTTGGAATTCTTGCTAATGTAGATCACAACCCATTCATGCCTGCCCACTCCTGCAACTCTTGTCTACATTCTCTTAAAAAATTCACCATCACAGGTCAATCCTATGTGCTGAAAGCCGCCCTCACTTTCTCCTGACTTTATGAGGGTACCCCTGGAGCAGTCTGGCCGTCCATCTGTCATCCTTTGCTCTTACCATCTTTTTTTTTTGTCATTCAGTTCTTTGATGATATCCTTTACTCCTGTTCTCCTTTAGATTCCCTCTTTGGTTATATGTTGCGGTGTATTCACACCCACCATGCTCCTTTTTGTTGCCACCTGTCTGATGCTCATCTTGGGTTCTTTTAAAGGCAATGGTGTTCCAGGTCTTGCTGCCAGGTAATACTGGTAAAGATGGAAAATAAATACCAGAAAAGATGAGCCTTCACTATTATGAGAAGCTTGGGGTGAGCACAACTGTTTTGCAATTACTAAAAAAAAAATTCAGTCTGTCCTTCTTCTTTTCAACTCTGGGCTTTGTTGATTGTCCATCTGTATCATCTGTCCCAGATATACATTGTTGGGCAAGGACTAGATGGTGTCCATTTCAGATAGGTGTTAAAATCTGGGCAATAATCATTCTTCATCCATTCAGTCTTTCCTGTGTGGATGGAAAGGCCAGACTCCTTTGAATGAAGTATCTGGAGGACCTCACAGGTCCTCAACCTGTACTTTGAATTGGACCTCCTCCATCATAGTGGTGAATACTTCTGGCAAATCAACATCTCTCTATTTTATGTACTACCACTACTCTGAAGTAATTTAAGCATTTCTTTTTCATATCACACAGAATATCAGATTGGGAAATGAACTACGTAAGGATTAAGATTGGACATTGGCTTGAAGTCTAGATTGTGCTATATTCAGCCCTGGCCCAGTTCTGAAGAAACTGCTCTTGGGACCAGTGGTGACTTTAAGATCCAATAGTTCATAGATTTTGTGGCTAGAAACCAATGTGATGTATAACATCAGAAAACTAGGAACCCATGATTTAATAGCATACAGTAATCAGCCCTCCTTCTGGCAGTCTTTGAGAAATTGGATCATTTCATTACATCATTTTGATTATTACTATATTGCCCTTACTCTTTCATATACTGTTTTAATTGGTCAATATCTTAAATGTTGCATGAATCCATGCAGTTACTCGTACTTTCCAACATAAAGCATGTGAACTTTCAGCTGCCCTGGTTTCTGAGCACTTGGATGCCAAAATTTGGCTAGAATTCTATAAAAGGCAGAAGGGAGAGAATAGCTCATTCCACTCAGTGCGCTTTAAACACTTTGAAGCCTGGGTGTCAGCATAATTCATTAAAAATCACTTCACTCAATGTTTGATTATACATCATATGGAATATCTGTTTTGTGAGTTATCCATATGGACTCAATTCCTCCTCTGCCATCTTTTTGCTACTCATCCAGGTCCCATACCACCTACAGGACATAATAAGTTCCAGGCATACAAAGGGTAGTTGTGTATGTGTTTGACTATATTCTAAAGCCAACTAGAGTATTATTTTAATATTATTAATTATTATTTTAATATTTAAATATTAACATCATATTATTTTTAAACTTCTATTGATACCTTCTTTTCTATGCCAGTTATTTTCTGATATTCCTCTTCCTTACCTTTGAAGGACCTTATGACAAAACAAAAAACAACCAGCACAGTGACTTCATCTGATAGCATGTGCATTGCTGCACAATCACAGTGCCCTACTCCTCTGTTGAGATGAGGGAGGTGTGTTTTATCGTCTGTTCTCTGGACTAAGGCTGCTCATTATAACTTATCAGAGGTTGGTTGCCTTTTCATGTTGTTTTCATTTAAATTTCTATATAATGTTCTCCTGGTCCCTACTTCTTTCACTCTTCATCTGATCATATAAATCTTCCCAAGTTTCTCTGCATTTGTTCATGTGTAGTTTCTTTGTGAAAAATAATTTCATGCTACATTTATAAACCATATGTTGTTTCATAATTTCATAATTGCCAACTGATGGGCACTCACATTGCTTCTAGATTTTTTTTCTACCACAAAAAGCATTGATGTGAAATAGTTTGGTATTTATGGAAACTTTCTCTCTTTGATATCCTTGGGGTTTATATCTAATAGTGGGATGCCTGTGTAGAGGGATATTAACAATTCAGATTATATCCTTTTCTCAAATAATTACAGATTACTTCCCACTATGTTTGGAATTCCACATATCATATGGATAGATTATTATTTTTGCAGAACTTCTAACTTTAACTGTTTCTACTTTTTATCAACTTTGCCACTTTTATGGGTATGAAATAAAACTTTAGTGTTTTTAAATTTACATTTCTCTTAATATTAATTATTTTAAGCATATGGTAAACTTCACTAATTTAGACTTTTATTTATTCCTAATTAAATGAAAAGTCTGAGTTGCTTGACACTTTTTATGGCACTATAACATTATTACTTTCAAGTACATATTACCCTCCAGAAAATTAATATTTTGATATTCATCATGGCATAGAAATGGTTCTCTATTCTTTAAGGCTATACCATTGCAGCCCAACATCTTACAAGTCCTACAAAGTTGTAAAGGCTTTAAGGATGGGTCCCATAAAGGATGATTATCCAAGGACTAACCTGGCTAAGTTGAGAGGATGCTATCATGAGAAAGGATTTTTTTTTTAGTAGGGGAATAAGAAATGACAACTCAAAAAGTCCTACCAACTAAGACATGGTGGAATTGTAATTGACTTTAGTGGAGGAAATTTCTATACTCACCAAACTGCGGGTATTTTGAAGTGTTTTGAGAAATAAAGTATATATTGTAACTGGAACAACTCTAGCTATGTATTGTCTATTAGAGGTCTTTCTTAAATGAAGTGATATGAATGACTTGTCATTTATGGCTGATATTTGTAGAAAACTTTGTGATTGATGAAATAGTTTCCTCACAACCCTATATTGTACAAGTATTCATATCATCCCCATTTTACAGATAAGGAAACAGGCTCAGAGACATTTGAAGCTTGGGCAAGGTCACACAGTAGTAGCATTGGGACTCAAAAAAAGTCTTCAGAGTCCAAGTCCTGTACTCTTTCCATTGTGGTAGCCAGCCTTGCTGTCATATGAAAGCACCAGCCTACGCCTGCTGGCTTTTGTTCATCACATAGTAGCGTCGCTTATATGTAAATGGAAATATCTAAAGTGTTCAAAGCAGTTTATACTTTTAAATACAACAATATGCAATATACAGGAGTCCTATTATAGTCTCCACACCTCCTCTGATTAATCACGTATTTCAGAATCCCTTATTCCCACTGTTTGTGCAGAAGATAATCCCAAATTCTGCCTAAGTGATCACCAATTCTGAATTAGTTCTCATGAGTTCACAAAATTTTCTTCTGTGATACTGAGTTTGCCACTTGCTGTCTATGCTCTAGCTCTGCATATCTGTTCTCTGTTAAAGTTGGCTATTATTTATGTGAATGAATGTACATTTGCTTTATTATCACGATGCCCACACTTACATTGTCCTTCTTTCTCTCTGACCCTTAGACTAAATGGCCAAAGTGTCAGATTTCTGTTACTCTGTTAATTTTCAGATTCTCAGTCTACTGAATGGATTCTCCATCCTTTCTAACTCAGAGTAACATAATAACAACGGTGATAATAATAATAGAATGTATGTAGTCCCTATTGTGTACCAGACACTGTGCTAAGCACTTTATAATTATTATCTCATTTGATCCTTAGAACAATCTGTGAGGTAGGTGCTATTAATATTCCCATTTTACAGTAAAGGAAACTGAGACAAATGGAGGTTAAGTGATTTGCTTAAAGTTACAAACCAACCAGTAAGTGTCTTAAGTGTCTGAGGCTGGATGTGAACTCAGGTCTTCCTGACACCAGGCCTACCGCTTTATCCACTGTTCCACCTAGACAAATGAAATGACAAATATATAAGTTCTTTTAACTTTTAAGGTAAGGCATATTACTTAAAGAAGAAATTCCCTGCCAACCCCTCCACCCACAAGTAGTGGGTTAGATAAGTGGAATTTCAGTAGAAGAGGACCCATGGAGAATTTGATGGATGAGGTTATCTTCCATTGGCATGTCCAACAATCCATCCACACCTTTTCATCCTGTGCAGTTCTCCATGAGATCTCAGCAGAGGGGGACCTGAGAGGTTATCTGGTTCATTTCCCTCATTTTACAGTTGAGGACACTGGGTCTCAAAGGAGTAAAGTGACATACGTAAGCTCACATATGTAGTAAGTGGCAGACCTGGATCTGGATACCAGATCCAGCGTTCTTAACGTGGTACCACTTGTGCCCAATAACAAGTACCATTGCCTCTTCCTTGTAATTTTTTTCTCTTAGGTGACATTTTTAGTGTAACCAACCATCTCTTCTCTTGTTGCTTCATTCTACCATAAATACTTTGAAGAGCTTTGTATATTACCTGGCAGGCCTCTACTAGATGTCCTTGAAGGTTTCCTGGGTACATTGCTTAAAATCCACAGAATTCTCACAGAGTATCTAACTTCATACCAGAGTAAAGGATTTGATGTCTCTTCCCCCTGCATGTTGGCCTCACAATCCAACTCCAAAATGTTCCACAGAATCTCCACCAACATTTCCAACTTGATATTGCCCCTGTCCTAATTGCCCTCCGCATGCCCCTTGTATACCAGAAGCCAGGTAAATCTCAGGTTTGAGCTCTCTTTTTATTCTGTTCTTATTCATAAACTCAGGGAGTTCTATCACATCTCTTCTTGGCCAATGGAAGAAATGATTATTTTAATGATGTTGTTATTTTGTTTTATTTGCTTTCATTTAATTTTAATTTAAATTTTTAAAAATTTTACTTTCACAACTCAGTCTGGGGAGAACTATATATACCAGGAATAACTTTGTTTTGAAAACTTTCTTGCAAGAGCTGACAATCAGCTTCAGTATATTCAGATAGAATATAGAGAGAAAAATTATTTTGATGAATCTGTATGCACAATAGCAAGGATACTGCTATTGCTGCCACCATTAGTAGATAATGTTCTTTGAAGTTTTTTTCTCAGTGGTCATTAATTTGTGCTGATGCAACAATAAGCAGGAATTTGTTAATGCCTACCATATGCTGGGCATTGTATTAAGTGCTAGGGATACAAAGAAAGGCAAAAGACAGCCCCTGGTCTCAAGGAGCTCATATCAGATCACAGTCTAATGGAGGAGACAATAAGTAAACTACTATGTACAAACAAGATATATATAAGGGTAAATTCAGAAATAATCTCAGAAGGAAGCCATTATCATTAAGGGGGATCAGGAAAGGCTTCTTGGTGGACGTGAGATTTTGGCTGAGACTTAAAGGAAGCCAGGGAAGCCAGGAAGCTGAGATAAAGAGGGACAGAATTCCTGGTGTGGAGTGGGGTGAGGGCGTTAACAGTCAATGAAAAGGCACAGTGTCTTGTGTGAGGAACAAGTCAAGTCAACAAGCATTTATTAAGTACCTACTGTATTTCAGGCACTGTGCTAAGTGCTGACCAAACTATGTAGAAAGAAGTAAGTGTAAGAAGAGTAGAAAGGCATGAAGGTGCCAGTTTCTGAATAGTTCAAAAAGTCAAATAAAAGATTTTATCTTTGGTCCTGCAGATGATAGGGAGCCACTGGAATTTATTGAATCAGGAGGAGTGTGTGTGTGACATGGTAAGACTTGTGCTTTAGGAACTGGAGGTGGGGGAGGGGGTGAGAGAGTGGGAGAAGGGCACTCCAAGCAAGGAGACTAATTAGATGGCCATTGCAATAGTCAAGGCATGAGGTGATGAAGGCCTATGGCCGGATGGCGGCAGTGTCAGAGGAGAGAAGGGGGTATACGGAAGAGATGTGAAGGTAGAGTCAATAGGACTTGATGCAGTCATACTCACTAGCCCAGCTGGTTAGGGTTAGGAGTTCAGGCTGTTTCGTGGAACCGAGTAAAGCTAACTGGCTCATCTGGAATGATCTTGGCCTCATTAGCTCTATAATCCAACCAATTTTAGTTAATCAGTCACAGACATATACCAGTGATCAGGACCTGAACTGGAAGTACACTGGAGAGGGAAGCACATAATGCTTTCAGACACGAGACTGCCCTGGACATTTGCCTTAAAAAGAGACGTGGGCCTCAGTCTTGGAATGCAGTAACATGGGCAAAGCTGAAGAAACAGAAAAGTCTGTACTGATTAGGCCCATGCAAATGAATGTTATTCATTCATTCAATTAACTTTTTCATCTAAAGCATTTAAGTAACCTGAATCATACCTTCTTCCACATCTTTCTTGCAAATTTCCCAAGCCACTTTGTTTGCTGTTTTCTTGAGGCCCTAGTTCTCTTATTCTTGGCATTGACCCTTGCAACTAGACTTTAATCCAGCTCTTCATCCTTGGGCATTGACGCATTGAGAAACTCGATAGAGAGACACCTGTGATGACTGACGCTCAGAGCTGGACTCTGCCAGGTTGGATCTGAAAGAATCCTTAAGAGCAAATCCAAGTGAACAGGAAATCATTTCCTCTTGGTCAACATTCAGCACTTGGTCAACATTCAACATTCTGGATCTTAATCCAGAGTGATCAAATACTGAGGCCTAGCATGATTGGATGTTGCCAAGTCATGCTTTCCTACAGGTTTGGCATCTTCCACGTTCTCAAGTGGTCCATGTGACTGAAGACCTGTGTCAAAATGACACAGTAGCAATTTCCCTCTCTTTTCTTTTTCTCTTTGTTCCAGGAAGCTTATGCCAAAGTATCAAAAAGAATGGGGATGGAAACTTAAAGGGGTTTGAGAATATAATCTGCATATAGATGCTGTTTGTGTCTCCTTAAGACTTTGGGGGTTTTAGCTGGCATGTGATGGATTTCATGATTTAGTAGGTAGAGACCCTGATAAACATGGAAGCAGCATGCCTGGATTCCAGATAACAATTTCAGGTACAATTGTCAGGTTAGTGGGATCACTGAAGGGAGTCATTTTGAGCCAGATCAGAGAGATACACACATACTGCCTGGAAAGCTGTAGAGGACTATGGAAGAGACACAGAATATTCTAAAGCACAGAGATATCCAGACAGTGAACACAAAGAAGTTGCCAGTAGACCACTGGGCAGTCATGTTGGTGGACTGCCTGGGAGATCTGTCTGTGGCTTTCAGAAGAAACATGTGAGCCAGTTGTAGCTTGTTACATAAACCTATGAAATTTCAAAGGAGCTCCACTGTTTATAAATCTCCCAGATATTTTTCTTTCTCTTTTTGAATAAGCTCTTCTTGATCATGTCATTGAACCCAAAGAGATGTTACAAAGTTTCATGCTACTCAACAATGATACAAGGCTGCTCTTTTTTTTCTGTTAAGAAACAATAAGCAGCAAGATAACTTGAGGTACATTGGAATGATCAATGAAGTGAGAGTAAAAAGGTCTGCCCCCCCAGTCCTGGCTTTTCCAATTGCTTATGAAATCTTGAGCAAGTAACTTCTCTGTAGACCTCAGGATCTTCACATATAAAAATGAAGGATTAGATGATCTATGGTTAGACAACAGCTTATATGAAAAAAGATCTGAGGCTTTTACAGCCTTGAAGCTTTAAGATGAAGCAACCAAAAAGGCTATTATGTGATAGCAGGCTACATTAATAAAACCTTCACAGACTTCTGACAAGATGTCTTGTCAGAATGTGATAGTCATGCATAACTCTAGCCCCTCTTCAACCTCTCAGAAAAGCAAGACATGTGCCACATAAAGTAAAATAAAAATAACACCCCCATACCAAAACAACAACAACAAAGCACAACAACAAAAACTTGCATGCAAACCAATAGACAAAACAAAAAAATCATAAATAAGGAAGAGCGCAATGTAATGAATAAATATTACGAGGTAAAATAAAGTGAGGTAAAACCTCTAGAGGTAAAAAAAATATTACAGCAAAATCAACAATTAGACCTCCCATATATGAGAATAAAAATGGATTTGGAGTCTGAGGATCTGGGTTCAAATCTTGTCACTTTTACTTACTAACGATAGGATCATGGGCGAATCGATGGGAAGTGCACTGGTTCTAAGCAAAAGGACCTGGGTTTAAATCCTCCCTTTCTTTGTGATGTTAGGGAAGTGTCATATCCTTCCTAAACCTCATTTGTCAAATGAGGGGCTAGGATCATGGTCTCCGAGGTCCCTTTCAGTTCCAGATCTATGATTCAATGACAACCTCCCTGGACCTCATCTGTAAAATGGAGAGCAAGGTTGAGTCTTTGAGGTCCCTGACTTCTCTATATTCATGATTCTATGATCCAGTCACCTTGAGGAGCATCTTTCATAAAAGAATTTTTCAGGGGCAGCTAGGTGGTGCTGCAGTGGATAGAGCACCGACCTTGGA
The DNA here is from genome assembly GCF_900497805.2 of Vombatus ursinus. Lineage (NCBI taxonomy): Eukaryota > Metazoa > Chordata > Mammalia > Diprotodontia > Vombatidae > Vombatus > Vombatus ursinus. Next base: position 18,939,069 of record NW_020940355.1, on the reverse strand, counting down.
GTCAGGAGGACGTGAGTTCAAACGTGGCCTCAGGTACATAACACTCACTGGCTGTGTGACTCTGGGCAACTCACTTAACCCCAATCACCTCACCAAAAAAAAAAAAAAGAAAAAGAAATTCAGAAGACTGTGATATTGACAACTCAAAGAATATTGGTGAAGAATTCAAAATTCAAAGATTAAGTATACTATTTTGCTTTGAGACTTGAATTTGTGACAAAGCAAGGACCGAAGTGATTTTTTTATAGGCTTGAAGTGATATTCTTTCTGTAAGTACAGGAGGAGTTTTATACCCTACCACAGATGAAGAATGGAGAAGAACAGTTCTGCATCCCACCCTAACATTCTACTTTACCACCATTCTTAACCCAGGTGGAGGAGAGAATGCTTATATGAGGTACAGGAAAGGTGCAGCTTTAGCTTATTCAAGGCATATTTCTAAGCAGAGTGAGAGGAGACTGTCACCTTGAAATGATTATAGCTTTTCCCTTTGGACAGTCACCTGGCAGGAAAGTGTGTTTCTGCTAGACAAATTCTAGTCTGGCCAACTGTTTCAAATGGCTCCTCTATGCCCTTGCCCCTTCCCAACACAACTGTAATCAACACTGCTCTGCATTCTCTGCCAGTCTGTTATGAACATTGCTTTGGGAAGAGAATCTCTTCTTAGCCAGAAATTCTCATAAGCTTTTTGCAAATGACCAATAGAGAGAGCCTTGTGTCAAGTTGAATCTCATTCAATAAAACAGACATGACAACCAATTTGCTAACAATGAAAAAGGACTTAAAACTACATGGACTTGGGGAAGTATTCTAGTTCAATAAAAGCATAAAAAGGCTTTATAAATTAAGGATATAATTTCAAACAATAGCCCATAACATGCAGATAGACAAACATTTTAATAGAGAAGATGGAATTAGATTATAGAACCATACTTATCCAAGGGCCCCACTGGGCAGATTTAGCCTAAATTCACATGGGTGGCAGCAGGGAGGAGAGGGACAGAAAGAAAAGAGAGAGAGAAAGAGAGAGAGAGAGGGAGAGAGAGAGAGAGAGAGAGAGAGAGAGAGAGAGAGAGAGAGAGA
>NW_020940355.1:18616365-18937976 GCF_900497805.2 Vombatus ursinus | reverse complement strand
GAGAGAGAGAGAGAGAGAGAGAGAGAGAGAGAGAGAGAGAGAGAGAAAGAAATGTGGGTCTCTCTGTCTCTGACATGGAGCCCAAGGGGTATGTGGTCTTTGACAAAGCCACAAGAAAACAGAGTGCCACAAAGAAGGAAAATCCCATGCCTTCTCTCAATCCTTCCCTATACTCCTGATCTCATAAGGTCAAATGTAATTATCTTCCCTCTTGCTACAGTCTCTGTAGCCTGATCCTCAGTTCCTCATGAAGATCAGAGACAAATAAAACTTTCTATGTTCAAAGCACTAGGCCAGAATGCTAGGGGACAAATCAAGTTTCAGTTGAGGGAGTCTTGTTTTGTTAGCAATATAAATAATATCCTCAATCTCTCTTCTTCTTTTTTTGTATTATAAACCATTATTTAATGAGGATAAATTGTGAATAAAAGAATAATTTATATCAAAGCACTAACTTTTAAGCAATCTTGCTCTGCCAGCAATACAATATTTTTAATTAAAAATGTTTTATTGATGTTCTCTTTCACATTTCTCTTACTTCCCAGTGAATGTCCCACTACCCCCAGACAATAGAATCTTGCCTTCCTTTTTAAATTTTATCTTCTCAATTAACAAGCATTTATGTTTTCTCACTTTTCACCTTCACTCAAATTGAAAAATGAAAAAAAAACATTGTAATAAATATACGTAGTCAGAAAAAAACAAATTCCTGCCTTTCCTGAGTCCAAAAATGTATGTTTCATTCTGCATCTTGGGTTTATCACCTCTCTGTCAGAAAATGGGTAGCATGCTTATTATCAGTTCTCTGGAATCAGGTTGCCTCTAATTGATCCTCTGGAATTATTCACTGATTGTAATCAAAATTGTTTCTATAGTGTTCCACTGTAAAACTTGTTCTCCTGGTCTTCTTCACTTCATTCTGCATCAGTTCACATAAGTCTTTCCAGGTTTTTCTGAAAGTATCCCTTTCATCATTACTTATGGCACAATAGTATCACAATACAATTCATATGTAAGGCCAAACTCTTCAGAGTGGTTATCTTCCAGGAGGCTGTACGATATTCTGGGACTTAATACTCTCAACTTGATGTCATCTGCAAATGGTGATATCTAGAGGACCTCACCATCCATAGGAAATTCTTCTTCAACTTTTTTTTTTTAAACTAAATCCCCTGCATGACAGTGGCAAACACCGATGGCAAGCACATATCTCTCTTGTTTTATGTCTTAGATTTATTATCAGTGTCATGGAAAAGGGTTATTTCTATTGTTACATTTTCCAAACTTGAATAATCTTGAGTTATGAATGGGAAAAAACCCACCTTCCCAAGATCTCTTTAAAGAGCTTGTAAGTCCAAGTTTCACCACTGAATCAAAATGCTCTTTTGTAATCAACAAACAATAAACACAATGTGATCTCATATTCTCTAAACCTTTCAATCAGTTATGAGATGGCAAAAGTATGGTCCATGATTAAGTATTGCTTGAGAAAGCCTTCTTTTTTACCTTAACTGCGGATACTCTCAATTCATGAAGAGATGTGAATCTTAGCGATTTTATATAGGTGAGAGAGTAAATATAAAGCCAGTAGTTACCAGTGTTCTCTTAGTCACTCTTTTTGCATATTAGAATCATAGTTCTAGAGCTGGAAGGGACCTCGCTGATCATCTTCTCGAACCCTCTCATTTTATAGGTGAGGAAACTGGAGCTCATGGAGGATAAATATGACAGATCCGCCATCCTTGATGGAGAAACCAGTTCATTAGAAAGTTTTTCTACAGATCATTTCTTATAGTCCTTTCATATTGCTCCTTGAATGCCATTTTGGATATCTTACCAAGTTATTTTAAAAAAATATATTATCCTTTCCTGCTTCTCTCTGCTTTATGAGCTGATGTTGTGTATAATTGTCCAACGTCCTTCTTTGTAAGATTTTAGAGATTAGTTTGTATTATAACCTGCTGTTGTATTTGTCAGCTCTCTATTTGGCAGGTAGGTCAGATGTTTGCTCTCCAAGGTATCTTTTGAGTTCTTTTGGACAACTTGTTGGGACAATTAATGTGAGGAATTAAACTTCTGGATGAAGTTACTCCAGGGTCAATGTTATTTCTTTTTTCCATTTTCTAATTTTGATTTTTAATGACTAATTAAATAACAATTTAGGATTAAATCATTTAAATTGTTAAACATATTCCCATCATTATTTGTTCATGTTTGGTCTTGACTCTGAAAAGTTGATGGTCGGATTGTGCACAGAGAGCCAACTTAGGGATAATTCCTAAATTAATAGTAGGTCTTTTTCTGTCTGTTAAAATGTAGTCAATTTTATTCTTTATGCTTTGTTTTTGTTTGTTTGTTTTGCAATTGTCATGGCCAACACCTACGCCGTTCCTTTTTTTGGAGAAAGAGTTGGTGAATTTGAGATGAGAGACTTCTATATGATCTGCAAGTCTTTGGCCCCTCTCATTTCTCTTGAATCATACTTTGCTGAATATTTCTCGTCATTCTCATCTCTTGCCACCTTTTGCATTGAAGTCATCAAGTTCGAGTGTGTGTGCTGATTTGATTTGAAGGGTATTATCAAACTCTTTGTAGAATTTCTGTACCACATTGTCCTCAGTAACAGATATTGGTGAGCAAGCTATAGTTATTTTTATGGTGATCTTTTAGCAAATATTTATCAGTGCTGAAAAACGTAATGACCAAATGCTCCATGAGTGTATGATAAAAACCCATTCTTCCAACTCCTTCCTTTGTCTCTCCAAGGAGTACTTGAGAGCTATTCTTCCATTTAGTTATGCCAGCAAAGTATAAGCTTGGGCAGGTTTTTACATGCTGAAAAGGCTTCAAGTATGACTTTAGCAATGGACCCAGTCTGTTTCTTAAGGGACCAGCCCCAGCTAGCTCCAGGAAAGATATAACCCATACGCTGGCTACTTGGTGATGAAATGATTTTTGGCTACGGCAACCCATGAAACAAAGACATATTTAAAACGTTCTTCAGTCCTGTGTGGTCCCTTTCTTCTTCTATAGTTATGACAGCACAATAATGGAAAAGGGGATAGAGGGTGCTAAGAAACATACTCCACCACAAATTTCCTCATATATTTATTAATATTCCTACCTAGGCAACTCTGGATCTGCTCAGTTCTGATTTGTTCCTATGGATATAAGTTCCACTGTAATGTAATTTTGTCTAAACACATGTTTTTGTGGAAATGAAAACAGTGGAAAGAATACTGAATTTGGAGTCAAAGAACACGTATTCTGTTCCTGGCTCTGACAATCAATAAGCTATATGACTGTGGGTTCTCTATAGCTGCTTCATGAAAAATGGTGATAATAATAATTGGCATTGTCTATATCATAGAATAGTTGTGAAGAAAGCATTTTGTAAATCGTAAAATGCTATACGAGTGAATTGATCTAATTACTGTTGGACAATTAATGGCATTAGGCAGGATAGTCCTCTAATAGGGATAGGATTGGGGACTAGATCTATGACTTCACTGATTTATGGAGCTTCTAAAGGAGGAAATTTCATCTACCAACGCAGGTCATCAAAACTCATAGTATTAGAGAGTTGCCTAGGGTAATAAGAGGTCAAGTGACTTGCCTGGGGTTACATAACTATGATTTGTCAGAGGCTGGCTCTGCATCTAGCTCTCCATCTACCATGCTGTACTGCTTCTAGTGCCTCTAATACAAAATCGAATATAAAAGCATCGGACAGGAATGGACAATGAGATGAGGTTTCCATTATTTTCCAATAACAAAGACAGTGGGAGGAAGAAATCACTTCTGGCTGGGAGGCTCAAGAGGGGCTTCTTAGATTTGAGATAGGGTGTAAAGGATGGATTGGTTTCTCTCAAAAGAGAGTTAGTGAACTGTTGGTATGGATATTTTCATACCTTACATACCTTCTTGATTATCTTAAATTGTCTCTGTGTCATTTAACTTTTCTTTGCTATAAGGAGAGGCTGTATTAGAGGAGAGATTTTGGGAAGTAACTGGTGTATAAACAAAAATATATATACTTATATATGTACATGCTGAATATATGCTCCTCAAGAATAGGGATAGTTTCATTTTTTGTATTTGTATGCCAGTTGCCTAGCACATAGTAGGTGCCTAACGAATGCTTATTTATTGATTAATAATAATAACAGCTAGCCTTTATATGGAGCAGCTAGGTGGCACAGTGGATAGAGTGCTGGTCCTGAGGTAGGAAGACTCATATTCCTGAGTTCAAATCTGGCCTCAGACACTTCCTATCTGTGTGCCCTGGGTAAGTCACTCAACCTGTTTACCTCAGTTACTCATCTGTAAAATGAGCTGGAGAAGGAAATGGCAAACCACTCTAGTATCTTTGCCAAGAAAACCCTAAATAGGGTCATGGAGAGTCAGACATGACTGAACAACAAAACAACATTTATATAGTGCCTACTATGTGCCAGGCACTGTGCTATGCACTTTACCTATATAATCACATTTGATCTTCACAGCCACCCTGTGATGTAAGTGCTATTATTATCCTTATTTTAAGTTGAGGAAACTGCTCCTAAGATCCCACACCTAGTAAGTATTTGAGACCAGATTTTGAACTCAGCTCTTCCTAACTCCAGGCCCAGCACTCTTATCTGTTTTGCCACCTAAATGCCCTAATTATTGTTTGGTGGATAAGATTTCATTAAATAAAGATGGAAAGAAAGGGAATTCTAGGTATAGAGCACAGTAAAAACAAAAGTATGGGGTTAGAACAGCAGAGAAGTTAATTGGAAAATACTGAATAATGTTTGAGTGAACTGTATTTATGTGACAAGGAATAGTGTAGGATGATGATGTTAAAGAAACAGGTGGGATCCAGAATGTGAAGGACTTCGAATGTTGGATTCAAGTGTTGTTCAATGAAACCATTGAAAGTTTTGAAGAATTGAGTTGTGTATCTCGTGCTGTGCATTAGGAAGATTAATCTGGCCGTGGTGTATATAGGATAGAGGGGATGGAGTTGAGGCCACTAAGAGGCTCTTCTACTCAGTCCAAATGAAAGGCATTAAAAGCTTGGATTATGGGGATTGTCAACTGGACCAAACTGGCCTCGAACCTGTGGATGGCCGGAGCCGAACAGAGCAGGCTAGAGACAGGAGAGTCAGGAATCAAGCAGAAGTTCAATTTCAAAGTTAGAGAAGCAGCTTGCCAACAAGGTCACATGTGCTAAGGCCCCACCCCTAGTGGGGGGGGCTTGAGGCAGTGTGGCTGAATCTTGATTTATGTATTTGTGGCTAGACAAAGAGTCAAACACTCTAGTATAGAAGCAGTAATGAGGCGCAACAGCAACAGTGAGGCAAGCTTGTCTAGTGACAAAAAGTCCATTCATAGCAGGCCTTCATGTCTGGGCCTGTTGGTGCTTGCCTGAGCTCAGGCACCATCAATTCATGCAGAGGGTGAGTGCGAAGGATTGTTGTTATGTCAAGCTCAGGGGCACAGCCTGCTTGCTGGGCTTTAGCTATGGAAAACGGGGTGTCTCCGAATAGTATCTTGACAGGGTGGAGGTCAGGGGCAATGGAAAGAAGAGGACAGATGCCCAGAACAGTGCAGAGACAGAATTTACAAGACATGGCCACTGATTAGATGTAAGTGGGAAGTGAAAGGGAAGAGATCGAGATTATGCTAAGGGTTATGAATGTGGTGACTGAGAGAATGGTGGCTTCATTGATCTGGAAGAGTGAAGTTAGGAGACCATCAATTATTGAAGGAGCAATAAGTTTGGTTTGGGGCATTAAATTTGAAGTTTGGGGGAGATACGTAAATAAGTCTGGGAGGCAGAAAGTTGAGATTCTGCTTTTGGTGCTTAGAACAGGGGTTAGAGCTTGAGATATTTGGGCGTCATCCACCTAGAGATAATCAAGGCCAGAGCTAAGTCTCTAGCTATAGTAATAGAGAGAGTCTCAGATTCATAATACAGCAAGTTTGAAATGACTACCCACTGCACACAGAGTAAAATTTAAACTTCTTAGCCCTCCACAACCTTACCTCAACCTACCTTTCCAGTCTTAGCTGCGATTATTCCCCTGTGTGAACCAAAGAGCAAATGAAAAGTGTCAATATTCTAAACAAACTTGCATGTCCGCTGCCTTTGAAACAATTTTTTTACTGTTTCTGAGTCCTTGCTCAAATCTTTTGCCTAGACTGACCTTGTCCTCCTCTCTTGCCTATCCCAATACAATGTACCTTCAAAGCTCACCTCCTCCATGGAGACTTTCCTGATCACCCAAGTCATAATGAAATTTCCACCTCTGAACTCTTTATAATATTGTAGGATATTAGAAGAATTTGTGATTTTTGTCATACATGATCCCTCCACTGATGCAGATCATAACCTTTCTCCATCTTGGTTGATGATCTTTGAAAATTATTGTGGCTGAAAATTTTGTCACCCTGCAGTCAAAATGAGCCTCTTTGAACTTAGCTAGATTGATCCTCAGATAAGGCATACAGTTTGATCCTGGTCCTGTAATCAAAGTGGTGGGACCTGCCAGTTCCATTCCATTTCATTGAAGAAGTATTTATTAAGAACTTGCTATGTGCAAGGCCTGTTGCTGCACAGCTGATGGAATGGCCTTTGGGAATCCAGGGTTAATTCCATGCCACCAGAGCCCTTGGGCACTCCACTAGAGACCTTCCAACTTGACCCCAAACTAGGAGTTTTTCGTTGCTCATTTATTGAACTAGGGAACCTCTCATTTGAAAGTTACTTTGAGGTTTCTTAATTGGGAGATCAATCAAGCAATGTAATTTTCTACTGAAATATTCTATTTCTATAAATCACTGATAGAAATGAGTAGACCACTAATTTATTGCCATTGTTCACTGTGATAGAGAAATTAGGTATGGTGGAGGCTTATAGAGGAAATGTGCTCAGCTTTATAAATACATAATGATGCACTTGTGACTCTTCAAGTATTTAAGAATCTGTATATGATCCACCAGGAGAATTCTAGGGAATACCATTTCATTACAGCTATGAAAATATTTCTTCTCTTCTACTGCCAATTTTATTAGAATCTTATTTCTGGAGCATGTTCCTTATTGTTTAAAGGAATTTTAGCAATCCTCTTTAGTTGGAGATATTATCCTTTACGTATCATGTTTGTATGTAGTTCTTTGCAAGTTGCTTCCCTTATTAGACTGTGAGCTCACTTTTTTTTTCCCCTTTCTGTGTATCTTTAGTGCTTGGCACAGTGCATGGCACAATTTCTTAATGATTATTGACTTGATTTGAGATAAGTTAAAGACAAATTAGAACTTATTTGAGAAAAGATTTGCTAGAACATTAAAAAAGTGAAGATTTGGCATAGAAAAATGGGTAGCTGTCCAAAGAATTTGCATGTGGATTCTTCTGTTCTTAGGGATCTTTATAATGTCTCCACTGGGAGATGGACCTTCTACAGATACATCAGCATGGAGTCAGTCAGCAAAGATGGTGGAGTAAGTGAATCTCAAGATTTTTAAGTGAGGGAATTGGATTGATAAAGAGAATATGGGAGGGCACTCAAGATAAAGGGAATAACGTGAACAAATGCGTGATTTAGGAATCAGGGAGATGTGTGAGGGAAAACAGGGACGTCAACTTGGCTGGAGCAAGGGATCTGAATGGAAGAGTTATGAATCATAAGGTAAACTAGATAAAGGTAGAATAGTTATTAGAGGACTTTGAATGCCAAGCCAAAGAATCTTAATTTGATGCTACAGGAGAAACAGTCTGAGATTCTCAGGTAGAAAAGTGACTTGATATGTTCTTCTGGTGAATTAGAAGCAAAATTATCTATAAGTAGAAGTGGTCATTGGCTTGGAAATTAATGGAAATAATAAAATATGATGTGACATGATATGATAATACAATGTGTTGTTGCAGTGTGATATGACACAATGTGATGCAATGTAGTGAAATATGATAAATAATATTATTTGCAAAGTGCTTTACCATTTTCAAAACACTCACATGCAGTATAAAGAGGAAGTATTTGTCATTTAGTCATTGTTGTTTAGGCAAGAGAGACATGACAACAAGTCAATTAAGACATTTTGAATTCTTCCACAGTCAAGTAGTAAGCATTTATTAAACACCTATTTTGTGCCAAGCACTGAACTAAGCGCTAGGGATACAAAGAAAGGCACAAGGCTGTCCCTGATCTCCAAGCACTTGCAGCCAAAATGGCTCCCATTCACCATGAGGTTAGCAGTCCAGAAGCAGTTACAGAATTCTATGCTCCACTGTCTCTCCAAGACAGTTGCCTTAAATGGCATCATGACTCTCCTGGAAGCAGTCACCTCGATTTTTCCATAGGTGAGAGGTGAGGAGAAGCTCTATCAATACAGCATACTGATGCATTCAACCCATGCACAGTACCCCTGTTATACTTTATTGTTCTAAAAAAAAGTCTCATTTTAGACAGATAGAATTCCCATCTGGAAAGAACTCAAGAATCTTTCTGACAGTTTCCCAAGTGCTATATGTGAACCCTTAGCATTCTATTAGAGATGAGTATGTTAAATTCAGTCTGGGTTTCACGGTGGCTAAAGGTATCTGGACTAGGAAGACGTAGGTAATGTTTGATAGAGCCTAGTTTGTGTTCTCTTAACAACTGGTCACACAAAGAGCTTGCTAGGAGGCTCTTTGTAGAGTGTAGAGGTGGGAGATATGGAAATAGAACCTTCACCTAAGTGGTGGTAGAGATAGAACCCGAAAGCATGAATTAACTTCTTTAATCTTCCTGTGCCTCAGTTCTTTTACCTCTAATAGGGATGTTAATATATTCCCTATTTTACAATATTTTTTGAGAATCAAGTAAGATGATATGTGTAACATACACTGCAAACCACAAATTGCTATATAAATGAAAAGTATTATTTTGAAATATAGGTTACCTCTATAAGATTAGTCAATCTTCCATTATTATTATTTTTAGATAATTTTATCATTATCACTGACAGTAACAATAGCTAGCATTTATATAGCACTTTAAGATTTGTAAAGTGCTTTTTACACATTATTTCATCTGATTGTAATTTATAGAGGTATCATAGTATAGAAGACTTTTGCACCCATGATTCTAAATTGAGAGCTGGACTTTAAAGTAAATTATCCTGGAGTTTAAAGCCTACTTCTGACATTTATTAGTTGTATGACTCTGGGCGAGCAGCCTAACCAGTGTCTTCATTGTTCGACTCCTTAGGACTTATCTACCAAGTTATTGAGGGGCTGCAATCCATGTTGCTGAACGGAGTCCTCACACCAGGAGATGCCTACATTGATTACATCACAGTTTCTTTATGTCTTCACATAATAATTTATATTTGTTAAGATTTGTGTACCAAGACAGCCATTACCCAGATGTCGATTCCTTCCCTACAAGACAAACTAAATATTCACAAACACTTAATAGATTGCCTCCAGAATAATAGCCAGTGTAGAAAAATCGTAAGACTTGGAGGGAGGCCACCTTTTAACCCCATTTCTGACATTTACTAAGTGTGGCCCCATCAGTAAGTCACTTTCCCACTTTATGAGTTTTAATTTCCTCGTCTCTAAAATGAAGATAATGATACTTGGCGCTAAATAGCTCAGAGAGTCGTTGTGAGGGAAAAAAATCCTCCAAAACCTGAAGTATAACATACATGCAAAATACTACTGCTAATAATAATAATAGTAAATGTTATATATAGAAAATTTTTAAAGTTTTACTTTTACTGTACAAAATTCAGTTTGGAAAAAAATAAGCCTATTGCCAATTTAGTCTAATAATATAGCATTACCTTTTAATTTTCTTTTTCAAAGAAGTACACAAAAAAGGAAAGGAGCTGTGATACATTCCCTTCCCCAATACTGCATTTCTTTCCCAGTTCCAGCACACTGTTTAAAGAGCTTTGTCAATTGTCAAATCATTCTGACTTTTGGCAGCACCAGCCTAACAACTGAGTTCATTGTCAGTGCCTTAAACAATGTGGAGTTCATACATAATGTTATCTTTTGGATTATGAAATCATACACTGAAACACAGGTATGTGAAGTGACCTGTACCTATTCAATGCATACAAGATTATTATCTTAGTAGCAATTAGCTCAAAAAGTAGCCAGAAATTAACTAGTGTTCTGTTATAGCAGAGACATTTAGAGGCTACTATTCACATTCCTCTCGGTTAGCTTTTTATTTTTTTAAACAGCCTATCTCTCTGTCTTATTTTAATGGTTTAAGATGGATGGAATTTTAATTGTACAGATGTATCAGATACTCTGGAAGGAAACCAGATCTATCCCCATTAGAGTTTTGTTGAAGTTTCATGTAACAGGAATGAATGCGAATCAATTATCACATATTTCATTATGACTGGAGAAAACAAACAGTGTCAATATTTGTTTCCAGAGCTCTTTCAGTTTTTGGAAAAGCCTTTAGAAAGTCACGTAAGGCTAAATAAAACCCTATGAAGAGCATCTTAGAGTTCAGCAAAGATCATAAAAGGCTCTAACCCAGAAGTGACAAGGGCTTCAATGTCTTTAAATATGTTACTATGTGAAAAATTTCCCACTAAATCCTCCCACACTCATGCAGCCCATCATGGAAAGGAAATTTGGATCAGTTTATCTCTCTTTGTAATGACTACCTTCAAATTTAGTCTCATTACTGCTGAAGTGTAAAGTGTCCATTTGAAAAGAATGCAGCCCTTTCACACATCGGGATTGCTATATTCTGAGATGTGGGGGCAGCAGTATGGCTGGACGCATTTTTGGAGATTAGCATGGAGCGCATTTTCTACTAAACTGGATAAACATGTAAAATTAACTCCTGGATGTCAGAGGTTCAGCTGCTCAGTAAACATGGGAGTGCTTTAGTAGTGATTCCTGACACCCTAAAGAATGTCTCTCCCCCATATCACCAAATTTGTTTTTCTTAAGAGCAAAAACAGATCAAAGAATCTAAAAGTTTACACGGTGTTCAGAAGTCAGTTAGTTCTCAACCCTGTCTACAATATTCCTCATACTCAGTCAGTTGTCTAGCCTCTGTTTACAGATCACTACCTCTCAAGGCAGCCCGTCCTACTTTGGGAAAACTCTCCTTCTTAGCAAGTTTTTCTTTATATCCAGCCAAAAATCTACCTCTCTTCAACTTCTGCCCAGTATGGTGGTGTAGTATGGTTTATTGGACAGAGTACTAGGCTTGCAATTAGAAAGACCTGGATTCAAATCCCACCTCAGATGCTTACTGTGATCCTGGGCAAGTCACTTAACTTCATTGGGCCTCGGTTTCCTTATCTGTAAAATGAGAGGGTTGGAGTTAATGGCTCTCTAAATCTATGATCCTATTTCTGCCGTCTGAGACCAAGCATAATAAGCCTTATCACTATTCCACCTAACAGCTCTTCAAATACTTGAAGTCATCCATCATGTCCTCCCTAGCTGCATGTTCTCCAGTACTCTCACTATCCTGGTCTCCCTCCTCTGTATCAATGTTATGAATACTTGTGTCTTATCTCCTTCTTCCTGCTAAATAAATTAAACCACACCACCCAAGTGGGAATAGAGTGTGCTATACAGGGATACAGGAGAAAGTATCTTACAGATCTACCAGCAAAGTAAAAATGTTGTGGGTAGATCTCATTAGATTTACATCTCACACCTATCTTTCCATTATAATTTGTAATGAGGAAGTATAATCTGTCAGCCCAGATCATGGAAATCCACATGTGGCACAGAAACCACAAATTATCTTAGTCTCATAGTACTGATCTCACGGAATCTCCTCAGAGGCCATCTAATCCAGCCTGTTCCTGAACAGTAATCCCTTCTGCAACATACCTGACAAGTGGTCAGCTAGCTTTCACTAGATCTCTAGTGCGGGGAGCTGACAACTTCCAAGGCAGTTCATTCTATTTAAGTATAGTTCTAATTGTTAGAAAGTTTTTCCTTACATTGAACCTAAATCTTCCTCTTTGTACCTTCCAAACCTTGCAAGTAGATCATCCCTCTGGGGCTAAATCAAATAATTCTAAGCTTTTTTCCTTGTGTTTCTCTTCAGCTACTTGAAGATAGCCAGAATGTCTTCTCCCAAGTTTTCTTTTCTCCATTCTAAGCATCCCCAATTACTTCAACTATTTGATGCTCTTAACCTTCCTTATTGACCTCTTCTAGTCATTCTCCAGCTCAGCAATGTCTTTTGTACGATATGGTGCCCTTAACTGAGCACTCTTCAGGCAGAGATGTTGTGAAGCTCAAATGAGATAATGGACCTTAAAGTGCTATATAAATATTTATCATTATTATTATTACCATCAATTATTGTTAGCCTACAATTACAGACTTCCAGTCTTCCAATGATTTAATTCCCGGAGCCTTCTACTGCATTCCTGCTGAGCTCAAGCAGTATTTTTGGAGCAATGTTTAACAACTGGGCTCTCAAGGGGAAAATCTATTTATGTGCACACACTTATAAGTTTAATGTACTTTATTAGCACTTTGTTATGTAATGAGGGCTATCGTCCACATATAGAATTGGGGCGGGAGTTAGGACCATTGTGTAGTTTTTCTTTAATACCTACCAGAATAGGAAGCAGAAGGTTGAGGCCAGAAGTTTGGCCACTCTGCTGTCCTCAGAGAGCCCTTGGATACTAGGCTAGAAATTATTTATGTGTGTGTGTGTGTGTGTGTGTGTGTGTGTATGTATATATATATATATACGTGTATATGTGTGTATATATATATACACACACACACGCATACATGTACACACACATATATATGTATAAAATCTTCTATCTTTTACTTATGAAGTTGATTTTTTTTTAACCCAAGTGTGAGATTTTGTATTCACTTGTATTTTTGTCACTGGCAGTCTCTTGGGTTTGAATCCAGCAAGCCTGAGGTATGTCCTGTTTCTAGAACCTAGAACCAAATGATCTGCTTTATATACAGAAAAATGATGATCTGTTTACTTTGTCATGGGAACTTGAGATTTTTCTCAAATGCCAACTCTAGTATTTTTCTTCCATGGTTGACCCACAAGCTTATAAGGTTTTTTAGGAATGTGTGGATAGCTTTTAGTGGCTCTTAATATTTGCCATTCTGAAAAATACATATTTCTACCAGCCCTTTAGGACCCAAGAAAATAAAAATATATTCTTAATATAGGGTAGATAAGGGCTATAACTACACTTGGGTATTTAGGAGCATTGTTCCATCTGGGAACATTCAGGCTAGAGCTAGAAGTTTCTACTTACCAATTTGTTACATTTTTATGTGCCCCAGAAAAACTTGTGGGGCCCCATTTATATAAGTACAAATGACTTCGAGATGGATATAAATGGTCTCTGAAAGTTTTATTGAATATTTCCTTTGTATTTGATTATTTTAAAATTTTATAAATGATAATTTTAAAAATAATAAATGAATTTATTTCTCTAATTAGGTTTTACATTTTTTGTTCTGGGGACTAGGGTATTTGGACCTGTTATAATGTTGGTGAAGGGAGATGTTATTGAAGAAACTCTTTCTTGTAATGCAGATCTACAACTATTCTGCAATTTATAAACTTAGAGAGTTGTTCGTGGCACTGAAGTCGGAAGTTTAGTAACTTATCAAGGACCACAGAGCCAGTATGTACATGTCAGAGATGTAACATGAACCTATGCTTTCCTGATGTCAAGATCAACTCTTTCTCCATTATGCCAAACAGTCTCATCTTCTTCCATGGAGTTATATAAATTAAAATATATCTCAGAATTAAATTGTTCTTATTTTACAGAAGGGGTTAACATTTGTAACTAGAAAGGTAACAGATAAAAGGTTTCATCTAACTTAAACCCATTTGGTCTCTTCTCTGTCTTCAGATACTACTGTACTTAATCCATCCCAGATAGAGGATAATGAATTATATGCTAAAGAGCTTCAGAAAAAGGAATTCCCTCACCTTTATTAAATTACCACTGTAATATTTAACTTACCTCACTAGTAGGAAATCTAGTTCATATATCAACTTATATTTGTTAGATGATTTTGTCTAGAACAGAGATTCCTAACCTGAAGTTGATAGGTACCCAAGGATAGATTTCATAGGGTGAGCAAACTCAGAAAAAAAAAAATTACAAATTTCTTTTCTTTTCTTTCTTTTTTGTTGTTGAGGCAGTTGGGTTTAAGTGACTTGTCCAAGGTCACACAGCTAGAAAATCTATTTTCACTCACCTCTTACTGGAATTTAACATTTCCTTTAGTTTTGAATGTAGAAAATAAACATGGTTCTGAGAAGGGATTCATAAGCTCTGCCAAGACTGCCTAAGGGGTCCATGAAATAAAAAAAGGTTAAGAACCCCTGATTGAGATATTTTCTTTGCCCTTACCATATTCTACTCTGAATCTTATTTATTAGTATACTTCTTATCTTTATTAAATTATATATTCCTTGAAGGCAGGGACTATATTGTTTTCCATCTTTATAATATCAGTACCTGGCATAGTGCCATTTAGTAGGTACTTAATAAATGTTTGTTGAATTGAACTTGAATGCCTCATTCTGAAGTTTAAGTTCATTTCTTCTTCTTCCTTTTTTTCAAACCAGATAAAGAATACCTGGTCAACTTTATGTAAGAGCATTTCTTATCCATGATGGCAGGTCTTGTAGCTACAGGGAAAAATCATTGGGAAGGAAATGGAATGGTTACTTCTTACCAACCCGAGATCTCACATATCTTCCTCACATATTTCTATCCCTCTGCCACCAAAAAAAAATTTTGATCCTTGGGGATAAAAGTGGGGGGAGGAGGAAGATAATGTAGGAAAGTGGCATGGATGTACCACTGAGTGACTTACACATGCTTTGAAGTGAAAGAACAGAATTAAAGCTAGTGAAGGAAAAACTATGATTCTCTGTCTCTGTCTCTGCCTCTCTGTCTCTCTGTCTCTGTCTCTGTCTCTCTGTCTCTCTGTCTCTCTCTCTTTCCCATTCACCTCAAACACCATTCCAAATCCACCTCTTTGGGAATGATCCAAGCACTTTTAACTTCTCATCCAAAATGTTTAAATGTTAGAGGGACCAAGCTTGTCCACAGAGGTAGAATGCTTCCATGCTGAAGTCAAACAAGGTAGTCCACTGCTTGAGAAAACATATAATAACTCAGGGCACCAAGTTTTAGGAAGGACACAATAATATATGATAAAAAGGTGTTTTTTTTTAAAGGCACAAATGACAACTTTGGCCTCTAACAACTTTACTGCCAACCCTAGAAGTCCATTTCTAATATATACACTTAAAATTTTTATAGTGTGAACACTTGCTGAGGGAACACTTGAGGTCTTTCTCAGATGGAATGACTAATAATGCATGTTTAACTGCTATATATTTTTTAGTGTCTGTGGGGAGGAAGACAAAAGCTAACTTGTCAAATCAAATCAATTACACATAATTTTTGTACTGCAAATAACTTCTCTAGATTCCAAGTTTTAAATTGCCACTTTTAAATCTTATATTTGTTCTTAGGACATGGGAGGTCCAAGGAATATTTGAATATTCTCCTCCACCCTTGCCTCCTTCTCCTCCCCCTCCCCCAACAGGCACCAAGCTTGTCAGATTTTATTTACCTTGAAAGAACAACCCGGGCAAACATTCAACCACTGTGACCAGCAGCATCCGCTTCCCATTAGCACTTATGTGCCTTCAAACTCCTGAGACCTTGTGAGCATAATGAAAAGTTAGAGTTAATTTTTAAAAATATGGTGCTTTGGCAAGGATTCTCTTTCTTTCGATGGGTTATAGAATAGGCACATAATCTGTAATGTCTGAGTTGATAAAGATTAAGATAGAGTGGTTAGTTTTTTAATCTGTAATTTTTTAAAATTTGGTCTTATTTAAATGGAATTTCTGGTAGTAGTTTTGCAACCTGTAATAAACTCATTGGAGCCAGAAGAAATAGATACCGTATGTCCTCAGAGGCTTCTTTGGGTCAGTAGCCTGGAAAATGTTATCCAAAGGGTTAACTGTGTCCAAACCTTATTTATGTTTGTGTGATTGGGGATGTGAAGGATGCAGCTCTTGTACTCACTCCAGGTTTGTGGAAGATTAGCTGTTCTAAATAGGAATGGAAGAACAGCCCAGAAAAATTGGGAAAAGAATGCGTAGCATGAACAGTAGGATTTTTTTTTCCTGTGTGTGGTTGTATAGAGGCAGAAAAGGATGAAATGTGGTTTAAAAATTAAATGCAGACTAACTGCTCCTCTCCTCTGAGGACTACCCAGAAAGCATTTAATGCAGGAGATGCTGCTGACCATTGACCACATTCCTCCCACCATTCAGTAGGAATTTTCAGAATCTGTAAAATAGGCTAAGACATAATTGTCTGCAAGGCTATTTATCTTTTTCAGCTGTTGCAGCTGAATAGTTGAAGTGTGTGTGTGTGTGTGTGTGTGTGTATTTGTATGTGCTGGGCTTAGGAAAAAAGGTTTAGCATGTGCAGTACAGCCTAATTATCTTGAATTGCTTAAGAAGGCTTTTGGGATTAAAATAATAATAGCAGCTTGTTTTATAGAAATGATGGATAAATGAATCTGATTCTGAAAAATGTATCTCTTCTCTTCCCAACTCCACAAATCACACCTGTGATAAGAGATCAGTCATTCACCCATTGATTCAAGAAATATTTAACAACTGTCTTTTGTATTCCAAACAAGGAATTGTTAGCTAAAAATTTTGAAGCCAGTTTTACCTATTTACATGTCCAAGTCTCCAAATCAGGCATAGCTTTTCTTAAAAAATAGATATTGATATTTGATGGAAATAATACATATATTCAGGTATACTGAGAACTGGAGAAATTAGGGGAAAAAATCTCTCATTAATTTTTATTTCTAATAATTTATTATTTTGTTTTCAAGTAAAACATTTTTATTAGTCTATCCCTCCCATTACATCCCTAATGAACAATTTTAGACAAGGAAAAGAAACCCCTCAAAATATATACAGTCCAGCAAAATAAACTCTCATATTAGCCATGTGTAAAAATGTATGTTTCCTTATGTGTCTTAAATTCATCACCACTCCATTGTGGGATACATGTTTTATCTTCATTCTTTTGAGCTTATGGTTTATCATTGTGTTGATCAGAGTTCTAAAGTCCTTCAGAGTTGTTTTTGTCTATAATGTTATTGCATAAATTGTTCTAGTTCTTTGCACTTCTCTTTGTATCAGTTCATAAAGGTCTTTCCAGTTTGTTTTGGAACTGTTCATTTCATAATTTCTAACCGCCCAATAATATCTCATTACATTAATAAATTTTCAACTTGCCTTAGCCATTTTCTAATAGGAGAATGCCCCCTTAGTTTCCAGTTTGAGACTGTCAGGAAAAGAGCTGCTATAAATATTTTTGTATCTATAGATCCTTTTCCTCTTTCTTTGATTTCTTTGTGTCATATACCCAGCTATACCACTGGTGGTATAGCCAGGTCAAAGGGTATACACAATTTGGTAACTTTCTAGGCATAGTTCCAAATTGATATAGTTGTACCAACAGTGCACTAGTAGGGTGCCTGTTTTTCTACAGCCCTTCCAACATTTGTCATATTCCATTTTTGTCGTCTTTGTTGGTCTGATTTGTGTGAGGTAGAATCTCAAAGTTATTTTAATTTGCATTTTTCTAATTATTAGATTAGAGCAGATGTATCAGACTCACTGCCTAGCCCAAATGACAAAACTCAAATGAGGCCAAACCAGATTAAAATGCTAATGGGAAATGATTAACATAAGAAGTAAAAATATAATACAACACAGATAATGTTAATTTGTGGTTTTCTAAGTCAGTGCTACCAGTAGGGACCTGTTGCTATTTGGGTCTGACACCACTAGATTAGAGCATTTTATGTTGAGAGCATTTTTTCATGTGATTGTTCATAGCTTGGTTTTCTTCCTCTAAAAAAAACCTGTTCATATCCTTTGACTATCCATTGGGCAATGGTTTTTAGTTTTATAAATTTTGATCAGATCCTTATATATTTTGAAAATGAGGTCTTTATCAAGAAACTTGCTGCAAGGACTTTTCCCAGTTACCTGTTTCCTTTCTATTTTTTTCACTGCATTATATTGGTTTGTGCAAAATTTTTCAATTTTATATAATCAGAATTGTCTATTTTATCTTATGTGATCCTCTCCATCACTTATTTAGTCATCAGCTCACTCCTTAGCCACACATCTGAAAGCTAATTTCTTTCTTCATTCTCTAAATTTTTTTTAATGATACAGGCATATATCCATTTCAAGCTTATCTTGCTGCATGGTATGAGGTGTTAGTCTAAGCCTAATTTTTTGCCAGATTGCTATCCAGTTTTCCCAGAAGTTTTTGTAAAATAGTGAATCCTCCCCTCCCCCATTAACTTGGATCTCTAGGGTGATCCAATACTGTGTTTGTATGTTGTGCACCTAATATGTTGCACTTTATTGTCTTTTTCTCATTGTTAATTTGACAATTTTGTAAAGTAAGAACCTGGTGATGCTGTTTGGTATTTTTTATTGTCCTCAAAGTTTGGGAACACTGCTACGTGTCTATACCCACATTCTAATTTGGAGATTATAAAACTTTAAGAAGTCACCTACTGCCTTTTATTAAATAAATGAAGAAACTGAAACTAAGATTGGTTAAGCAGCTTGTTAAAGACACACAAGTATTTTCAAGTAGCAAAATCAGGATTTGAAACCAAATCTTCAAACCACAAAGCCAATATTCTTTCCATTTTATCATTTATCTCTAGGAATTTTTCCATCTTATCTTAGGTTTTCATATTCTACCAACAGAATATAAGCTCCTTAAGGTTAGGAACTTTTTATCTTTTCTCTATGTATTCCCAGTACATAGTACATAATTAATAAATGCTTGCTAGATTAATTGAGATTGGAACTGCAGAGGGTCTTCTAGAAAGATGCTTGTATAAAGAAATGTTTTATAATGAGTTTGTCCATACTTTTACTGAAAGTGCTTTTGTCATGTTACATAGCATTTGTTCTTTTTTTTTTCATGCTCAACTTTCAGTTTAATCAAGTTTCATGCAGTAGTATAATGGTTAAGAAATAATGCAATTTTGTAAAGTCTAAGTTGGGAAGAAAGTAAATTCTGATCTTTCTTGCCCAGACAACTCCATGGGCCTCATACTCCATGAGTATCAGACCTACTCTATATAAAAATTGCTTGTTTTTGTTTTTCTACTCCCTTCATTGGCAAATACATCCCTTCTCCTCTCCTCAGAGAGCCATCCTTTATAACAAAGAATACAAAAAATGAAACATTAAATGAAAATTAACCAACACAACTGAATCTGATATGCATACATACACATATATCCACATATAGATATACATACATACACATACACACATACATTCCACAACCAGTGAACAAGTGGTTATCTTTTCGAAGATGGAAGTGCTTTTTTTTTTTTACTTTCTCAGACAAACTTGATCATTGTAATCGTGCTACATTCAGTTTCATTTTTGTTGATGATGTCATTGCTGACCTTTTCTCTCACATTTTGTGTATTGTTTTCTTGGTTCTGATTACTTTGTATCAGTTCATATAAGTCTGCCCATGTTTCTTTGTACTCTTCACATTCATCATTTCTTTTTTTTTTTAGAGGTTAAAAAATCATTTTATTTTATTTTTTAATTAATTTATTTTGATTTATCAACAATCACTTCCATTAGCTTTTGAGTTTTTAATTTTTCTCCCCCTTCCCTCCCCACCTCCCTCCCCAAGATGGCTCGCAGTCTGATATAGGCTACACATATACATTCCTATTAAACATATTTTCACATTAGTGATGTTGTAAGTAAGAATTAGAACCAATAGGAGGAACCACCAGAAAGAGGAAACAAAACACAACAGAAGAAAAAAAATAGCAAATAGTATGCTTCGATCTGCATTCAAACTCCATAGTTCTTTTTTTAGATGTGGATAGCATTTTCCATCATGAAACCTTTGGAGATGTCTTAGATCCTTGTATTGTTAAGAAAAGCTAAGTCTATCAATGTTCATCATTGTGCAACATGGCTGTTACTGTGTACAACGTACTCCTGGTTCTGCTCACTTCACTCAGCATCAGACCATATAAGTCTTTCCAGGTTTTTCTGAAGTCAACCTGTTCATTATTTCTTATAGCACAATAGTATTCCATTATATTCATATACCACAATTTGTTCAGGCATTCCCCAATTGATGGGCATCCTTTCAATTTTCGATTCTTTGCCACCACAAAGAGCTGCTATAAATATTTTTGTATGTGTGGGTCCTTTTCCCATTTGTATGATCTCTTTGAAATGTAGCCCTAGAAGTGCTATTGCTTGGATCAGAGGGTATGCACATTTTGATAACCCTTTGGGCATAGTTCCAAATTGCTCTCCAAAATGGTTGGATCATTTCACAAGTCCACCAACAATGCATTAATGTTCCAGTTTTCCCACATCTTCTCCAACATTTATCATTTTCCTGTTTTGTCATCTTGGCCAATCTGATAGGTGTGATGTGGTACCTCAGAGTTGTTTTGATTTGCATTTCTCTAATCAATAGTGATTTAGAGCATTTTTTTCATATGACTATAGAAGGCTTTAATTTCTTCATCTGAGAACTGCCTGTTCATATCCTTTGACCATTAATCAATTGGGGAATGACTTATATTCTTATAAATTTGACTTAATTCTCTATATATTTTAGAAATGAGGCCCTTATCAGAGACACTGGTTGTAAAAAATCTTTCCCAATTTTCTATCCTTCTAATCTTGGTTGCATTGGCTTTGTTTGTGTGAAAACTTTTCAATTTAATGTAATCAAAGTTATCCATTTTGCATTTTGTAGTATTCTCTGTCTCCTGTTTGGTCATGAATTCTTCTGTTCTCCATAAATCTGATAGGTAAATTATTCCTTGCTCTCCCAGTTTGCTTACAGTATCAACCTTTACATCTCAATCATGAATCCATTTTGACTTTATTTTGTTGTATATATAGCATTTGTTCTTAAATGAAGAGTGTCGTCTAAGTTTGATCCCAAAGAAGAGCTGTGAGAAGATACCTTCCCCAATTCCTTTATAAAGGCAGAAGGTTCACAAATGTGGAACATTTCATAGGAAACAGTTTTTTTCATTGTTTGCAGAAGCAACTAGGTGGTGAAGTAAATAGAGCATTGTATCTGGAGTCAGGAGGACCTGAATTGAGATCCAACCTCAGGCATGTACTAGCTGCGTGACCCTGTGCAAATCACATAAGTTTCTACATCTATTAAATTAGGATATTAATTAGCACTTACCTCCCATGGTTGTAGTGAGAAAAAATAAGATATCTGTAAGGCGTTTTGCACATCTTGAAGTGCTATATAAATACTAGCTATTAGTATTAATTGGTTTTGCTGACTTTTTTTCTTTACTTCTTTTTCATTATTTATTTTTTTTAAATTCCTTCTTATAAGAGATGGCTCTATGGTAGGAGAGAGGGTGAAGGATACGGTGGAAATCTGGGTGATGTAAAACCAAAATGTGTAAATAAAAATCTATTTCCAAAATAGGAGGTTCTCAAAATATGTAAAGCATAAACCTCTGCAAACTGCTGCATGGTCCATGGCAGACCCCAGGCCAACACCAGATTGTTGGTGATTAAAGACTTGAGATAAGCATACATAAAATAAACTGTGTGCTATGATGGTATTAAGGACAGTGAATAAGCTGGAAGGCTAGACCTGTAATCTTTGTCCTACTTTCAGCATACTTTATAGCACTATGCACTAATCTAAGCCATTAAAAACCTCATATTTTTCCCAAGTGGAAAACTAGAGGATAGTGTTTGAGAAATAAGTCCTGCCAAGTTAATATGCTACTTTCTGTATATAACAGGCACTTGGGGAAAGGTGTTGGATTCTTCAAGACTGCTAAAGTCTTTATCTGGGTCAGTGCTAAGTAATGTCTTCATGGCCAGAAAAGATGAGCATATCCCTTATAGGGGCTAATGTCTTCTAAGACATAATAAAACAGTCTCAGAGCTGTGAAAATTTTGTAATGGTAGCAATTGGTCCCTTGATATAGTAGTAATGTAGTACATAGCAATAATCTCCAGATCTAAAAGGATGACTCTTCTAGGTCACTATATCTTAACCCCATCCCATATGTGGCTCCCAGGTCCCCTGGACTCCAAGTCCTCCTAAAGTAGGACCTGAGGATTGTGACACTTGGACATAAGTATCTAGTAGAAGAGAAAAGAAAAGGATTTGCTTGGTAGTTGGAAGTTAGTGACTGAAAGTATTGGAGGAGAGATTCTAGGGGATATGGGAAGGCAATGGGAAAAGTTGGGATGGAGAGGAAGAGTATTTGGAAAGGAAGGGTCAAAGAGGATTCTTAGGCACGCATGGAGATCTTGTTGTCATAGCAACTGGTTGCTATGTCAGTTCTACAAGTATCCATAGTGATGATCTCCATGTTAGGGCAAATTTATTTTTCCCCAGGGAGAAGCTTTCTCAGTGGGAAGTTTCTGATTTACCAGTTAACAGAACTAAGATGAGGATTAATGGGATATTGTGTGATGGGTATACTCATAGCCCTGATTAGGGCCTTCATTCATCGTATTATTATTTTCTGCTGTTTCAGCATAATAAGTGTTTATTGAGTTTGAATGTGAACTTCAGGAGCTGTAATAAATGAGTTTTGTGTATGCAGCAGAGAGTATAATCTGGCTTAATTGATTTAAGACTTCACTGTCCTGAGCATAACTTTTTTTTTCCTTATGAAGTTCACATTGATTCCTTCCTTATACTTTTTTTTGCTGTTAAACCTTTCTAATTCTTGTGTATAGCCAATGCTACCCATTGATAGTCTCTACAACATGTAGGCTACATTAGTGGCACAGTTACACTTTGAGAAGGAATTTACATTGGATGAAAATATTTGGTTTTTAATTTAGATTCTTAGCATGAGGAAATTTTATATAAGGTAATGCCTGTTTAACAAATGCTCATGAGATAGAGGAATAGTACTTATATTCAATGCATTGTACCAGTGTATAGGCAGGCATGTAGAAAATGTACCCTTAAGTCAAATTATTCCCAAATGTGTTGGTATTTTTTCTTTCCATTCACTATGGCCAGAAAGGCTGACAAACAATTAATATGCTTTGTATTTTTAAATGAAATTATTTTGTTGTAAAATTATGAGGTAGGAAAAGATTTTAGGAGAGCCCTGGGCAATCTTACAACCTGAACAAATGTCATTTTTACAGAAAACATTCCAGACAATGTGTCTGATTTTAAAAAAATTCACCAAGGTATGAAATTCCACATGCTCCTTCACTTTTAAGGAACAAAGAGCTAGGTTTATGGAAAGACACATTTTCTTCTCAAGAATATACTACCTGCCAGTTTATGTGTATGGCGGTCTGGATGCCATACAGTTTTAGAGTTTAATAGGCAATGAGAAAGACAATAATCTTACTTTTCTTTGTGCATTAGACAGAGAACAAATAATACTACTTCTTGGTAATATTTAAATGAAAGCTTCCTCTGCCTATCCCTTAGGGTTTAATCTTTGTAGCCATCTTAATTTATATACTTGATATTTTACTAAATGGGGTCAGCCACATGGTACAGTAGATAGGGTGCCAGGACTGGAGTCAGGAAGACTCAACTACCTGAGTTCAAAACTGGCCTCACACACTTACTAGCTGTGTGACCCTGGGCAAGATATTTGACCTCATTTGCCTCAGTTTCCTCATCTGTAAAATGAGCTGGAGAAGGAACTAGCAAACACTCCAGTATCTCTGCCAAGAAAATCCCAAATGGGTCATGAAGAATAGGACGTGACTGAAAACAACTGAACAACAAGAAGAAGAGATTTTGAGGGGGGATAATGTAAGGAGAATAAATAGCTTAGAAGAAAAAGCAATAAAGTATGACCCAAGAAGTGACTTCCTGGAAGTTAGAATGGAGTAAACAGAATTCAATGATTCAATGAGACAAGAAAAATATTGGGCCAAAGACAAAGTGCTGAGAAAATGAGATGACGCTATGAAGTACTTACTATCAAAACAATTGACCTGGAAAATAAGTCAAAGATGGAGAATTTAAAAATCATCAGATTCCCTGAAAATCACAGGCAAACAAAAGTCTGAATGCCTTATTCCAAGAAATCGTAAAAGAAAACTATGCAGATCTATTGGAACAAAATGACAAAGATAAAGAATCCACTGGTCTCCTGAAAGAAACCCCAAGTTGAAAACATTCAAGAATGGAATAGCCAGAATCTGAAATTCCAGGTCAAAGGAAAAACTTCTGCAAACAGACAGAAAGGAAGGGTTCAAATACCAATGAAATATAATCAAGATCACACGTGACTGCTATAAGTACTGTAGGTTTGGGAATATAACATACCAAAAGGCAAAAAAAAAAAAAAAAAAGGCTCACAACAAAAAATAACTTAGTATGGGAAAATGAGTATAATTTTATAGAGGAAAAATGAATCTTTAATAGAATATAGAAATTTCAAGAATTCCTGATAAAAAGACCAGAGATGGATATTCTTTGAAATACACACAAAAGACAGGGGAAGCTTGAACAGGTACACACATTTGAGCAATTGAAAGAGTCTTTATTATAAAGATCAAATACTCACATTCTAAGTGGGAAAGAAGAAACAAATGTATCTTCAGAATGTTGCTGTCTTTAAGGGTCACAAAAGAAGTCAAGAAAGACAAAACTTGGGCCTGATGGTGGTTTTGTCCCTATTTATTGACTTTAATGGAGTACAGAAAAAGAAGGGGGAAAGCAAGATACTAGTAAATAAATGTACTTCTAACTCTATGCACTTTGCCACCAACGATTCATTTGTTGTCTCATCCTTGAATGTCCCTCACGCCCGAGGTATTTTCAGCCTGGAATATCTCCCTACCACGGCAGCCCACTTGTCTCATTGGTACGGAGTTCCTTTCAGGGACTCCATTTTGGGGACACGCCCGGGCTGAACATGTGTCGTTCTCCTCTTGGCTATGCTTTTAACTCTATGGACTTCACTACTATACCCCCTTGCAGACTGTTTTGCTCTCCCCCAACCCCACTCTTGCTTCTCAGATCCCTTTTATGTGTTGTCTTCCCCCATTTAAACTAAGTGCTCTTTGAGGGTAGGGACTTTCTTTTTGCTTATTTTTGTATCCGCAGTGATTAGCACAGAGCCTGGCATATATTCAGTGCTTAATAAAATGCTTGTTATACCAACATCATGCAGTGATCAACTATGGCTGACTAAGTTCTTCTCAGCAATACAATGATCCAAGACAATTCCAAAAGACTCATGATGGAAAATTCTATCCACATACACAGAAAGAACTGATAGAGTCTGAATGCAGATCGAAGCATACTATTTTTACTTTATTTTTTTCACTTTCTTTTCCTTTTGTTCTGTTTCTTCTTTTACAAGATGATTCATATGGAAAATGTTTTACGTAATTGCACATATATAAACTATATCAATTTGCTTACCATCTTGGGGGAAAAGAGAGTAAAGGAAGGAGAAAATTGAGAACTCAAAATTTTATTAAAATGAATGTTAAAAATTGTCTTTACATGTAATTGTAAAAAAAAGCTATTAAGAATAAATGCTTGTTAACTTGCAAATAAATGAGGAAGAAATGAGAGGAACTTACTAGGTCTCATGACGAGGATTTGCCAGAAAAGTATAGATATATGGAAGAGGAGATGAGGGAAGTAGACATCTCATGGTCCGTACCCTTATATACACAAAGAGTTTTTTGTAGAAAGACTTTAAACTCAATAGGAAATAGATGTGGTCAGGGACAGGGGAAAAGTAATTTAAGAGGAAAGTTAGAGTTTTGGGGAAAATATTTATAAGCAAGACAGAGGTCAGCTATGAAAGGTGGATCATAAAGTAGGAACTGAAAGGGGAGAAAGTGTGAAAACCAGTGATTGGGTTCTGAGCCGGGTGAAGAGAGGAGAGCTTGAGGAGTAGAAACAGACCATTTTGATTATAGATTGCCCATAGAGTAATCCAATTTCTTCTTTCTTTACTTTCTTTTTCTTTCTACAGAAAGGGTAAGGGACGAAAGAGGAAAAATTATAAGACAATATAATAGAGGAAATTATAATACAGTAAGCATAACAGTGAATGGACGAGGGAAGCAAAATGGATTTAAAAGCAGAATCCAACAATACATTTTTTTATAAGAAACACACTTGAAACATAAAGATTCACATAAAGTTAAAATGAAGGCCTGGGACAGAATTTATTATACCTCAGAAAAATTTAAAAAAATTCAGAGTATCAAAGTATGAGTTCATTCAAAGCAACAGTAAAAATAGACATACACAGGGGGAAATAGAGATAAGCAAGGAAGCTTCATTATGCTTAAAAATACAGATAATGAAATAATACCAATACTTAATATATATGAATTGCATGGTAAAGCCTTAAGTACTTAAATGAAAGCTAATTGACCTATAGGGAGAATTAGATAGCAAAACTATAGTAGTTGGTGACTTCAATGTATACTTTTTAGAACTAGACAAATCTAACAAAAATATAACAAAGAAGTTAAATACCTGAACAGAATTACAGGAAAGTTAAACATGACAGATATATGGCAAGTATTGAATGAGAATCAAAAGGTGAATATATATTTCAGCGATTTGCATGGCATCTTTAAAAAAAACTGAGCCTTTGCTAAGGCCTAGAAATTCAACAAATATAGAAAAACAGAAATATCAAACATATTCATTACTGCCCATGAAACAAACATTATAATAAATAAAATATCTTTGAAGAAAAGGTTAGAACTTAGAGACATAATTCTAAAGAATTTGTGGGCAAAATATATATCTCTAAGCATCATAAACAAAAGAGGAAGAACAGATCAATGAATTGGGCAAGCAACTAAAAAACAACATATCAGCACACCTTAAGTAAATACAATAACAGAATTGAAATTAAAGAGATGAAAATTAAAAACAAAACTACATTGAATTGATAAATAAAACTAGATAAAAAACTAATAAAATGGAGAAACTTTTATTTAGTGTCATTAAAGTTTATTGGATACAGTGTTGGCCTTGGAATTTTGAAGACCTGAGTTCAAGTCCTACTTCTGACACACATCAGCTGTTTGATCTTGTAAAAATAACTTTACAGTGTTCCAGGTAGTAACTCTTTAAATAATTAAATTGCAAAGGAGTTAGAGTTCCTGATCTGCAATGGTGTAGGGAATTTTCACATCAAGAGTTTCCTACATGGATGAAATAGATTCTAATCTCCCCCTCCCCACCGAACCTCTGTAAGAGACTACATAAAAGGCAACAGAACTCCTTCGTAATTTCTCCTTCAAGCATAGATTTGATTATATTGCAAATAACATAACATTTCTTCTGACATGGATATTTGTAGTGAATTTATCACTGTAACATTGATAATCTATAAGTATTGTTCTTGATGCCTACATCAGTAGTAAAACAGGCTAATATTATTATTGGTGGAGAGGAAACAAGAGGGGAAGGAGAAGGAGAAGAAGAAAGAAGAAAACTACTTGCTAAATTTTTACTTGCTCCTACTTCTATTAAAAATTCAAAAGGTAGGGGCAACGAGGTGGCGCAGTGGATAGAGCACCGGCCCTGGAGTCAGGAGGACCTGAGTTCAAATCCGGCCTCAGACACATAACACTAATTGTGTGACCCTGGGCAAGTCACTTAACCCCATTGCCTAACCCCACCCCAAAAAATTCCCAAAAGATGACTTCAATAGGTCATCTAGTCATCCCCATCTCTTTGATCAGATTCATGTCAAATCACACCAGTCAAATGATAATATTTTTAAAACTCTTAAAATTCCATAGCCTCCCTTGCTGACCCATTATAAGTACTCTCCAGTTAAAAGACCACCCAATCTATTGATGTGAATATCCAGTACAACTAGGTCCTGACTGGTATAAGTAATGAATACCATGAAGTGGTTACATGTATTCAAATTCAAATTGTTTGAAGTGATAATCGCGTAAAATATTATAATTGGTTCTAGCTCAATGGAAAGATGTCTGCAAAATTCAAATAATGCAACCACTTGGGGAATTCGTTATTCGCATTAATTGGGACTTAGCTGAAAATAAATAAATACCTGATTTCCCACAGCCTCTCTCTCCATACTCTTTGTCCAGGCAGTCCCTAGGTGTCTTGGACTAGTGCCTCCACCTAGTGGTCAATACATGGGCCTTTTCTTCAACTATCTCTTCCCCACCACCTCCTTTCTTTTTCTTCAGCATGTTTTGGCACATGCCATCCTCCCTTTTCCTCTCTGACTTTTACCTCTCACAAACTCCAGTAATCATACACACATGCATGCTATTTAATATACTTTCTTCTTTTCTCTTTTTTCCAACTCCAATCCACTTACTTTTCCTCTCTTCTCCTTTTCTCTTCTCCTTGCTCTCTCCCCCTTCATTCTACTTTTGAGCCAATAATGGCTAATAAGCACAAAAACAATACTAATGGCATTCTTATTGTGGGAAAACAGCAATCTAAGATTTTCTAAGTAAAATTAGAACCAATACCAGCTTTTAAAACCCCTTTAAGACATTTCCTCCAGAATCTCCATAAAATCTTCATGTACTTTTTTATGCTCCTTCAGTTAAACTTGCTTCCCTCCCAAATAAGCAGTCAAGATAGACAAAAATTTTTGTCATCTTACACCTAGTGGGTACTGAACAGATATTTATTAGATTTATCTGATTAATACTATTTCGTATTCTATTTTTTAAGTTCTAAGATCCATAGTTTCATTGAATCTTTCACTAACAGATAAGTGCTCCTCCATGCTGTATTAGATAGTTATCATGAATTATAATGTCTCCAAAAAGTGCATTACCTGATGGCCATTCCTCTGGTGAGGAGCTTGGCAAATTTAGTTTGTCTAATCCTCAGATAACAGACAAACAATCTGTCTTCAGGCTTGTACTGGAAGTCTTTTCAACACAGTAGGACCTACCAGAGTTTGTGCTCTTCCTGCATAGACTTCCAAAACTCAGGGCCATAAAAATTCTCTAAATTAGAAATACTGTCCCACTCTGAAATTTCACTAAGTCAGATTACAATAGAGATTTTAATTTGGCAACGAACACGGAGCAAGCAAATTAACAAATGACTAGCAAAATTCAGTTGCTGCCTATCAAGTATCAAGCCAGAATGACTATTTCTATATTACAGCTATTTCCTCTTATACTGTTTCTAGATAAATGAGTTCTATTAAAAATTCCAGCAGTAGGAGACAAAGGGAGAAATTACTATTAAATATTTTTTCCAAGCTAAGCTTTCTTTGCTGATTGCACATGAAGAAGGTCATTTTTTTCCTGTGCTTTTTGAAGTTTTTGCTTTAGTATAACATGTTCTCTGTTTCAAGATCCTTGCATTTTGATTTGTAATTCAAATCAAGGTGTCTCTATGGTCATTTGTCATGTGTCATTATAACCAAGCATGCATGCGACCGTTACCATTTTCTGATTTAAAATATTACACATTAAAATGGAAGACAAATACTTTTCAAAATAATTTACATTTTAAGAAAGCCATTTTTTCCCAGAGCATCAGAATTCATTATCCTACAAAGATTATAAGCTTTTTGAGGGCAAGGATTGTATACTGAAGAAGCTGAGTGGCACAGTAGTTAGACCTGGAGTGAGGAAGACCTAAATTCAAATCCTGGCTCAGATACTTACGCTATGTGACCCTGAGCAAATCATTTAACCTCTGTTTGCCTTACTTTTCTCATCTGTAAAATGGAGATAATAGCATCTACCTCCCAGGGTTGTTGAGAGGATCAAATGAAGTAACTGAGAATTCTTAAGGTCATAATAAATAAACATGAAACTCTCAACTCAATACTCTTATTGCAGCAGGACCAACTATTACAAAAGTAAAGGTGTGAATTTCAAAGATCTTAATAAAGAAAATGAGACATCTTTTTATACTTCTATTGAAACATTGGCATTCACTTTTTGGAAGCATTTCGGACTTTAGCCTTGTAAAGCACTAATATAAATAATGCTCTTCAAACCTTAAAGTGCCTTATAAATGCTTGCTATTATATATATTTAAGCTTTGCATCTTTTGCAGCTAGTACAGACCCTCCTACCTAGTTGCTGCTTAATAATGCTTGTTAAATGAATGTTATGTTCAACAAGGTCAATTGAAGTCCAGTTATTTGGAGCTCAAGACCAATTTCTCCATAGAAGCAATGTTATGAGTGGTAGTTAGGTTCCCTAATGCAGCTTACAAAAAAAGCCTATTAAACTCATGTTGTCACTGAAATATTATTCATTTGGAAAAAAGCACTACTTTCTTAAATATTTCAAGGATCTGTGAATTTGTTAGTATAGACACACTTTCTCCTCACTCAGATCACACCTCTATGTAACTTAATAGATGACTGTTGAAAGGAAACTATATTAATTAATTAATTAAACAAAAATAGAAAAACACTTCTCTATCCGTTCTATTCTGATTTCTCAGGGTAACATGGAGGTGACCCTGGTTTCTTGAAGATTATGCCAGTGGAGCCCAAGTTTCTGGCAGATCTTAACAAGCTGGAAAGGCTTCCAAGTACAAGCCTGCTGACAGACCATATGTCTATCATCTGAAGACCAGCCTAACTAAGTTTGAGGAAACTCACCACAAGAAGAGTGCTATCAGATGAGGAATTATTTTGGCCATAGAAATATATGAAGTTTCATTTACAGAAGTGCAGAAAGTTTGTGTCAAAGTTGGAGGGGGGGAGATGAAAACCCACATGAAATATTGATATATAGTGCTAGTGTTGATACTAAAAGCAGAAAAATGGCCTTATGCTTTTTAGAGTTAAAACAAAAAGGTTTTTAGCTTAAATATCAGTTACCCAGAAAATTAAATTAACTAGAGTTTATTCCAAATGCATTACAGTTAAGTCAATATGTTTCATTATAAAGGATATGAGTATATTTAATATTATATAACATGTCTCACCAACACTTATTTATAAATGGATAAATTTTTAATTGGACTGTTTCCTCAAGAAATTTAAAAAAGCATAAAATAGACCAAATCCATAATTTAGACTAAGTTTTCTGCTGATTTTTCTCAAGAAAAGACCAAGAATTTCAATGGGTTACATAACTATTCCTTCTAGTTCTTATCAGCATTCAAGTGTAAACACAAGCCTTCATGCAGATTTAAAAAAAAAAATCTTGTTTTCTCTCTGTCTCTCTTTGCCTTTGTCTCTTTGTCTCTGTCTCTGTAGCAAGGTTATTTTTGCTTTGCTCTCCAAAGGCATTTTATACCTGGCACTGCTTAAAGAAGCTGCTTTTGTGTTTGGGAAGCAAACAAAATTTACTGTAGCATCCCTTCCAGAATCACAATATTAATCCTCCTGCCACCACTCAGAAGATTTCAGCACTTTCCTTGCTCATTTGGAGAGTTTTCCAAACTCACTAGCAGCTGGAGGCAGTAACTGACATTTTTATGTAAGTCACACATTTTCAACTCATTTTCTTCATACTAGCTGGAGGAAGTCCTTTATTGGGGCAAGCAGGCAGGCTTCGTTTTTTTTAGATGTTCACTTTGCAGTAAACCATGTATAGTTATAATTTAGCAGCTCCTGGCCTATACTCCCAATGGGGAGAACTTGTAGCTTTCTTTGTTATAGCTACAGATGATGTCTGAAACACTCTCAGAGCACACTGAAACAAATAATTAGTATTAAACATAGACTCAGTCTTGTGTCTCTTGTATGCAAAACTTGTAGAAGTGAACAGGAGTTAGAATAAGCTAACCTCTGATTTAGACAAGCAGCTCACAGAGTGATTAGGCAATGAACTTAAAACTCACCAACACTTATTTATAGACCATTTGATAATTTTGGGAAAGGGAAAGGTTATAAAGATTGTACAAAAGTAAGGTTCATGGTGAGATGATTATTGCTTTCCATGAGAAGCAAATGGAAGTTGGCAGACAGTTCTTTTCAGATCTGGAAAGGGATATACCATGACCAACCCAGGGCAAGATAAAAGGACATGAATAATTAGAAGAAAAACAAGATCAATGATGAAAAGAATCAATTGTAAGAATTGGTTGGGAAAGAGGAGAGCTGGAAAAAAAACAGCTGGGATATGAAATGAAATTATATGTACATTTATATTTTGTGGTACAGTTGTTTTTTCAGTCATGTCTGATTCTTTGAGACTCCATTTGAGGTTTTCTTGGCAAAGATCCTAGTTTGTCAATTCCTTCTCCATCTCATTTTACAGATGAGGAAACTGAGGCAAATAAGGTTAAGCATGCCCAGGGTCACAGAGCTACTAAGTGTCTGAGACCAGATTTGAACGCAGGAAGAGGAGTCTTTCAGGCCTGGCACACTATCCATTTTGCCACCTCGCTGCTCAGCATATTTACACACACACCACACACTTGCATGTGTGTGTATACACATATATGTGTGTATACATATGTACACACACATACCTAGATACATATATGTATATGTGCACACACACACACACCCCATATATAATGTTCCCTCCATACAGACTATCTTTCCTCTGCTATCCATTGACATCCTACCCATCATTCAAGTTATAGCTCAGATTATTTCTCCTTCATGAAACCTCCTCTGATTTCTTCATCATTTGACTCAATAGTACCATTTATAGTTATTCTCTAGCATGCATTGTCTTCCTAACTTGATATGTTATTGGTGCACAAGTTTTATCTTATCAAAGAGATAGTAAAGTCCATGAGGACAAGGCTTGACTGTGCACTTTTCAAGCAGCTTTTAGCGCAGTATTCTGCACTTAGTAGTTTCATTTAAATAAATTCAGCAAATTTTTATTTAATTAAATTGAACTGTACTGACTGTGTGAAGAATAATTGGAGTATCATGAAGGTTGTGAGGAAATTTTTTTGATCTGGGTATCATTATAGAGGTTACTTACTTACAGTTTCATCTTTGAGATTCAGCTAGTGAAAGTGATCCAGATGAAATTGAAGCTTGGATGTGCAGGGTATCATTACCTATCTATTCTATTATCTGTCTTATCATTCATCATTATGGAGCCAGAGTTCATCTAGGTCAATTTACATGCTAATGTTTCAGGTTCATATGCATGTTACTTTCATTTTTTTTAAATCTGGATTTAGAATGTAAGATTTGATTTGTAGAGCTCAAAAAGAAAAAAGAAAAAGAAACAGAAACAGTGAACTAACTTGGAAAGGATTGCCCTTTTCCTGTTGAAGATATTATTGGGGAAGTCAACCAACAATGCTATATAATGAAGTTGCCCCAATTATTTGAATTATGAATCTGTTCTGGAAAGCCTTTTGAGTCTTGTAACTGTGAATTTTTTCCTCAATTGAGATCTTATTCCACAATTCAGCATACAAATTAAGATTGTCTTTCAATCTCAAAATGTTGTTTTTCCATCTTCCTATTGGAGTCAAGGTAATACTTAACTAAAAGCAGAAGCTTCATAGCTTTCTTAGTAAAATTATCCTAAATTGGAATGCATTGTCCAGTCATTTTATCAGATGGACAGAAGCATTCCAGCTCTGTTTCTAGCCATGTGGGGATATTTTGTTATGAAAGTGAGCTTTCGTGATTCTGGTGAGTTAAGTTTTCTTTAACCTTTTTTTTTTAATTTCTCTAAGACTACAATAGATGACTTAGAGAAGTGGTGATAGGGTACAAACATTTTTATTTTGACCCACTAATTCCAATCCAATTCAGGTTGGTAATGATTTGGAAAATAAGTGAATGTAATCCAGTGACCTTCACCGACTTCACAAGTTGGTGACTTTTAAGAAAAATATTTCTTGTGGATAGAAAATCTCAAGAACATGCTACTAGCAGCACACCTTGACTTGGGTTTCATTCATATTGTTTCATCTTTCCCCTCTCCCCACAAAAAATATATTTTATTGATATTTTTAATATAACATTGCCTCAACCAGAGCTATTTGAAAATGTCATCAGTGCGTGATATAAGAGCCATGAAACCTGTTGACAAATCTGAAAATAGTGACTATCTCCCACCCTTCTGGACTCCTGGGCAAATCATACCCTTCTGAGGGTAATACATAACCCTCAATCCTTAGGATTGAGGTTAAGCAATCAGAAAACTCTGTTATTCAATCCTGGGGCAATGTCGGAAAGTCACAAATATCACCCTGTGTTTGAATTTAAATGACTTGCCCACAGTCTATTTAATTTTTTAAGAGCTCATTTTCTTTATATATAAAATGAGGATGGTGGACTAGATGGTTTTTCAAGTCCCTGTCAGATATATATGTATGTATGCATGTGCATATATGTGTATATGTATATGTGTGTATATATTATATATATATCATCCTATATTGCAGTTCATCTCTGTGCATATTTTAAGTTTTTATAAGCAGAACTCTGTCCATGTAGTTTGTACTTCCAAGTTATCACATTGTTTCTATGAAGCTATATATTGTTATTTTCCTTTGCAATTTTTTTTTGTTGAGAAACCAAGCAATGCAGTTAGGAAGCATATATCTGAAGGCAGTGCTTATCAAAGATATCCATTAGGTGGCACACTGGTAGACCTCTTAAAGTTATTTAGTGTAGTATTTCTTCTTAAGGACTTAGTCTGGGGAAACTAGGTGGGCTCTTCTAAAAAATATTTTTTAGTTCAATCTGAATCATGTGTATCCCTTGTTCTTGCTCCATAACCAGCCCATATCCTTTTCTGATTATATATTTCATGGTAGCAAATTTTACTCTGCCTGTTGCATACTAGATCCAATGTGTATCTCTCCATTTGAGTCACCTACCATTATTCACCTACAGTTATTATTTTTTGATAACTATTTGGCCAGTAACATCACTGGAAAGATACTGGCTTTAAAAATAAGTTTTCAAGTCAGGAAACAGCTTGACGTAAAAACAAAAATGGCATATCTATCAAATTTACAATTGACCGAAAGTTAGGTAAGATAGGTAAAACATTAGATGATAGATTCAGGATCTAAAGAGATCTCAGTGGGCTAGACAGACCACATGTGAGATGAAGACATGCAGTAGGGTTAAGGGTCAAGTCCTATAACTCAATTAAAAATGTCGACTTCACAAGTTCAAAATGGCAGAAGTGTGGCTGAACTAAAGCTAATCTGCAAAAAATTGGGGATCATAGTGGACTACCATCTTAATATGAATTAGTGTCAGTATCAGTGATAAAGTGACCAAAATGCTCATGTAATCTTAGCAGTTGGGGGAGCATAGGACTAGGGCAGTGATCATCCCAGATCTCTCTGCCCTTGTCACATCTGGAATATTTTATATCCTGGTACATACAGAATAATAATCTTATTAGAGACAAACCTCTGTGTGTTTAGCTAAGCTGTCATCAAGTAACAGACAAACTTTTTTGTTGGAATTGCATTGGAAGCCTTTTCAATCAGGAGTTTTTCAAGGAACTTTTCAATATCACTCTTGCAATATGGTAATTAGAACTAAACATGTGACTGTATGTGATCTGTTTGAGAATTTAAAGGGACTACCACTTCTCTATTCTGCCCACCATGCTTATGGTAATGGTACCCAATGATTACATGAACTTTGTTGGCATTCCACCATCAACTCATATTATGCTTACACTCAACTAAAACCTTCCATTTCTTTCTTATATGAACTGGTGTCTTGCAATGACTATCCCTGGCTTCTGCAATTATTTCTGAACCAAAATGTAAGACTTGACACTTGTACCTATTAATTTCTTTTTCTTAGATTTGTCTCATTAGTTCAGGCTATTGAGATCTTTTGGGATTTTCATGCTGCATATGGCTCATTTGACACTCCAGTGCTGCGTGTTTATTTATGTATTTCTTATCTCCTCTGTTATGTTATAAGCTACTTGAGTGCAGGGACTTAGTATTTCCCATAGGGCTTTGCATAGGGAAGCTAAATAAATGTTTGGGATTAACTAATGTAAGGGATGCTAAATAAATGTTTGTGAAGCAAATGAATGAATTATTAAGTATACAGGGACTGATTTTCTAAACTTTGGTTCCTAGAAGTCTTTCCTAGGCCTCCTTATTCTTAGTGCCTCCCTTTTGAGATGATCTCCAATATAATCTGTATGTATCTTGTTCGTACATAATTGTTTGCATGCTATCTTCCCCATTAGACTATGAGTTTCTTGAGAACTAGGGCTGATTTTGTTTTTTATTTTTGTTTTTGCCTTTCTTTGTATTCTCAGTACTTAGTATAATGTCTGGCAAGTTAGTAGGTGATTAATAAATGCCTCTTGATTTATTAGTCTTTATTTTAGCCTTTTTATTGTCTCTTGTCTCTTTCGTTGAGAGGAGAAGGGAAGAGCTCAAATTCAAATCAGTCGGTTCAATTCTTGTTAGTAGTTTTAGGGGAAAAAGTGAATAAGGAAAAGTTTGAAGTTCAGACAGGGTTTCGGATTACTTATGAATGTCAGTTATCCATAGTGTTCCTAGCTGACTTTAAGACACTTAATTGAGAGTTAACTGGATCTTGCTCTGGGCCATGAAGAGAGTGTTATCAAGAACTTTGTTTGACATTTAGAATAAGAGACGATCTGTAGGAGTCATAGCACCTCCTTTCTTCTCCCTTCTCTTTGTGTTTAGTTTATTTCCATCTTGCTTCTGTTATTTCCCTAACACGGAGAGTATAACTCCCCACTGTACCATCTTTCACCACAGCACAGCCTGAAACTGTTGTTTAACTGACCTATTTCTATTGGGTTTTATTTTCAGTCTCTGCGTGTGAAAAAAATCCTTCTTCTATCCCTGACCCTATCTTGCCCTAGTTCTCATAGTCTTGTGTTCTGCCATTCACCCTTCCTCCTCTTATATCACTTGTGTTCTATCTAATCCCGTGCTGTCTTCTTTTTCTTACCACCTTTGAAAAAATGTTTCTCCCTCCCTAAATGTTATCACAACTTTAGGAATGATAACACAAAATAATACTTCAAGAGTACACACTACAAAGAGAATGGTGTACATTGCAAATATCTGAATTACATAAGTCATCGATACCAGAATTCAGAAAGGTTGGAGAGTTGATGAAATCTCAAGTCTTACCTTCTTTTTGTGGACCCATTCAGTTATGTAGACCAGGATTTCTTAAACTTTTTCTACTCATGACCCCTTCAGCGCTTCTTAAATTGTGGGTCACAACCCCATATGGGGTCCAGTGGGCAGCTTCAGTATTCATGTTTGAGTTCAACTAATTTTTTTAAAGTCCTGTAGATGTATTGTACTTTATGTATCCATTCCAGTGAATACATCCAGCCTTCTCTGATATCAGAATCAATGTCAGCAGAATAACTTAAATGAGATGAATGGAAGATTCATAGGAGAGACTGTGTAACATCATATCCAGT
This sequence comes from Vombatus ursinus, assembly GCF_900497805.2. NCBI lineage: Eukaryota > Metazoa > Chordata > Mammalia > Diprotodontia > Vombatidae > Vombatus > Vombatus ursinus. The sequence goes on along the minus strand of NW_020940355.1, from coordinate 18,900,528 downwards.
ACTCATTGCTATGACCTGCTCTAACCCCTTGTCTTCCCTCTGTCCCTTGGTTTTCTCCCCTACCATCATCCTAGTGTGCATTCATAGAGTGAGGGTTTATGACATTCACCATTGCAAGGGGGACAGGCCTCAAACTTCTTTTCCTTGCGTAGTGGTAGTCCTGCGATAACATGTTTTGTTGAACTGATTTGCAGGATTGTCTTGTTCTTTAGCAGGTGAGAGAAATTGGAGAAGAATAATACTTTGATCTTTGTTTGTAGCCCTTTATAACTTCCAAAACTACTTCACATGCATTATTTCATTTGAAATGCTCAACAATCCCATGAAGGCAGGTTTTACTATCCCCCTTCAACAGATTTGGAAACTGAGGCTCAGAGAGGTTAAGGACCTTGTCCAGAGTAGCAGAAATAAGGACTGAAATTCAGACTTCCTCACTTCCAGCCCATTCACAATGATGTAATACTTGTCTGACGCTTCCTAGAACGTTTGTATTTTAGAACCCTTTCCAAGTATTTAAAGGGGTTTCACACGCCACTTGTAGGTGGGGTGAATTAGTATCATCAATTTTGTTGTTGTTGTTGAAGAAACTGAAAGATGAAAGGTTGAAAGAGGAAGAAGAAATTAAACAGCGGGGCAATGAAAAGTCTAGATTAGCCAGAGGTCTTCTGACTGCATCTAGGCTACTTAAAATTGAGTTGCTCTTTTTTTTGCTACATAGCTATATTACTCACTCTTAATCATAACTCTCTCTCTCTCTCTCTCTCTCTCTCTGTCTCTGTCTCTCTCACACACACACACACACACACACACACACATCTCCTTTTTATTGCTTCTTCCTTTGGCTGATGTTACTCTCACAAATGCTATATCATTATTTTTTAAGCTAACCAAATAAAATGTCTTTTTAAATGTCAGTAAATTAGAAATAAATCCTTTTCTCCTAAGTTGGAGTTTGTAGTACTCAGTGTGTCTTCCTATAGATTAGGTATCATAGAAAGAATAACATGGCTTCTTGGAATTCCTAAATCACACCTAACAAAAGATTCTCTCATATAGGAACATTCATAGCATCTTAGAGTTAGAAATTATCTTTGTAGTAATAAAAAACAGCCACTATTGAAAATAATTATCTCCTCTACAGTATAACATGTGGCCATTCATCTTCCAATTCAAGGTTTTCAATGATAGGAAATCAACACCCGAGGAGGCAGCATAATCCATTTTTTGGACCATTTTGATTTTTTAAACGTTCTTCCTGTAGTGAGCTGAAATCTGCCTCCCTGGAGTTTTGAAAAATCTAATCAAAAGGGTTTTAAACTGAAGAAGGAGGAGGAAGAGGAAGAAAGGAGGAAGAAAATTACCTACATCTACCAAACTAGATGCCATAGTGAAGCAACATGGTATAAGGTGGATAGAGCACCAGAAGCAGAGCCAGGAAGACCTGGGCTCCAATTTTGACTTAGATATTTACTAAACTGTTTGACCCTGCCCAAGTTACTTAATCTCTGTATGGGAGCTTCATTGTCCTCAATTATAAAATGAGGAGGTCAGTGATCTCTAAGGTCCCTTCCAGATCTGTCTTTGATCCCATATCCTGCCCACAGTGTAGGAAGAACAGCTCTACAGATACCCCAAAATTCATAGGACACAAAATTTGAAAGTAAAACTCAGAACTTCAAATGGTCTCTACACAAATTCACAAAGTATAGATAACAAGCAAAGTTAGAGAAGAGGCAGATTTGACGTTATAGGTCTTCTTGATGGTCACTGGATTAGGACCCATGGCTAGGTTATGGTTCTAGAAAGGCATACCTTATTCAAAAGGAACAGGACAGGTAAAGGGGAGGGAGATATGGAGTTGCATTGTTTATTAAGAAGATAAATTCATGTGAGGAAATCCAAGAAATAAAGGGGAGAGATATGGTGGAAAATATTTTGATGAAGATAAATGGAGGCAGAAACAGAAGTGATATCAACTTTAAAGTATTCTAGAGATAAATTGGACCCCTTGGATTCAAGAAAATCAATTTTAAAAGTACAAGATGAGGGAAGTATGATGAGAGAGCAGTTGGTCTGAAAAACAACTGGAAGTTTTGGTGATTGCAATCTTAATATGAGTCAATAGTGTGATTATTGCATTAAAAAAACTAATATAATCTTGGGCTGCATCAAGGGAGGACCAGTGTCTACAGTTAGAGAGGTGATAATCTATTATACTCGGCTTTTGTCAGTCTATATGTGGAATATCATGTTCAACTCTGAATGACCCATTTTAGAAAGTATATTGTTAACAGTACCAGATCTTAAACTCTATTACAAGGCAATAATTCTCAAAACTGTCTGGTACTGGTTAAGAAATAGAAAGAGTAGATCATAAAAAGTAGACATACAATTTACAGCAGCAAATGACTATAGTAACCTTGTGTTTGACAAGTGTAAAGACTTAAGCTTTGGGGATTAAAATTCATTACTTGGTGAAAATTATTGGGAAAATTGGAAAGCAGTCTGGCAAAAGTTGGGCATAGACCAATATCTTACGCCATTTACCAAGATTAAGTCAAAATGGATATGTGACCTAGATATGAAGAGAAACATTATAAGAAAATTTGAAGAACATGAAACAGATTGCCTATCAGACTTGCGGATAGGTGAACAATTTATGAATAAACAAGAGATAGAGAATAGTGTGAGATATAAAATGGATAATCTTGATTACATTCAATTAAATAGGTTTTGTACAAATAAAACAAATGTAAAGAAGATCAGAAGGAAAACAGAAAATTGGGAAAGATTTTATAAATAAAGATTCAGAGGATGGTGATCAGTGTTCAGAAGGACTTTGAGATCATGCCGTGTGAAGATCAGTCGAGTGACTGAATGAATAAAGCATTTATTAAGTGCTTAATTATTAAGTGCTTAATATGTACATAGCACTGTCCTAAGGGCTGGGGATATGCATAGAAAAGGCAGTCTCTGCTCTCAAGGAGCTCATATTCTAATGAGGGAGACAACATATATGGAAGGTTTTAGCTGTAAATCAGTTGGAGAAGTCCCATGGTCCTTAGGATGCAGTACCAGGGCAATGTTTATTTTTTTTTGGAGGGGGAGCTATTTCTTTTTATTTATTTATTTCTTTAGTTTGCAACGTTCACTTCCACAAGATTTTGAGTTCCAAATTTTCTCCCCATCTCATCCGTCCCCCCACCCCAAGATGGCATGGATTCTGTATACCCCTTCCCCTAATTTGCCCTCCCTTCTATCTCTCCCCCCTTCTCTTATTCCCTTCCCCTTCTATTTTCCTGTAGGGTAGGATAGATTTCTATACCTCATTTCCTGTATTTCTTAGTTCCCAGTTGCATGTGAAAACAATTTTTTTTTAACTTTTGTTTTTAAAACTTTGGGTTCCAAATTTTCTCCCTTCCTCCCTCTCCACCCACCCTCATTGAAAAGGCAAGTAGCTCAATACAGGTTATACATGTGTAGTCATGCTTTCCTGTTTACCTCTTCGTGTTTCACTTGAGTCTTGTGTTTGAAAGTCAAATTTTCTATTTAGCTCTGGTCTTTTCATCAAGAATGCTTGAAAGTTCCCTATTTCACTGAATGACTATTTTTTCCCCTGAAGGATTATACTCAGTTTTGCTGGGAAGGTCTTTCTTGGTTGTAATCCTATCTCCTTTGCCCTCCAGAATATTGTGTTCCATGACCTCCGGTCCCTTATGTGGAAGCTGCTTAATCTTGTGTTATCCTGATTGTGTTTCCACAATACTTGAATTGTTTTTTTCTGGCTGCTTGCAATATTTTCTCCTTGACCTGGAAACTCTGGAATTTGGCTACAATATTCCTAGGAGTTTTCCTTTGGGGGTCTCTTTTAGGAGATGATCAGTGGATTCTTTCAATTTCTATTTTCCTCTGGTTCTAGAATATCAGGGCAGTTTTCCTTGATAATTTCTTGAAAGATGATGTCTAGGCTCTTTTTTTGATCATGGCTTTCAGATAGTCCAATAATTTTTAAATTCTCTCTCCTGGATCTATTTTTCAGGTCAGTTGTTTTTCCAGTGAAGTATTTCACATTGTTTTCTATTTTTTCATTCTTTTGGATTTGTTTTACAGTACCTTGATTTCTCATAAAGTCACTAACTTCCAATTGCTCCATTCGAATTTTTAAGGAAGTATTTTCTTCAGTAAGCTTTTGGACTTCCTTTTCCATTTGACCAATTTTGCTTTTTAAGGTATTCTTCTCCTCATTGGCTTTTTGGACCTCTTTTGACATTTGGGTTAGGCTATTTTTTAAGGTGTTATTTTCTTCAGTATTTTTTGGGGTCTCCTTTAGCAAACTGTTGACTTGGTTTTCATGATTTTCTTGCATCACTCTCATTTCTCTTCCCAGTTTTTCCTCTACTTCTCTTACTTGTTTCTCAAAATCCTTTTTGAGCTCTTCCATGGCCTGGGACTGATTCATATTTTTCTTGGAGGCTTTGGATGTGGGAGCTTTGACTTTGTTGTCTTCTTCTGGTTGTATGTTTTGATCTTCTTTGTCACCAAAGAAAGATTCTATGGTCTGACTTTTTTTGGACCTTTGTTTTTTCATGATTCCAGCCAATTCCTTGAGTTTTAAACTCTTTGTTGAGGTAGGAGTCTGCTTCCAGTGTGGAGAATGTACTGTCCTAAGCTTCAGGGGTTTTGTACAGCTGTTTTCAGAGATACTAATAGGGACCTGTAAATTTTCAGTTTTTCCAAGGTGGTATGATCAGAAAGGTGTTTACTCCTTTTCTGGCCTGTGCTGTGGTCTGTGAGTGACCATAAGCACTCTTTTCTGCCTTGGAACTGTGAGGAAGACTCTCTCTTCACAGCCTCTACAAGCTCCACCACGTCAGCGCTCCTCCTCAGAACTGTGACCTAGATCTAAGCACGTGCAAAGCAAGAGAATCCTGCACCAGCAGAGAGATCCCTGCAATCCCCCTTTGGTCAGCCACTGGAGTCCCCCTCAGTCTGTGGGCCAGAAGCTCCAGAAGCAGCCACTGCCCTAGGCCCAGCTCAGGGACTGGGCCTGGGACTGTGGTTCTCTCTCTCACCATAGACACAGACTTTTCCCACTGATGTTCTAAGTTGTTTTTGGCATTCGTGGTTTGAGAAGTCTGGAAACCACCACACCTGCCAGCAATTCAGTCCTCTGAGACCTGCTTCAGGTTCTCTGAGGCCTGTCTTGCCTGTGCGCCCATGCCAAACTGTGCTCCTCTCCCTGCCCATTGCGATATACCTTTCTGATCAATCATCCAGGTTGTCTTGGGCAGGAAATTTGTTTCACTCTGTCTTTTTGTGGGTTCTGTTGCTTTAGAATTTGTTTACAGCCATTTTATACAGGTATTTGGAGGGGTTTGGGGGAGAGCACAAGCAAGTCACTGCTTTTACTCCAGCATCTTGGCTCCACCCCCCTATGTTTATTTTTAATGTCACTATTTAATGTTACTGTTCCCAGGGCTCTTCAGTTCAGGGTCCTGGGCTATCCTTATCAGGGTCTGAGGGGAGATTGTGGTCAAAGTGGTGGTGGTGGTTTGACTTACCTGGCACATGATGCCTCCTGTTCTTCAGGGTGCCTTGCTGCTTCAACAAACTGGCTTGTCTCCATTATGTGTGGCAGGTGGTTGGCAGTTGGTGGGGATGGTCAACTATTCTTCCAAAGGAGTTTCTTCCCTCAAGTGATGGCTATGAGATCTGGGCTGGAAGCTGGAATGGTGATCTGAGCAGTATTGCTGTTTCCAGAGCACTTATGCCTATCTAACCATTGGTGACAGTTGACCAGGAGTTGTTGCTAGAGGCAATAAGGATAGGCCTCCTTACAAAAATTAAAAAAAAAATTCTCCTTAATGATGGATGTGAAGGCTAGACATTTCCCTCTATTTTTTTCCTTTCTTTCCAATGGAAGAAACTATGATATTTATTATGAAGAGGAGGAAACTTGGACAGGAGAGAAAAGGAGTATGGTAATTGTCTTTAATTGCTAGAAGAGCTTTCATATGAAAGGTGAATTGAACTTGCTCTGCTTTTTCCAGGAGCGTAGAGCTAGGAAAAAATGGGTATTGCAGAGAGACAGATTTAAGTTTCATATAAAGATAAACTTCCTAATCATTACCAGAATCCAAAAGTGAAATGGCCAGCCTTTGGAAGGCTGGCCATTGGGTTCCTCCACTGGATGACCACTTGTCAGGAATGTTGTTGAGGGGATTGTTCAGCTAAAGATTGTACTTGATGGCCTCTGAGAACCTGGAGTTTCTGTGATTGCATTAATACTAGAAAGACGCTGTCACTGGAAAACACAAGATAGCAGACCAGTGGAGAGCTGTTCCATCCTAAATATTTGTTCAGGGAAGACTAGCACCTCTGGTGTGAGAGCTTGCTGAGCCCTTTTCAGGGCTGCTCATCCATTTTTGGTGTCCACCTGTCACCCAACTCTCACCTATGGCTCCAAGACACTGTAGCATGTGAAGTGAACACACTTTGTTAAAACTGTTTCAGCAGAAACAGGCCTCAAATTCATCAGTGAGTTAAGGGGATGCCTACCCCAAGCATGTGAAAACCTCCCCCAGTGGAATGGGCAGATGAGAACAATTTATTCCAACAACCACGAAGGTGGCTAAAGCAGGTGCTGTGGAGCATTTAGAGCTTAGTTAAACATCCAAGACCCCAGGGTCATCCATTGCATCCCAGGCCATTGCCTGTCTTGTCTAGACTTCAGTGACTCTGGAAGAGATAGTGAGACTAAAGAGTTTGTGCTACTCTGCCTCACTTAGAACCAATTCACTTGAGAGTCAAGATGTCATCCCATAATGTCATTGGTCCTCTTTGAAAACAAAGAAGGAACAATTAGAGAAATGGGAATGGGAATGGAGAAGCCTTGATATTGTCTCTTCAATTAGACTGTAGTATCAATATTCTTTTCAGTTCTCTTCCCTCACCTCAAATCCCAACTCTATCTAATTCAAATACCTCATGCTGATATTTAAAGCATATTTCTCTTGTTTTGATTACTATCAATTCATTGATTAATTTTCTTGACTGAATCACATTTTCCCTCATACCTTTGTCCTTGAAGCTGAATAACTGAAAAAGGTAGAAATACTATCTTGTGGGACCAGGGATGTGACCATGGTAGCTGGAAGATCCTATAAAAATGCTTATCCAGAGGCTGATAATTCAGTTTGTGGATTATCAAAGCACAGTACTGCTATTACCCCTTCCCCCTTATTGCTTAACCTTTTGGTGATTTCATACTTCCATAAGCACCCCACTAAAAGAGTGAGGAATAATTTAAAGAACAGATGAAATATGAGTCAGTTTTGTTGCTCGTGTGAAGCTTTGGTAGAATATTGAGGGAGAGGAAAGAGGTAGAGAATTTGAAGTTAATGGCTAAAGCAAGTTTGAGGGATTATCTATGTTTTGTATTTATGTGTGTTCTCCATGTCACCCATGAAGAACTGTGAGTTTTCTCTGGTTATCTCTTGTCTGACAGTAACAAAAACGGAAAGGAAAAACTCCAAATGTCAGCAAATCAAAATGTAACACAAGAACTGCAATCAAATGTGCACCTGTCAAAATGGCCACCTACCTTGAGGATACAGTGAAGGAAAGCCAGGGCAATCATCTATAGACCAAGGGAAAACTCCATGCCTCCTCTCCTATTCGAGGCAGTGTGGTGTAGTGGAGAGCTCCTTGTAATTGGGAGCTGGAATGATCTAGACTTGAAATCTCCCTCCAATTTTTATTAGCTATGTGACCATGGACAAGTCTCTTCACCCCTCTATGAACTTGTATGTTCATCTGTAAAATGGGTCCTATACACCTATAGTACCTGTCTGATGGGATTGTAAGGCTCTAATGAAAAGTGTTTTTCCAATTTTAAAATGGTATATAAATATCAGCTATTATTATTTGAGGCTGAATGAATGGAAAAAAGAGAGGCGGTTGCTTTTTCTTTTGTTACATTTGGTCCAAGGATTCTCAGGAAGCCCTTCATGACTTGGTGGTGCCTCTCTGTGAGATATGCCTCTCTGCCCTTCTTTCTGATCTCACCTGTGCTTTACAAACTGCTACTCTGTACTTTATTTATTCTCAGTGACACTGCAGTATGTGTCCCGAAGAACAGCCAAATGACTTGTTTCCCCTGTAAACCTGAAAGCCAATGCTAAATATCTTTTGCCACACATTCCATGCATCTTTATACATTTACTTGCTGCTGCCTTGAACGCCTGTTATTTAAAAAAAAAAAAAGTCTGTTTTCCAAAGGTATTAATCTTGGATTCAAGAACCTGAAAGACGAAGGATCTAGTGACTTAGAGAGAGGGGTAATGGGGGAGGGGGAAAAGGGAAATTGGGGGAACCACCCAATGTCTCCACGCCCTGCTTCAGGGAAAACTAAATGTTAAGTGAGCGGTTTAGCCTGAACTTAATCTAGAAGCAAATCAGTAACTGAACACTTAGATACTCACTCCATTGTGTACTGAGGCAAATAAAGTGAATCACTGAAGAAAAGATTGTGATTTCTGGTGCTATACCAATAATGAAGAATAATGTTTCAAATCAGAGGAGGGAGAGAGAATAATTAAGAAATCTTTGGCTGGCCACTTTTCTTTTTCCTTTTTTCCTTCTGGACACCCCCAGCCACCCACCTATCCCCCTGCTTGGATAAAAATTTTTTCCTCCAGCCCTGGTTTTCCTGTGCTTAATCTTATAGTGAAGCCATCAGCTTGTATTTGACATGGAAATTACTGCAGAACCACAAGTCCAGTGTGACTGTTTAACTGAAAGATCCAGAAAGGGAAGCTGTAAGGGTAGAAGCCTCTAGCTCAATAAAAATGTGAGTTGCTTTTTTTTGCCCAGTTTGTTAATTAGTTAATGGAAAGTAAATGAAAATATAAATATATGTATTCCACAAAATCTATCACACTTGAATATTTCTCATCTTTCAGAGTTGCCAACTCCTCCAAGTTGCCTACTTTCAGCTTTGTCTTCTGGACAGCCAATTATGTTTGGCAGATTGGAATTAATTGGTTTTAGAAATAAAATTGATTTAAGAATTATATGCAGTCCAGAAAAAGATCAAGACTTTTTCCCAGTGAATTCAAAATATTATATGCAAAGTATTTTTGGTGATTGTTTGGGGAGAAAAATCAGAGATGGAAGTAGAAAACTTTGATTTCCTACAATTAGGTACACCACAAGGTATTTTTTTTCTGTATCACACATCCCAATAATCACTCTGAATGAATTTATTTGAATTGCAGAAACACTGGCAATTGAAATAAATGCCTGCAATGATAAGAGTCTCTTAAATACAAGATTGGTCACAAAAGGCATAGGAACTGCCCGAGTGGCCTCAGTAGGACTTGATGTGCCATAAAAGGAGAGGTGTATGATGAGAATGGTCCTAGGAGATGGCTTTCTTTCCTACTCCAGGAATGAGGTCTACCTCAGTTTTTCTTGCTGAAAAAAAAAAAGGAGCCTCATTTTCCTTCTTGCTTTATCTGTGCTTAAACCACCCTCTTGCACAAATGTTAGTCCTGAGGCTGCTCATTAGCCCATTTTCTATTACGACTTCTCTTGGTGTAGCTATACAACATCACTCTGTAGTCCATGCCTATTGTAGCTTACTGCTGCTATTTTTCAGCTGATAGGGATGCATTCAAGAATCTGCTTCTGTAACTTTTCCTGGCCAATATGGCAGGGGCCTTAAGAACAGTTGTTTCCTCCAGGTCCAGGCTTGTTCTAGCCATTGGCAGGGATACATCCATTTTTCTTCTTCCATCACCACTGGGTTATAGTTTTGTCAAGGATGGAGAGTGTTGTATACAGATGCCTCAGATTAGAAATTAGTATTGGCTTTTGCTTCTCAGTGGTCAGGCCAACCTGAACCAATTCACAGTTAGGAGAGGTTGGAAGGAGGCATGAGAAACAACTCTCCACATGTCCCTGTGCTTGGCACGCCTGGTCTGTGCCGTGAATAATAGGTCATCTGATGCAGTGTAATTAGATAGGAGGATGAATCCCAAGTAATCCTGGGAACTGCAACAGGGAATTGGCCTCTGCGAGTTACTTTTAGCTTTCAAAACTTGAATTTTCAGTTGAAACTGAATAGTTTCCTTGTCATGGTCAGAAGTCCACTGTGGAGAAATACTGGAATTTATTATTTTTCAAGCTGCCACCCAAATTGAAAAATATTGCCCAATATAGCCAACTCTCAATTATTCAGGAGCCAATTATCCAGTTTGCAGATTATTCATGTCCATTGTTTCCTGATTCCTTCTTTCTCTCTTGGGTCCTTTCTTGGCTATCTTCTCATGAAGGTGATAATAAGAAAGTATTTTTAGTACATTTTCTTCTACTTTTAAAGGTTGAAAGTCATAGTCTTTTAGAGCTGGAAGGCGACTCAGAGATTATTTAGTTCATTATATAAGACAAGAGAGGTGAGGGTCAGAGTCACATAATAAGTTTATGTTAGATCTGGAACTAGAACCCAGGATTTCTCTTTCTACTATATTGTATTTGCTCCAGTAAGTGTTTTGATGGGAGGTGTTTGGAGATTTTGACACAGTGGAGTTCAGGAGATTTTCTGTGTATTTCAAGTATCTTTTAAAACTTCATGTGCATGGGGCAAAAGAGGGAATATTTGTAGTTACAGCAGATGGGGTCTGATGCTGTTCACTTGAACAAATAGCCGGAGGATGGCTATCTCCTTGTGGTTTCTATGATTCTCTTCATTGTTACTACTTATCTCAGTGCTATATCCACTTATCCAATGCTATATCTCAGACCTGGATAGTGATTCTTAATCCCTGGATAGGGATTCTTAGATGTGACCCTGCTAGGGAAAAAAGTCCCCAGAATATTCCTAACTTTTCAAGAAGAAATTAGTGACTATTTGTTTAAAAAAGAAAAATCACTGTTTTCAACTCCCTCTTGGGCTATTTCTGACAATAAATTTTGCCTCCTAGAATAAAGCTCTGTTCTGTCTTATCATTTTTCCTATTTCTACCTCCAAAGTTTCTTTTTAATTGATGACTGGGCTATATTATTAGTGTCTCTTTAGTTCAGGGGTTCTTAGCCTCTTTTGTATCATGAACCCCTTTGGCAGTCTGATGAAGACTATAAACCTCTTCATAGAATAATGTTTGTAAATGCATAAAATTAAATACATAGGATCACAAAGAAGACCAATTATATTGAAATGCAGTCATCAGAATATTAAAAACAAAAACAGAAGATGCCAGACACCAGATTAAGAAATACTGTTCTAGTCCTTTTGCTTCATGCTAACTTGAACTAAAGAGAAGAGTATAGTGCTTGGCATACCCTGAACCCTCTTTCTGTGACATCTTACATGGGGTGTTTGACCACAGATGGGGGTGGTGTAGGGATGGGAATTCCTTGGTAGCTGACATTCTAGGCAGGATAGGCCATAAGCAGCCCCTCCTAAATCATTGTAGAGGATAGAAGGAAAAAATGGTCTGTCTTTCTGAATTAGATTATTTTTTAAAATTATATATTTCATCTGTATTGTATCCTTAATAAAGGGTCTTGATAAATTGCCATAGCTTAATTTTTTAAATTTTTTAACTTGTTTGACAATATTGTTCAACAAGCGAATTGATATTTTGAACCAATTGTACTGAAACTTCTTTCCTCTCAATAAACATGTTCTGTTGATTATTCCCCCAGATTAAAACATGTTGAATAATTTTTTAAAGTGGAATAGTGATTTTATTGGTATACAGAATGCCTGATGAAGATACTACTTGTACATCAGTAGCTACACTGTAATTCATAGTTTGGGAGAGTTGTTTGTGATCCCAGGAAGTTAAATGACTTGCTCAAGGTCACATAATCAATACTGTACATGTCAGTAGCAATATTTGAACCCACATCATCCTAATGCCAAGGCTGACTCTACCTCCATTCTGACCATACTGCCTCCCATTTTAGTTCAGAAAGAGTCCAGGGCATGGAATCAGGAGGCCTGAGTTGTGGTTCCCATTCCACAGTGCCATCTGTGTGACTAGAATTGTCACACTGGAACAGGAAAGTCATTTCTCTGTGTCTGTTTTCCCATCCATCAAATGGGGGAAATATTTTTTTCCTATCTTAAAGACAAGTAAGGTGATATGTAACTAGTATTTATGTAGGGCATTAAGGGTACTGAAGCACATTATATATATTATCTCATTTGATCCTCAAAACAACTCCGAAAGGTAGGTGTTATTATTATCCCTATTTTACAGGTGAGGAAACTGAGGATTAGAGAGGTCAAATGACTTCCCCATGGTCACACAGCTAGTGTCTGAGGCAGGATTTGAACTCACATCTTGAATCCAAGTCTAGAGCTCTATCTACTTTACCCTCGGCTGTGTGTTTATTTGTAGATAGATGCAGGAGTCTGCTGGTACGTGTTTAACAATTGGGCTCCTTTAAAAAACATATGTTGTATACTACTTTCAAACTTAATCTGCATTATTAACACTTTCTTAAGTCTAGACAACCAACAAAACAATAAATTGAGCCATGATTTGTAGTGATTGATGATTTCGGGAGTGTAAATGCTTACAATGAAAATTTAACAATTGCCTTTCTCAAGCCAGTTAAATCTGGCACCAGCACAGCTCTGGATATATGTATGTGTATATATATCTATATCTATATATCTAGATATAGATATATATACACATACATATGTGATGATGCTTTAAGTTCTTTGGAAGACAGGCAACCCACTAATGTAATAATAGTAGTAATAATAAATCACATTTACATACTATGACAGCACTATAATAACAATTATTTTTTATAATAGCCCTATGAAGTAGATTATTATTTTCCTGTTTTATAAATGAAGGAATTGAGGCTCAGAGAAATAAAATGCAAGGTATTACATTGTTTTTATAATATTACTAATATTTATTCATTTTAATTAAATATGTATTTATAATTAGTAATTAACTAAATTAAGATGATTAATTTAATTAATATTTATCTTTTTTTGAGGGAAATATAGCCTAAATGTGTTTTCAAATTATGAAGATGAAACCTATCACTCTTCTGCAATAGGACATACAGGGATAGGCACTACAGAAGCAAACTGAACGCCAAGGCTACCCAATACCATTCCTTTTCACAGAATACTTAGAAAAAGCAGGGCAGTTATCTGCCTTCTATTCATTAGAGGACCTATAAATGAGAGCTCTCATTGGACTCCTAAATAAAAGAAAACCACTGAGTAAAAACACGATCCTTGTCTCAGAGGAGGGAGGACTTCTTGAGCAATGGCAGCCGAACTCACCATTCATTGACCAACTGAGCTGTGCCGAATGCTAGAAACTGCATCAAACCAGTACAAACCCTGGGTGTTAGCTGAGAGCACACCCATCTCAATTATCTGCCCTCTTCTGTGTACTTAATTGTTCAACGTTTCTCAGAATCCCATCGGTTAAAGGGGATGTGTTAAAGCAAGGGGACTTGGTTTCCTTGCAGTCCAGCACCTCAAATCCACGTACAGGCGTAGCATAGCTTCCTTTATTTGCAGCATCCTGAGGAGACGGCATTACTAAATATTCTATACGAATACAATTGTAGGCAAAAGGGTGGGAGAGGAAGGGGAGGTTTCCAAGTGAACTTCAATGAGAGGGAAGTGATTCAGGGCTGAGATGTGATGGGGTGATCAAATAGGGCAGTACAGCTTTGAGCAGAGAAAAGTCACAGGGAGAGGTGCTGAGGATACCATAGTGAAGGAGAATGAAGAAACTCAGGAATGAGTAGCTCAAGATGAAACAACCGTCTGGGAAGCACAGTTGTTCTGAGTGAACTCTAGAGAAGAATAAACAGGAAAAGTAGAATAAAGCACAAGTACTTTGAAGTGAAAACCAGAAAAATGTATCTTTGATGGAGGAGAAATGGGAAAGCCATGCTGACCAAGGTGATTTCAAGACAAGTGCCTACAAGGCCCAGCTGCATCCTTAAATTGGCTGACTCATGGGAATTGTCCCTTTTGCATTGAGTCTTTTACCTGCCTTTCCATCTGTTGGTGAATGTTTACCAGGCTTCTTCTATAATGCTTTTTATTTTTACCTAATACTCTATAGGTATCATCTTCCCATGCTCATAGTTTGGACATACTTTTTAACATTGTGGTTCAGTAAGTGAGATGGCAAGTTCTGAGCAGCTGTTGTGTTCTTCTCCTATGTTTTTTGCTCACTGACTGGACAAGCCCCTTAGACTTTTATCAGGTCTCTTACTGAAGGATTTTAAGGGGTCTAACTTGTTACCTTGTACTTGGGTCTGCCCCTTGCTTTGCTTCACCCTGTTAATTATTGCCACTTTTTAAAGGACTTGAAAGATTCCTTTGCAGGTTCTTAACATTAGCTCTCACAGAAACACCTCAGTTCAGTCTTCAACTGATAATATAAAAATTAATAACAAAACTATATCATAGGTGTGATGGAATTGTTGACTTTTTCCTCCCCAGGCATATTAAGGGAATTAGATAGTCTTCACTTTTAAGCAACAAGGATAAATCAAACTTAAAAGGGATATCAACTCTAGGGAAAAGTGATAGCCATGTGCTGATGTCCTTGGGTGAACTCTCCAACAATATTGTTTTTCATGGGCTGTCACTAGTAAGAAAAACTACTCTCATGTTAGGTCTGGAAAGTAATTTTTCCTTTAGTTGATCTTCCCTGCCCTCTTATTTGATCTTTTGCACATGAAACTGAAACAAAGCTCCTTCTTCCCCCCCCCCCACCCCAAGTATTTGAGGATGAGGGAGATATAAAAAGAAAACAATTTTATATAAAATATTTTTAATACATCATAGTCAGAATTCATTTAAATTCTACATTAAAGGTCCTATGCCTTTTAGGTTGCTCACTTTTACTCATTTATACCATGTTGAGGTTTTAGGATCCTGAAAGTTATTAATGTTAGTCTGCTAAATTTTATTCTGGTGATGCTGGAGAGAAATACAAGTTGTGTGGAGAGGGGGAGGGTTGGAGCAGGTGAATAATTTGAAATTTCTCCCAACCCAAATCCCCAAGAAAATACTGCCATAAAGGATTAATTTGGTGCTGAGATTTAGCTGTGGTTGCCATAAAGACTGAAAGAAAGGGAACAACAGGGCAGGCCTGTTTCTTACCACTAGTGACAACACCAACGATTTATTGTGGGAAATAGGCAGTTCTTTTTTTTTTTAAAAGCTTGTTAGCTGAATGTCTGAACTTTGATATTTTTTCCCTTGTGAAGGGTTTCACATAGACCCCCAGAAAAGTCACTTCTGAAAAATTGCAGTTACAGGCAGTTCTCCATGTTCTGTATTCAAAGGGGAGAGAAATGTAATAGAAAATCAATTTTAAACCTCCTGTCTCAACCAAAACTTTTAAAAATTCAATTTAATTCAATTCAACAAACATAAATTAAGTACCTAATGTATGAAAGTTATTGGGGTGGGTGCTGTGAATATGAAGAAAAATAAGTCTTTGCTGTTAAGGATTTTATATTCTTCTTGGATTTTTGAAATCTAAACTACTAAAAAAAATAGCAAACTATACTAATTCATAGGACAGTAATGACAATAATGCCTAATATTTATGTGGCAATTTAAGATTTGCAAAGTGTTTTATATATATACTCTCTGATACTCACAATAATCCTGTGAAGTAGATAGTTATTATTCCCATTTTCCAAAGGAGGAAACGGGCTCCTTCATTCATTCAGTAAACATTTATTAAGTGCTTACTATGTGCTAGGCACTGGGCTAAGTGCTGAGGATACAAAAAGAGGCAAAAAGATAGTCCCTTCCCTCAAGGAGCTTACAACCAAATGGCCCCATGTGGCTTGCTGGAGGTAAAACAGTCTTGTAAGTATATGAGGCAGGATTCAAACTCAGTTCTTCCTGACTGTAATGCCACCACTCCTCCTATTGTATCACCTAGCTGCTCAATATGATTCAGAGCATCAAGGAATCATTCCCCTCTTCTCTTCTCCTGCAATCCGTCTGATCTCTGGTAGGAGCATAAGTGAACAGTGAAAAGAGTCATCAGAGATATGAGGGAGAGAAGATGTGCTAGATAACTGACTAACTGTGATAAGCTTCACAATTAGGACGTGGCAAAAATCAGGTGAAATGGTAAAACTTGAATGAGATTCCCATGTGGTGTTTAGTGAAGTAACAATGGCTATCACTCTCTCTTGTTCAATCTTATAGTGGAGTATGACAAGGAGTTCTCCCCTCGCCAACGCCATCACAAGGAATTCAAGTTCAACTTATCCCAGATTCCTGAGGGAGAGGCTGTGACGGCTGCTGAGTTTCGAATCTACAAGGATTGTGTCATGGGGACCTTTAAAAACCAAACTTTTCTTATCAGCATTTATCAAGTCTTACAGGAGCACCAGCACAGGTATGAAGGTCCAGGGAGTCCCACAGGGTGGAGCTTGCCCCCATTCCCATCCTCTCACTCTATAGCTCTGAGTGTGTTTGTTGGAAGTGTAATTCTGTGCTCACGAGCAAAACATGAAGTCGTGCTATTTATTCAGACTGGCAGGGGAAAGGCAATTTGCTGGCAATTGGGTTTGTTGGAGCTGAGTGGGAGACATTCCAAACAGTGTCTTAATCCAACTGCCAGGCAGTTAACATTTACTAAGTGCACATCCTGAGAAGTACCGGGGGGTGACTGGGGCAGGGGGGAGGAATGGTGGTGTGTGAAATACACAAGAATCAGAACATGCAGTTTCCTACCTTGAAATCTAATGGGGGGGGGAGTGCACAAACACAAAAGCATGGGCATACGCACCAAGATGCTGTTAAAAACAAGTCCAAACTAATGTCATATAAATGATGTCATATAAGAACTAAATGTAATTCTTCCATGTTAAAACAATGTAGCAATCCAGAAAGCCATATAATCTAATACCCAAAATGCTGTTTACCTTCTTCCTATGTACTGGAGTGATGCCAGCCCCCTTTTGAAATCAGCGACTTTGAAATACAACTATATAATAATATGTATATTCTTTATTAGAGACTGGAAGAGAATTTGGAGTGATGGGAATAGTGTTTAGTGATTATTTGGGTCCTCTTTGTCTATCTCTCTATGTCTCTGTCTCTCTCTCTTTTTCTGCCTTTCTCTTTTTCTCTCTCTTGGTAAAGCTGCCTAAGTTCAAAGTATTGAAGTTCCTAATAAAAAATTATATGATGCAATATCAAATTTCACTACTCAAGAGGAAAGAAAACAACACAGCTGCTTAGAAGTATATTCTGGGGTCTATACCAGAAGATCTCTAACAAAACAGCCATAAAATGATTGGGAAGGTTGGAAGGGAGTCAAGGAAAAATATCCTGCTTGGATGCAATCATAAATTGTGTTTCTTAGGAAAAGAAAGCCTTTCATACATTTACATAGTAGGACAATATGTCAAGAGCACCATGTTTACATTTTCCCCAGCATTATGACTATTTACTTTGATGTATCCAGCCATGCAAACTGAGTATTTCACAGAATGTAGAGAAGAACAGTCTTTGCTTGGTTAGCTAATATGTTTCGGAAATTTGTCTTTAATATGTATCCCAAGCTAGGGTATGCTGAAGAGCAAGATGGTAAGTTTGTCAAAGAATCTTGGTCCTTGGATCTTCCTGAGTATTTAGTGGGTTGTTTGGTAGTTCAGGGAGGCACTTGGGTGCACTAACCCTGCTGTCCAGAGTAGAATGCACAAATAAGGAAACAAGGGTTTTGTAGCCTAACATCAGCATCACTGACATTGGTATAAAAGTGAAATAAATTCAGTCTAGTTGGGGGGGGGGCTATTTAGATACCTGCTAGGAATTTGCTGTGTTTTGTTTTATAAATACCGCCCCCCATTGTGGGGATGGTCATAGACACAGTCCAATTATTTTCAAAGTCCCTTTAGCATTCCCATACTGTCTATGGCTTAGACTTTCGTATGACTTTGTTTTTCTTTTTGTTTTTTTGCTTAGGCTGTCAGGGTTAAGTGACTTGCCCAGGGTCACACAGCTAGTTAAGTGTCAAGTGTCTGAGGCCAGATTTGAACTCAGGTCCTTCTAACTCCAGGGCTGGTGGTCTGTCCATTGAGCCACCTAGCTACCCCTTTCATATGACTTTGAAAATGGCTTTGTTTCCTGCTACAAATAATGACTCTGTGAATGAGTATAATAAACTAATTCACTAATGATTATGATGACAAAAATAATAATTCAGTTCAATTCAGCAAGCA
The DNA here is from genome assembly GCF_900497805.2 of Vombatus ursinus. Lineage (NCBI taxonomy): Eukaryota > Metazoa > Chordata > Mammalia > Diprotodontia > Vombatidae > Vombatus > Vombatus ursinus. Next base: position 18,882,264 of record NW_020940355.1, on the reverse strand, counting down.
TCTATTAATGCATTCTATGTGTGTCAAGCATTATGCTAGGTTCTAAGAGTGGTATAAAACTTAAATAAGACATGGTTACTGCCCTTTTGGAGCCAATAGTTGAATAGGGAGATATGACACAAAGATAAGTATAATATAAAAAGCTTCAATACTTAAAGATTTATAATTTTATCAGTGTGGGTATTCCCTCCACTGATGTCTATCACAACTTCCTTTATATTCATAGTCTGTTTGAGACTTGTAGAGAAAAACAAAAACTCACCATATTTAGACAATCTAGTGATTGTGCTGCTCCAAATATAGATAGTGGACCATTGGGCAACAGAAATAAAGCTCTTCAATCACCAGGCTCATTGTCTAAGCCCTTTCTACTTCAGTAGGACCTGCTAGAGCTTGTACTCTGCTGGTATTAATGGTCTTTGAGAACCCAGAGTCATTGCCATATCATGATGAGGTATCAGAGTAGAACTTTAGTGGATGTAAAATAACACATTTAATGTTTTGCAAGAGGAGGTTGGATTCACCAAAATCAGGAAACCTCGGAACCAAGAACGCTAGCAAAAGTATCAGCCACTCTTTCTCTCTGAGGCTGCCTGCATGCTGAGACCTTTGGATTAGTATTCCCAAGCTGGTCCTTATACTGTGCCTGCAGAGCTGACTGTATCAATAGGAGAAGAAACAAGAGAGATAAGTGAAACCTCTTTAGATTAAAACCATATAGCTCTGGTGAGTTGTATTCTTAAGTAACTTTTCTTATGTGTCTTTGAGTTTCTTTATGTTGTATTGCACTTCTACTTGGAAAACTCTTTAGGATGTGCTACAAGCTGCCTGAAGCAGTAGGCACAGAGTGCACCAAAGGGCTTGGCTGTAAGTCTGTATCATAAGGTTGGTGATAGCTGTGTCCTTGACAGTGCCTTTTAAATTCTTCTCTGTTCTGAGTATTCTTGTGCCAGAAGTTGAGTGACCCTTGCATCCACGGTGTCTATATGTCCTCTCCAATTCCTCAACCTCAGGGGATCTGATGGAGGTTGTCCAGGGATAGCAAAAGCAGACACTAGCCTTTCTAAATCATTGTGAAATCGTTTGTAATGTCTAGCCCCAAAACATTTGCAGTAGACTCAATTAGGATACTCTACATTTTTGGAAAATTTCAGGGGAGGGGAATGGGAACTAGACTGGACAATTCCTTTTATAGAAGAGGGAGATGATGTTTGCTAAGAGATTGCCAGTGTTTAAATGTCAATTTCCTGATAATATTTGAAAACCCTCATAGGAAATGGAGTGCTTCTGCATACATTAGGTATACAGAGGAAAAGAGATGATTATGTATGTACATAAACAAATCCTACTAGTTGAGAGCTATTTCAGACTTGTAGAAGGTGCTCTCTATCTTAAATTACCTCAGAGGCACAATTGATATACTTATGCAACCAAGTGACAACATGGATTATACAAAAAGTTGAGGAGCTTGAAACCAAGAGAAGGGAATGCAGCAAAGAAGGCAAGAGAGCTACAAGCCCCAGCAACTGGCAGTGACAAAATCCCAGGGTTAATAATACTAGGCATGATATAGTTTGGGTTTAACCCAAACTATATGCCAGGTACAGTGCTATGTGCTAATGATAGAAATAAGAAAAATAAAGGTAGTCCCTACTGGAAAGTGGGGAAGGGGAGTACCCAGCAAGGGGGCATCTTGTTCCATGGAGTTCATACTAAGCAGAGTTGCAGATGGAAAGTGTAAAGTGAGCAGCAAATTCTAGATCCTGCCCTCTATAACAGTAAACTTTGAGAAGAGTTTAGTGCTCTACCTGCCAGCTCTCCAATCAGAAGGCAGAAGAGGCTGAGGGAGTTGGGGAAGTGTTGACTATCCAAGGCTGAGTTAAACATCATGAGGAGGAGATTTCAAGGTATGGAGACCCTGGTCATCTGGCCCAAAAGTATAAGTGATCCTATGGTCAGAATAGGATGAGGAGGCCTTTAAGAAGGCAGCAGAGGGCTGGATATAAGTTAGCAAAGGTGAGTTGGAGACTTTGGTTTCTCAATGTGAGACCAAACTGGGCTGCCCTGTTAGCTTGCTCAAGGAGGAAGCCACTCTATCCCAACTACTAATTGAGATCTGGGAAATGTACTTCTGCTGGATTGGCCATGTGGAAGAAGATCCATGAAGTGCCTCACAACTCCATCATTACAGTAGGACTTTAAAGTGTGTTGGGAGGAGATCTAAGATTTCAAGACCTAGATGAGATCTCAAGGTAGGTTAGAGCTGACCATCATCTTTGGGATCAACAGGTTAGACTGAGCATCTTTGAGTCTGAAGGTGAACCTTCAGGGAGTTAAGACCTTTAAGTTCAGGGCTTCATCCCAGATGAGAGACCAAGAGAAAAGAAGGTACAGAATATTTAAGCTTACCCTACTTAACTGGATCCTGATGGTTCAAAGGAAGTAATAGGAATGAGTGGAGTAGTCCTTAGCAAAAACCAGCCCTTTGAGAGACTGAAAAAAAGTTCCAACAAGATATAACTAGGTACTAAAGCTCTGAGTTGTATATAATGTAAGCTTTCAGTTGCTCTGAATAGTGGATAAAGGGGAAAAGTGCTAAAAATGAACAGCTTGTAGGAGATATATTATTATCTAATGTGCTGTATTCCAACAGAGAGGAGGCCCATACCTTTTCAGTGGGGCAGACCAGTTCTCTTTAGGTTCATTCTGGGAGGCCGGATGAGGCCACATACCCCCTCCAAGGATTAGGAACGAAAGATCTTCAAGGGGAGGATATTTTGTGATCATCATTAGGGTGGCAGTGCAGTTGAGCTGTGGGAATAGGAAGGCAGCAGTTGTTGCTGATAGTCATAAGGAGGACATTCTGAAGCACTCCTATAAAAAAGTAGGGGGAGCCCAGGCCATTGGGCTAGTATTATTATACCTCCATCTGTGGCTGCAGAGTCAATTATTTTGACAGTAAGGAGAATAAGAATGATAGGTGAAAGTTCCCTGTGACACAACAGCATAGCTTTGGAAAGTTTGTTGTTCCTCAGTGGCTTTGTCTGTAGGTCTGCATTAATAAGCCACTCTGTTGAATGTTTATCCAGTAAAGTTTTGTGCATCGAGTTGTGTGATAAGTTAAGGGACTGATGATGACAGGTCCTTGATGGTTGTGTCCTTGAAAGTTCTTTCTGATCCCTTTACTATTTGTTAATGGATGTCTCTGTCAGAAACAGAGACTATAAACTGTCAGAGTTTATAGAACTCTGATAGTAGCATTTAAACTGGGCTTTAAAAACTGTGAAGAAATTTTACTGGATAAGAGGGGGAGAGAGAACATTCTAGATATAAGAAATAGCTTCAGCAAAGACCCGGAGGTGGGAAAACACATGTCAGAGAGTAGTTCAGTTTGGCTGGAACATAGTGTATGGAGAGTAAGATAGTCACAGGTAAGGATAGAAAAGGAAAGTAGTCCCACATTTTGGAGCACCTGAAATACTAAGCAAAGGAATCTGAACTTTATTCAGTAAGCAGTAGGGAGCCACTGAAGATTTTGGGGTAAAGACTGACATGACCAGAACCTTTCAGAAGAAGAATTAATGTGGCAGGAAATTAGAAAGTAGACTGAAGGGGTAAAGATGGTAATTGTGGGAAGACATATTAGCAAGATATTGCAATAGGTGGTAATGAGGGCCTATATTAGGATGGAGGCAGTAACAAAAAAAAGGAGGATAGGTATGCAAGAGATAATATGCAGACATAATGGATAGGTTTTGGTAATGATGGGGCTGTAAGAGAAGGAAGAGAGAGGAGTCAAAGGAGAAGGAAGAGTCCAAGATAATCCCAATGCTACTGATAGAAATAGTGAAATCAGGAGTAACAAGTTTTGGGCTGGGAAAATAATAATCTGAAGTTTAGATAGAGGGGGAGGTGTCAGTGCACCCAGGTAGCGCTGTTTGTAGGCAGTTAGAGATAGGAATCTAGAGTTTTGGAGGCTGGAGGCAGACATTTTGAAATTACCTGCATAGAGATGTTATTTGAAGTTATAAAAGTGAAAGTGTGAATGGAGAAAGAGTAGAGAGGGCCAGGGACAGATCCTTGAGAAACACTTACCATAAAGGCTTAATGAGATGATGAAGCAAAGAAAGAGCTATTAGAAGGGTAGGAGGAAAACCAAGTAAGTATATTGTCTTTGAAGCTAGGAGAGAATCATGAATAACAGAATCACAGAATTGGAAGGAGCCAAGGCTCCAATGCGGACTTTTAAAATAATCCCTATTTCTAACTACATATCTGAGAGTGGTCATTTGGCATTTACTTGAAGACCTCAACTATGGGTAACCCATTATCTCCTGGGCCAGCCCATTCTGGTTTTGGAGAGCTCTAATTGTTGAAGCTTGTTCTCACCTTACGTCTTAATTTTCCTTTTTTGCAGAGATTAGATCTGTTCTCTTTAGCTCCATTTTTTCCTAGTTCTGCCCTCTGAAGCCGAACTGAATAGGTCTAATACATCTTTGATAATACAACCCTTAAAATACTTGAATATATTCAACTGGTATATTGCCTCTGAACTATTTCTCTTCCAGCCTAAACATGTCCAGTTCCCTCAAGAAATCCTCACATAGAATGACTTTGACTTCAACATTCTTTTTTGTTCTTTTCTGGATACTCCTAACTTCTCAATATCTTTCTAAATGATGTTGCTCAGAACTGAATATAGTACTCAAGATACTTTCTGACCAAGGCAGAGTACAGTAAGACTGTAGTATCATATCTTTATTCTTGAGAGCTGTGCCTATTTTAATTCAGCCCAAGATTGCAATAACTTTTTTATTGACTACCATATCAAACTGTTGATCAATATTGAGCTTGCAGATCTTTTTCTGAATAAACTTTTGCCTAACCATGTCTTCCTTATCTGGCATCTGTGAACTCTTTTTTTGTTTTGTTTTGTTTTGTTTTTAAGATCCCAACTGCAAGACTTTACATTATCTCCATTAAATGTCATCTTAGTAAATCAACCCAATGTTCTAGCCCATCAAGATCTTTTTGGATACTAAACACATCGTCCAGCATGTTACTTATTAGTCCTAACTTTGTGTCATTTGCAAATTTTATATGGATGCCTTCTATGCCTATATCCAAACATTGATGAAAAGATTAAATAGCAAAGGGCCAAAAACAGCTCCTTGAGATACTCTCCTGGAGGTTACCTTCTGAATTGATGTTGAGCTATTCATTAAACAGTAGTAGGAGCTAGTCATTCAACTAGTGCTGATTCCATCTCATTGTACTGTCATCTAGACCATATAGCTCTACCTTTTCCATAAGAGTAGCATAAAATATTTTATAAAAGGTAGTTGAAAATCTTGGTAACTTTCATCTCTACGTTCCCATAATCTACCAGTTTAGTTATCCTGTCTATCAAAAAAGGAATAGGGTTAACTTGGCATGAACTATTCTTGATAAAGTCATGTTCTTTTTGATCACTGTTTCCTTTTCTAGATATTTACAAAGTGTCCCTCTAAATAATTCATTCTGGAATTTTGCTAGAGAGAAAGAACTGATGCTCAATTCTTATTTTATTTCTGTCTTCTCTGCCTAAGAGAATTTGCATTTTGAATGAAAAGAAGTGGTTGACTTGAATGGAAAAATGGCTGACTGGGAGTTAATAATCCAAGATCAATAAAGAAGTTTTAAGAGCTCACCAATGTGCACTTGTTGAATTCAAGATGTTTGATCCAAATGAACTCTGTCCTTAAATATTGAAAGAACTGGCAGATTGTGATTGATAAGCCACTGTCAGTTTATGTTAAAGATTGTAGGGAATGAGAGCAGTTACTACAGAATTAGAGGAGGGCAGATATTGGCAATTCAATTTTTTTTTAAGAGCAAGAGAATAAAGTCTTCAAATTAAAGGTCACTGATCTCAACTTTGATTTATCATCCCATTCCCCTTCCATCACAAGCCTATCTCTATTTTGATCTTTCTCTTTCCCTCCATTTTCCCCCATATGTGTAATTTCATCAGTTTAGAGAATTTCCATTGAGTGAACTCCTCCACAGATGCAGATCAACACCTGCTCTTCAATTTAGTCTTTAGTCACTTACCCAAAGTCACAACCAGATGAGATTGGACTTGAGACTATATATTCCTAACTTCAAAGCTGGCTCTCTAGTCACTATACTATAGCTACCTCTGCTTTCCCTAATAAAGCTTTTTTTAAAATCATTTTTATCTTTTGCTTCTTTTGTCAACCTCAGCTCATTCTGAAACTCTCACTCCTAACTCTACCATGTCACACTTCCATATTCATCCTGTTAATTCCCCTTGCTTCCATCTTGAGAAACATGATTATTAATAACTAATGATTTGGAGAGATCCAGAGTTTCTCCTTTTTCTATAGTCCTCATTTCAAAATTTTGTCTCTTGAAGGACATTACTGATAATAAGATGCAATTAACTGTCCTCAGTCTTGGTCAGACCTCACCCAATCTTACAAGGAATTTAATCCCTTTATGTTTTGGATGGGGATAAATTCTTTGTTTAGATTGCCAAAAGGTGTGTGTGTGTGTGTGTGTGTGTGTGTGTGTGTGTGTGTGTGATTACTTGTTAACCAATCAAAGTTGATTGCCACCCTCTGGAATACCCACTTTTTCAAGTGCGTATAAACTGTGAGCCTGCTGCCATGATTGTCTTTGGCATATGAGAGTGTCACTGACCTCTTTTATTAAAATGCTAGCATTATTAATACAGTGACTAATTACTCAGAAATTGTCTCTTGAGCTTTTAAAAGTCACAATCTTCTATACATAGTCTTTTAAATCTAAGTTAGTTGAGTATATATGTGTATAAATAATGTATGTATAATACATACACACATATATAAATATATATATTCATTTTTTCCTCCTTTTATAATATACTTCAGAACATTATTCTGAAATAAAAATTCTTCAGATTTTGTTACTAAGGGTTTTCCATTCATCCTGGGCAGACCACTCTTATAGAATTTTAGAATTTTAGTCTATAGGATCTTATCTAACCTTCTTCAGAAAGTTCGAAGGACTTAGGGTTGGATGGGATCTTATCAGAAACAAAATCCAGCACACTTATTTTACAAATAAGAAAATTAAAGCTAAAAAAGGTTAGAGGATTTCCTCACTTACTCATAGCTAAGTGAGTGAGAAAGCATTTAGTAAGTGTTCACTATGAACTGAGTAGTAGTTTAAGTGCTGGGGATAACAATACAAAATCAAGACAGCCACTGACTTCAAGGAGCTTATAGTCTAACTGGAGAAGAATGCACATATATGGAAGGTGTAGTTAAATGAGAGTGCCAGAAGGTATACATACATGGAGTTCTGGGATGTCTGGGAAGTGGTGTGGTGACCTGGTTTTAAGCAATATGAGGTGAAAGCTTACCTATCAGAGCCCTGGATCCCACAGGTAGGATTTGTTCTAATGGAAGGCAGAGGAAGACCAGAATGCAAGAAGCATCGTTTGAGGATTGCCAAAAAGAAAAAAATAATCTACCCAACATGAAGAAAACCATATATACCAGGCTTATCACTTGTCAGTTGGATGCAACATAAATCTATTTCATCATTTTTTCCCCTCCGGATTGCTTAGGATAGAGAAGAGACCATTTTTAGACCACTAGCAAAAAGTTAGGTAATGAAATAGTGGAAAATATTTCCGAATCATTCTCTTCCTACTTGAATTTAATTATCCTTTTCTATTTGATGTCATTAAAGAAATGAAAGGGGCAGCTAAATGATGCAGTGGACAGAGTGCTAGGCCACTTTAACTCTGTTTGCCTCAGTTTCTTTACCTGTAAAAATGAGCTGGAGAAGGAAATGGCAAACCACTGCAGTATTTTTGCCAAGAAAACCCCAAATGTAGTCAAGAAGCATCAGACAAGACTGAACGATGACAAACTTCTCTAGACCTTAGTTTCCTTAGCTATAAAAAATAGAGGGTAGGGGCAGCTAAGGCTGCTAAGGGCAGCACAGTGGATAGAGCTCTGGCCTTGAAGTCAGGAGGACCTGAGTTCAAATCCAACCTCTGACACTAGCGGTGTGACCTTGGGCAAGTCACTTAACCCCGATTGCCTCACCCCCCCCAAAAAAACAAAAAAAAACCCATAAAAACATAAAAAAGAGGGTGTTGAACTGTATGATCTCTAAGGTCTTTTTCAGATTTAAAATTCTGTGATTTTATGGTTTTTTCTAACTACCTGTTGTCTGCATAGAACTATATCACATAGCCCAAATGTATCATCCCTTATTCTGTCCCTTATGACTCCATTACAGTAACCCAAGCATGCACAAAGAATGGATGGATGGTATTCTGGAAATAAACATACTGTGTCACTTAGCACCAAATCCAATGGCTCTTTTTCAGTTCTACCTGCTTAAGTCTTCTGCAGCAATTGAAATTGATGACCACTCCTTCCTTTGAAATAAATCCATGGGTCTACTAAAAAAGAGTTCTGAATCTGGAGTAAAAAACCTAGGTTCCAATCTTAACTCTGCTCACACATAGTATCTATATAATTATCAGTCAATACATATTTAATTAACATTAATTGCCTTCCATGTGCCAGGCACTGTGCTAAGTACTGGGGATACAAAGAACAGCAAAAGACAGTCACTGCTTTCCAGGAGCTCACTATCTAATGAATTTATCAGGTCCATTGTTTTACTTTACTTTCTTTTGTTCAGTTGTTTTTCAGTAGTGGGACCCTTTGTCATGCCATTTGGGGTTTTTTTGGCAGAGATACTGAAGTGGTTTGCCATTTCCCTTCTCTAGCTCATTTTACAGATGAGGAAACTGAGGCAAACAGAGTTCAGTGACTTGCCCAGGGTCACGCAGCTGGTAAGTGTCTGAGTCTAAGGCCAGATTTGAACTCGGGAAGAGAAGTCTTTGTGACTGCAGGCCTGGTACTCTATCCACAGCACCACCTACATGCCCTAGATGAGGTTAAATGATGCAAATCCAAAGCACACCTTCTGCAAAAGGCCTTTCTCAGTTTTGCTGATTGCTAGTGCCTTGCCTTACAGGTACACAATTGTTTGCCTGTTGTTTCTCCCATTAGAATTTAAGTTCCTAGGGGCAGCTAAGTGGTACATTGGATAGAGCCTGGGCCTAGAGTCAGAACACCTGAGTTTAAATCTAGCCTCAAACACCTACTAGTTGTATGACCCTGGGCAAGTTACTTAACCTCCGTTTGCCTCAGTTTCCTCAGCTATAAAATGGTACCTACTTCCCAGGGTTGTTGTGAGTATCAAATGAGATAATAGTTATAAAGTGTTTTGCACAGTGCCTGGTGCATAATATAAATGCCTTTTCCTTTTCTTTACCTTCCCTTCTCTTTTTGCCTTTCTTTATATCCCCAGGGCTTAGCACAGTGTCTGACACATAGTAAGTGCTTAATAAGTGCTTGTTGACCGACCCGGTAATATGTGAACTCTTAATCAGATGAAGCACGCTATAAATAAAAAGTAATTCTTTACTAATATTCTCTTCAGGACTTCAATTGGATGACCTGATTGGAATTGCTTTGTCAATCAATTACCAATCACATAATTAATCACTGAATTCACTTTTTATGAAAGAAGTTTTGCAGTGGCAAAAGCGGGTGGTCAATGGCCTTTGAAGACTGTAGAAAGCTTTAGAGCTCTATAATTTGTTTAAATATATTGTTTTCTTGCCTGGTAGAAAATGGTTCAAAGTTATACTCAGAAAGCACTAGTATTGGGGATACTGTTTATGTCTTTTTTCTTTTCTTGTCTTTCCCTTTCTTCCTTTTTTTTTCTTTTTCAAGAGCAGCCAGCACAACATTTGTAAGGTTAATGAAGAGCCACAGCCAACAAAAAACAGCTGCTTTGTTCTCAAAATGCTCGTGTTATCCTTCCTTGGGGCCAGAAGCAGGTTTGGAAAGTAATATAAAAGCCTCAATTATCCCAACCTTTGATGATACTTTGCTACGGAAGAGCTTGGAGCTTCCCTGGGTTCGAGGACAGGAGCTTCTGACTTTTTTGGTGCATGGGAGAGGGGAAGCACTAGGAGAAGAATTACATGCTTGTGTACAGTTCTAAATTGCAAGAGGGGAGAGAATTTTCTTCTGTTATCTCTCTAGGCCAGGAAGTTCTGGGCCAAGAGCCGAGGCATCCCACTGTCTCCAAGAGTTCTTCCAAAAGGTTGTCCAACTCTAACTCCAGGGCTCTTTCCTCAGCGTGGAAGGGTTTGATCTTCCCACCTGCACCATCTTGGGGTGTCTTGGCTGAAAACTACTGAGAGGGCTGTGAGGAAATCTATTTTCTTTTCTCATCTTTGTTTAACTTATATTTGTGGTATTTGATGGATTAAATGTGCTTAGCATATGTTTGGTTTTGCTGCAAAAAAGTCTGCCTCCTTTAAAAAGAAAAAAAGAAAATTCAGGTTGTAAAGTGCTGAGTCACATACCCAGCTGGATCAGATGGAATGACATCATGGGGTCTCTAGTATAAAAGGCAGATCAGAAACCCTGATTAGGGAAGATTGGAGTAGGTTGTACTACCAGTTAATGGAGGTTATCAATGTAAAAGCTAGTTGTTTTAGGAGATAAGCTTTACACTAGGTGAACTTAAGGCATTTACCCAGATATGGGTATTCATGATAACAAGGAAATGTTATTGTGGCATTTAACCCTTTAATAATTTAACATCTGAGACATTAAATTGGTATAGAGAAGACCAAAGGGTTTGAAAAGGTATAAAGCACCTATGCAGGGGTGTGCTGAAGCCAGCACAAACTGGCTCTGGAAAGACAATTGTTCATTTTCAATGTGAACATTTGTACTTCAGAAATCAGCAAATGTTACAAATCAGGTCTTGGTTTATTGTTTTGATTGTCTTGACTTAAAGTGGTGCAAAAAATATTAATAATGCTGATTAAACTTAAAAGTATCAGGCACACTTTTTTTTCCAGCAGAGCCAGTTCGATTATTTTTTAGAATTTTTATTTATATTATTTTTAATTTATGGAATAAAACAAGCATTTCCATAATATAGTAAAATTAAAAAAGATGATTGCACATGAAACTGCAAATCTGTCATGTATAACTTGTTATTCCTTTTAAATAGATAATTATCACATAAATTTCTTTTTTCCCTTTTTTTCCTTCCTTTTTTCTCCCCCCCACCCTCCTAGCTAGCTGTTAAACATTTACCAATATACCCCTGCCTACATATAGGATCAGGATGAATAATTGTAATAATTAAAATTGGATGTGTATCATAAGACTTGGAAAGCTAGAAGGTATCTTTTATGTCAGTGAATCTTATGCTTCCATTTTACAAGTAAGAAAATTGAGACATTAAAAGGCTATGACTTGCACAAAGTGGCACAGGTAGTAATTGGAGGAGCTAGTATTTCAACCTACATTTAACTCTGTTCTAATATACCTTGATCTTCACAGTTAAGTATAGTATAGTATACTTTTTGTACTTTGAAATGACTTTTCTTCTATATGATATTGTGCTTTTCTCACATTTAAAAGTCAATTGATACCATTTTATAATTTTAATTATATTTCTTTAAGAAAACATTGGTAAAAAGTATGGAGTAGTATAATCCAATTCACTTAATTTTGTTTATATTTTTTTTTCCCATTCCCAAAGAATGCAAATAACTGCTCACTGCTTGCAAACCGAAAACAGTATGGCTAATTGGCAGGATTGACCGATGGCAGCATGTTACCTTTTTGTGGCTTCCTACAAGGATCTTCTTGATGAAGAAAGCTTTAAATCTATGATCTTATGAACTTGTCTAACACTTTGTTTCTTAAAATATTGACTGATTGACAACGTGATTTCATTTCTTCTAGGAATTCTAGTAGACCTTGTTGGCAAGTTGTATTTTATTTTGAGGGTTGACATGTCTATGTTGTGGAGTTATTATACTTCTGTGGGCTTATACCTTGGGCATCCCTGAGTCCATAAAAGCTCTTTTATCACAAATGTCTTTTTTATTTGTTTGCTCATTTTTTCAACTTTAGTTCCTCAGGATTTCATGTTGGAGTCAGGCTCTGCTCAGTTCTGAAGGGTGCCCTGGGGCCTTGCTTGGTTCTGTTTTTTTATTCTCTTGGGTCTTGCTGCTGCTTGCTGTGTATGTTGAATGTTTTTTCTTCAGTGGCCTGGGGCGGGGTGGGGGGCTCCTGCCAGACTGCTGCAAACTTTCAGCCCTCTCTAAGCTGTCTGATCTAGGGCAAAATCTATTCATTTCTCTCCTGATTTGAGCTTTGCAGGCACCTCATCCTAGTTTGGTAACACAGACTTCAGGCTTCTCCCTGGTTAGAACTGCTAGCCGCAGCCCTTGTCATTTAGCTGGAAAGATCTACAGACTCCAAATGATAGGACTGCTGTCACTCACCATGGCCCTGAGTTCCCTGTCCTAGTTGTTCAGCTGCAAATTCTAGCTTGGGCCTAGGAGCTGAATCCAAGATCCTGCCCTGGGATCATAGCCTGAGGCACCATTGCTTGTTTTTTGTTTTGTTTTGTTTTTTAAATTAATTTATTTATTTTTAGGCAATTGGGTTAAGTGACTTGCCCAGGGTCACACAACTAGTAAGTGTCAAGTGTTTGGTCTGAGGCTTGATTTGAACTCAGGTCCTCCTGACTCCAAGTCAGGTGCTCTATCCACTGCGCCCCCTAGCTGCCCCACTATTGCTTGTTTATTCCTGCTTCCTGAGCCATTTACAACTTCAGGTCTAGGCCATGTGGGATTGTTCCTTGTGTGGTACATAGCTTCATCTCCCTGCCAAACTAGATCCCCAAAGGTCCTTGCCTTGCTATTATATAGCTGCAGGCCCCAGCACAGTCCTTGTGCTGCCAGGACTTGTTCATGTGGGACTGGAACTCCTTCCCCAATCTCTGCAGGTTTCTAGATGTCTCCTTACGTGGATCGAGTCTGGAAATTATGATTTCCCACTCAAGGAGCTCACAATCTAATGGTGGAATGTGCTGGCCACACCTTCTCTCACCACCCTTTTTCTTTGTAAAAGAAGGACAAAGGGCAAAGAAGAGAAAAAAAATAGAAGAGGAAAGAGGAAAATACTCAATTAAAGATCATAACTGAACTTTCATGGAATGAGTTCACTCATAAAACAGAAGAGGATAACAGAACGGATTAGAAAGAGACATGACCAATGTGGAAATTCGTTTTACTCGACTATACGTAGTTGTTAAAGGATTTTGTTTTTCTTCTTTTCAATTGAGAGGAAGGAGAAATTCTACCCAAAGGAGAAGAAAGCGGAAAGAAGACCAGAGGGAATTGCAAACAAGCAGGACAGCTCTGAAAATTATTTATTGAATGTATTACATACTTACAAAGAAAAAGCAATCTCTATAGAGATTCATAGGTTCATGCACAATCCCTTCCTTCTGTTCTACAATGTAAATGAAAATGCTAATTTTATTTAGTACTTAAGTTCAGAATTTTTTTTAAAAAATTAAGTAAAAAATACAGTTGAATTTGTGAGAACCAGAATGGCTTCCATCTTAGATCACATCTCTGCTGTGGGCAGAGTCAAATTATAAAGTATATGAGAGCCAGGGCAAATCACAATGTATGATTTATACCCCTTCAATGATTTTATACAGGTGAAATCGGGTTAAAATGAACATTAAGGAGGGCCTTAAAAAGAGGTCACGAAAGGGCAATACATAGCCCAAGGGGATGTCACTGCCTAGTTGCCAGTCATGGAGCAACCACAGAACCTGCCCAAAGTGTGGGGCTTCCATTAATTGCCCTAATTTGCCCCATCCTACATTGAGCTGTGGTTGTAGGTTTTGGCAGTGTTTAGTCTACTGCAGGCGGTATTTCAATGGACTGCTTTCATAGCTCTTAATGGTTGTTGACAGTCAACCCATGAAGTTAAGGTTAAACTGACTGAAGGGAATAGTATACTCTGTTAACATCAATCCTGGTTTGGTTCTGGGCTGGTCCCAGAAATGAGGGTATGGAGCTGAAATGGTCTAAGCCAAAGAGACTACCCTGGAGTAGATACAGACTATCAAAGTGTCTTGGAACTGGCCCTTTCAATGAAGTAGAGAGCTACTGTTCCCTTTTAGAGAGGCAGCATTGTATGGTGAAGGAAAACACTGGACTTGTAGTAGAAAGACCCAGGTTCAAACATTAGCTCCTTTGGTGTGGTGGCCATACATCTCTTCTCTCCTTCTGCCTCACCAGGTAGCTAAATTTCCAGCCGCAACCCAATTCAAAATAAGCTAGTGTATTGGAAAGCCTAGGTTCAAGTCCCAGTTTAGCTAGTAAATTGTATGACCTTAGACAAGTCCCTTGACTTTTCTAGGTTTTAGTTCTCTCATCTGTATATATGAGTTGATCTGGTGAGCCACTTCAGCTTGCTAAAATTATATCCTGGATAGGTGCGAATATCCTCATCAATCATATCCCCTTGATAGGGATCTATCAAAGGACTTTTAGACTTTGATTATATGGAAAGGGTTCTGATTATACTTCCTAGATAAATGTCTACATTCTATAAGTTTCAACATATCTGTAAACTTGGATAGGAAAAAAATGCATCTTTATTTTTACTAACCTCTGAAGTTTAGCATTTCCTTCAATTATTTAAAAACATTCTAAGAGACAACATGACACAAAAAATGGATAAAGCAAGCCCCCTTGCTTTAGAAGCGATCATGTGGCCAATGACATTCCTATGATAGGTGAAACCTGTCGACAAAAAGAAGTTTCAGTTGAATGGATAGGCATTCCTTGGAGAAGTCAATGAAGAATTTGATAGAAGGTTTTCTTCTCTGTCCAAAGGCAACAAGAAATATCATTTCATGAGATTGGTAGTCATCTTGTATTTCAGTGCTCATGAAGATCACTATGAAGAAAATTCCATTTTATATACCAATATCTATTGCAGTGAATGAAGAAATAGAGAAATTTTATGAAGAACTCAAAAAGACCCTCAAAACTGACTCAACATATACTGTAATACTCAATTGTTTCAATGGAAAAATAGGCATGAGAAGGTTAGCCAAAATGTTTAGTAATCTGGCTCATGAGCAATAAGTAAAAGAGATCAAAGGTTCTATCTCCAACCCAGCTATATGCTTCAAAGGTTTGGAACCAAGAAATATCCTTAAAACCACTTTACTTTTATAAAACAAACATTTTATTGAAACTTAGTATTGAATAGCAATGTTTTAGAGTCTAAGCTCTAAAAACTGTTTATCTTAAGTGTATTTATTTCAACCCATAAAGTTTTATATAATCTTTCTAGTCATCCTTTCTAGGTCCCCATCAGTATCCTCTGTCCATTCTCATTCACTTTTTCTCTTATAAGGTCATATCTACTCTATTTTCCTATTTCTGGGTTTTTTTTTTGTTTTTGTTGTTTTATATTACTTCATCAAAGTCTTTTCACATTTCTTTATTTCTCATGCTTTTTAGTCTTAATGTTAATATAATATTCCTTTACATTAATGGACCACAAATTATTTAGCCATTCACATTTGATTAGACATTATGTTGCTTCCAGTTTTTTTTGAAATTATATGTAATAATGCTATGAAAATTTTTGAATAGGTAACTCTTCTTTATAATAACCCTTTTAGACTATATTGCCAGCAATGGAATTTATTAGATAAGAGGACACAATAACTTTTGTAATTTTATTACATGCTGGCAGGTTGTACAACAAAAAGATTCTATAGATTTGTAATTCTACCAGCAATGAATGCTCGTTTCCATTTCTCCATAAATCTACCACTACTGAGTTTCTTTGCTTTTAATTATTTTTTGCCAGTTTGATGGATTGAGGTAATACCCCAATGTTGTTTTAATTTATGTCTCTGATTATTTGTGAGGTTACTTTTTAAATGGTTATTTGAAAATGTGTGGGTTTTGTTTTGGAAAATTGCCTGCTTATATTCTTGATCAATTTGTCCATTGTGAACTGAGAGTTGCCAATGTGAATTTTCAACATGTAGATTAGATGTCAAGTTTTCATTACTAATTTGAATATTTTTTCCTAAACTGTTTTTTGTTTTCCTCATCTAAAAGAAGTTTCTTCTATTCACTTTTGTTTCCTTAAGAGCTCTAGACCCAGCTTCCCTACTTCCCTGTCCTTTTCTCTGTCATCCCCTTTCTTCTTCTGTTTCAGGACAGAATCCCTGCCAGGGATTTCTGGTTTTAATTCCTTGTCACCAATGGGCCTACCGCCTCTGTCCCTTAGGAGCAGACTAAGCTCCTCCCCCTCCCCCTTCCACTGACCCTCCACCACCTCCCATCTTGGGCATTTCCTTTTCCTTCTGTGTTCTTGTTTGGTTTAGGGGAAGGTTAGTTGGCATCTAATTGTTTGACTAGGTCAGGGATATGCAAACTCTTCATACTTTATTATTGTGTCAAGCTTTTTTCCATTCAGACAGGGTTCATAGGATCATAGGCTTAGAGCTATAGGAGACAAGAGAGGTTATCCAGTCCAAGCTCTAATAGCTTAGGGATAATGAAATTGAGACCAAGTAACATGCCCAAGATCACACAGGATTAAGGAATAGAGTTAGGATTTGAATACAGGTCCACTTGCTCTAAACCTATTGTTCTTTCAAGATTTTTTATAGCTTAAATTTCTACATAAATATGAGCCGCTATTGCTGCTGACAGAGTATAGGATTCAGGAATTTATTCGTTTGTGGAACTTTCCAAAATACTTCCTTGTGAAAGTTGAGAGTTTCCTATAATTTGGCTCAGGTAACGACATTCAAGTGAAATGGGTCAGCTGCCATCTCCTCATGCAGCTGATAGAGAAGAATCTTTTCCATCAGATCTATAATTTGGAATTTTTAGACACAGAGCAGTTATTACAATGCACACCCACCCAAGCCCCATGATAAAGTGCTGCCTCAGTTGAGAGGTGGAGTGACATTGATTGATAGGTACAAAGTTTCCACAAGAGAAGATGCTTAATGGTGGATGGAAAACAGATGGGGAGAGGTTCATCCCAGTTTGCCTTCTGGTAGCTTCCTAACTTTTTAAAAATAGAATTTTATTTCATTTCAAGGTCCACATTCATTTCATTCTACCACATTGTCTTCTTTCCCGTACCCCTATGAGAAAGCAAGAAAAAGAAAACCTGTTACAAATATGTATAGTCATGCAAAACTAATTCTCACCTTGCCAAGGTCCCCAAAATGCCTCAGCTTCCACTCTTAATGCATCATTTATCTGTATGCAGGTGGGTAGAATGTTTCCTCATGAATCCTCTGGAACTATGGTTGGTTATTTTGTTGATCAGAATTTCTAAGTCTTTAAAAAGTGTTTATCTTTACAATACTAGGTGTCCTTAGTCTTCTCTGAAATTGTCCATTTCATCATTTCTTGCGGGCCAGTAATATTCCATTGCATTCATATCACCACAATTTGTTTATCCATTTCCCAATAGAATACTCCCTTAATTTCTAATTTTTGGCTACCAGAAAAAGAGCTGCTAATTTTTTTTTTTTGCATATAGATTCTTTTCCTCTTTTTTTTTATTTATTTGTGCCATATACCTCTACTAGATGGAATGGCTAGGTCAAAGGATATGCATAGTTCAAAATTGCTTTTCAGAATGATTGTATCAATTCACAGTTCCACCAACAGTGGATATATCTGCTTTTCCACAGCCTCTCCAACATTTGTCATGTTCCTCTTTTGTCAATTTGCCAATGTGTGTGAGTGGAACCTCAGAATTTCTTTAATTTGCATTTTATAATTATTAGACCATTTTGTATCGAATTTTTTCATATGATTGTTGATAGCTTAGATATCTTTCTTTGAAAACTTCCTGTGTATATCATTTGATCATTTATCCACTGGGGAATTACTTAGTTTTAAAAATTTGAATTAATTCCTTATGTATCTTAGAAATGATACCTTTATCAGAGGATCTTGCTGCAAAGATTTTTTCCCAATTTCCTGCTTTTTTTTTCTAATTTTAGCTATTTCCATTTTGTTTGTATAAAAACTTTTAAATTTTATGTACTCAAAATTGCCCAGTTTACCTCCTACTTTACTTTCTATCTCTTTTTTAATCCCATGCTCTTCCCCTATCCACAGATAATTTCTGGATCAATTTGTGGATAAATTCTGTGGATAATAGTTAATTTCTTCTATGTTCCTCTAATTTCTTTTGTCACCCTTTATGTACCTGTTTATAGCTCATCTATGGTATATGGTATGAGATGGTGGTGTGTCTATACCTAGTACCTGCTGGACTGATTTCTAGTTTTCCCAACAGTTTTTTATCAAATAGTGAGCCCTTGCTCCAATAGCTGGGATCTCTGGGTTTATCAAACACTAAGGTGCTGTGCTCATTTGCTTCCTTACCTTGTGTGCCCAATCTGTTCCACTGATCAACCTTACTATTTATTATCCAGTACCAAATGGCTTTGTCTTATAGTTAAATATCTAGCATTGTGAGGTCCCCTTCCTTTCCACTTTTATTTTTCATTCATTCTCTTGATATTCTTGACCTTTTGTTTCGCCAGATGGATTTTTTTAAAAGTTGTTTTTTCTAGTTTTATTAAGTGATCCCTGGTAGTTTGGTATAGCACTCAATAAATAAATTAATTTAAGTAGTGTTATTTTTGTTAGATTGGCTTGACTTCCCCATGAACAATTAATATTTCTCCAATTATTTAGACCTATCTTTATTTTGTTTTGTGTAGTGTTTTGTAACTGTGTATTTTTGCAGATGGACTCAAGTATTTTATGCTATTGTTATTTTAAATGGAATTTCTCTTTTTATCTCCTCCTGTTGGATTTTGTTGGTAATATATAGAAATGCTGATATGTGTGGGTTTATTTTACGTCCCGTAACTTTACTGAAGTTATTGTTTCAGTTAGATTTTTAGTTAACTCTCAAGGGTTCTCTAAGTAAGCCACTGCAGTATTTGCAAAAAGTGATCGTTTTGTTTCCCTTCTATTTACAGTTACTCATTTGATTTCTTTTTCTTGTCTTATTGAATAGCTAGTAATTCTAGCACTATACTGATTAGCAGTAGTGATAATGGACAGTCTTGCTTTATCCATAATCTTATTGGCAAGGCCTTTAATTTATCCTCATTACAAATATTACTGGCTCTTGGTTTAAGATAGATACTACATATTAAGGAAGGCTCCATTTATTCCTATGCTTTCTGGTATTTTTAACAGGAATGTGTGTTGTATCTTACTAAAAGCTTTTTCTGCATTTATTGATATACTTATATTATTTTTGTTATTAATATGGTCAATTATGTTTATTGTTTTCCTAATATTGAACCAGCTCTGCATCCCTGGTTTAAATCTAGCCTGGTTAGAGTATATAATCTTTGTGATGTGTTGCTGTGGTCTCCTCGCTAATATTTTATTTTAAAATTTTGCATCAATAATCTGGACAGCATACTGAAAAATGGAGACGTTACCTTGCCAACAAAGGTCCATATAATTAAAGCTGTGATTTTTCCAGTAGTTTTTCCAGCCATGTGGCTATGAGAGTAGGACTATAAGGAAAGCTGAATACTACAGAACTGACACTTTTGCATTGTGGTGGTGGAGAAGACTTTTGAGTCCCTTGGACAGCAAGGAGATCAAGTCAGTCAATAATTAAAGAAATTAATTCCAACTACTCATTGGAAGGACAAATCCTGAAGTTGAAGCTTAAATTCTTTGGCCATACAATGAGAAGACAGAATTCATTGGAAAACACCCTGATGTGGAAAAGATTGAAGGTCAAAGAAGAAGGGAATGGCAGAGGATGAGATGGATAGATAGTGTCATGGAAATAATGAACATGAGCTTAGACAGACTTCAGAAGATAGTGGAGGATAGAAAGGCCTAGCATGCTATGAGCCATGGGATCACAAAGAGTCAGACACAACTGAACAAATGAACAACAACATTCATTAGTGACATTGGTCTATTGTTTTCTTTCTCTGTTTTGACTCTCCTTTTATGTATCAAGACTTCATTTGTGTCATAAGAGGAATTAAGTTGGACCCCTTTTTCCCCTATTTTTCCAAACAATTTATGTAATGTTGATATTAATTGTTCTTTAAATGTTTGTAGAGTTTTCTCATAAATCCATCACGACCTGGGATTTTTCTTTGGAAATTCATTTATGGCTTGTTCAATTTCTTTTTCTAAGAAAAGATTATTTTAAACATTCTATTTCCTATTATGATCATCTGGGAGATTTTAATTTTTATAAGTATTTATGCATTTCATTTAGGTTGCCAATTTTATTGGCAAATAGTTGGGTGAAATAGATCCTGACAATTTCTCTTATTTCTTCTTCATTGGTTGTGAATTCACGTTTTTCATTTCTGATACTAGTAATTCACTTTTCTTCTTTCTTAAATAAATTAGCTAATGGTTTATCTGTTTTATACCTTCACTTTTATTTATTAATTCAATGGAGTTTTTTTCTTCTAATTTTCTTAATCTCTTCTTTGGTTTTCAGGATTCTTATTTTGGTGTTTATTTGGGGTTTTTTAATTTGTTGATAGGAAAATCAAGAACTAGAAACTAAAAGCTATAAAGTTTTTTTTTTTAGTTGCATGCTCACTTCATTGATCTGATTTCTCTTTTATATTAATGAAAGAGTTTAGAGTTATAAATTTTCTCCTAAGTACTGCTTTGGCTACATCCCAATAATTTTAGTATGTTGTCTCATCGTTGTCTTTATCTTTAATGAGATGATTGATTCTGTGATTTGTCCTTTGACCTGTACATTCTTTAGGACTATGTTATTTAGTCTCCAATTAATTTTTAATTTTTGCCTCAAATGCCCTTTGTTAGATATGATTTTATTAGATACATGTAATATTTCTGATTTTTTGCATTTGTCAAATATTTAAGCAATGTGTCCAGCCATACTTGGTTTTTTTTTTTCACTTCTGGCTTTCACAGGATTGACTCTCAGGGACTCTTGAAATTTTTTCCTTAGCTTGCTTTGTACTTTCTGGCTCACTCAGTGTATGTGAACTCAGGCAAGTCATTTAACCTTTCGTTGTTTATGTTCTTGTCCCTAAAATAAGGATAATAACTCTCATCCACTACTAAAGTTATTTAACTAGCTGGTCCCACACCCCTCTCCCCCGCCATGGCATAAATTCTTTAAATGCAGAACAATCTACCTGGAATTTTAAGGATATTACAAAAATGTATAAAAGAGCTTTGTGTAGTATAGCCATTCCCTGTAAAAGATAAAGCAAAAGAGGGTGGTATAGTCAGAGGGTTAAATTACTAAAAAAAAGAATTTCAATATCAAAGATAATGCTAGTTTTTCCTGGGGAGAGTCAGGGTGTGGTGGGGGGTTGAGGGGGCACCTCTTCTTGTGGAACTGCTTTCCCACTAGGGAAACATTTAAAGAGAAAAGAAAATAGATTTTATTTCTGGAAACCATGCCCTATGTATTATTCATTCTCAGAAATAGGTTACTTTCTGTGTCTTTAGTGCATCTTTCCTTGGCAGTATGTCAAGCTTTCTGGGAGGCAGTGATCTGTGATGATAATGTTATTTTTGAAGTGTCATTAAAAAATAATCTCAACTGGCATTACCCATTTGCCCAGGTAGAGTGAACATTTCAACAAGAGTATGAGGATATTAGGATAATAATTATTAAAGATGGCTCATAATATAGTAGAATCACATAATCTCAAAGATAGTAGGGACCTCAGAGGATGTACATTCTACTTTGTAGCAATATTGGGATTCCTTTCTATAATATGCCTAATAAGTGATTATCTACCCATCATTTGAAGCCACCTGTTGAAAGGTATCTTAGTGTTTGTAACTGCTTCCCTAGGCAGCTCATTTCATTTTGAATATCTCTGTTAGAAAGTTTTTTTTTCTCTCTTTATATTTAGCTAAAATTTTATGTTTCTTAAATTCCTCTATACTATTTATTGCCTCTGGGACCAGATAGAGTAAGTTTAAACTACCCCTTACCCCTCTGCCCTCTTCAGGCTACATCTGGAATATTGTGTTTAGTTATGATAACATGAATTTCAGGCAGTACATTAATAAGCTGTGTAGCATACAGAGGAGATCAGCTTTCTGATAAGGAAGAATATAGAACTGGTGACATATTAGGATCAGTTTAAGGAATTAAGTATATTTAGACTATGGAGGAGAAAACAATAGGGCAGGGAAAGGGGACATAATAGCGGTTGTGTTTGTGTTTGGAAGAAGGATTCAACTGCAACTCCTACTGCACTCTAGGTTCTGTGTTTCTTGTTTGGAGTCATTAATTACATAGCTCATGGCTTGTGTCCCTATCCTATTATCTATTGCTAGACCATACAAGAAACACATGAATACAATAGAAAAAAATGAAGACAGAGAAATATACTGAATAGGATCAAATTTTTTAAAACATCCTTGTACCCACATACAAATACATATAGCTTCCAATACTTCGCCAGATGGAAAAATAGGATAGAAACTTTTAGTGGTGAGGAAGTGGGGAGAGACCTACAAGAGGGTGGGAAATGATCCCATGATTTATGGGCAGATAGGGTAAGGAAACATAATCAGACTCATGCCTCTTCTGAACATCTTCCTAGTAGCCAACATGGAGACTGGTTGACCTTGGGCAAGCTGTAGTTCTGTGATGAGTCTTGAAGACTATTAGCTTGGCTAGGGAATCATCAGTATTCTGCCAGGGTTCCTTTCTGTCTCTTATTTCATTTAAAACTATGTCAAGACTACTTTGTATTTCTGTTTCAAGTGTGGTTTTCCTTTGCGCAGACATCTATAGATTAGCTAGAGCTTCTAATTCTAGGAGGCGAAGTTGATTTTGTATGTATCACTGGTAGATGAATGAGTTAATACCTGTGGTTCATGAAGGGTAGAACTTATTGGATCTCATGTGAGGAAGTCCAGCAACCAAAGGTAGGTAAAACATGGTGGATACCACTTGTGTTAAGATTATTGGAGAGCAAACAGAAGTTGTATTGCTATCAGAGCATAATTTATACAGTAAGAAAGAGGGAATAAGTACATATTTGAGGAAACATCATAAGCTTGGCCCAGACAACATGTAGTCTTGATGGAGGGCTTTAATTGTGTACACATCTGCTGTAACTCTCTCTCTGCCAAAAGCAGAGTAGCTAATAATTTCTTGACTTGCCTTAATGATAATTTCATCCTTCAGTGGTAGAGAAATCACCTTCAAAGGCAGAAGAACCAATATAGGTTTTTTTTCTGTGAAAACAAACCAAGTTTTGCACAAAGATCCTGGGTAAAAAATAGGTGGAAAGGGATGGACTAGAGCAATTGTTCATAATGGATTCTATTTCTTTTAGCTTTTCATTTTTTACCTTAGCAACAAACCCAGTGGAAATAAGCATTTATTTAGTCCTGGTGTTCTGTAGTCTTCATATGTGAGAATATCTATTCTAGGATAAAATATAAACGTCTGTCTTTGGCATTTAAAACCCTTCACAATCGGATTCTAGCCTGTCTTAGGAGACTTATTTCACATTGCACTCCCTTCTGCCTTCTACCTTGTAGCCAAACTGATCTACCTACTGTGCTCCAACACAATATTGCATCTTTCCCTTCTGTACCCTTACATAGTGGCTTCCCATGGTTATACTGCATTACCTTCTCATGCTCACTTCTCAGAATCACTTGCTTTTTTCAAGATTCAGCTCAGGTGCCCATTTTTACACAAGGCCTTTCCTAATTCTCCCAGTCATTTATCTTCTCCTTTACATACATATACACACACACATATATACATATATACATATATACATATATATATATATAGTTAGTATTTCCTTATTTATGTAGATTGTAAGCTCTTTAAGGTTAGCAGCTATTTTCATTAGATACATGTATCCCCAGCACCTTGCGTATTTGTTGTTGTTCAGTTGTTTCAGTCAAGTCTGACTTTTTGTGACCTTATTTGGGGTTTTCTTGTCAAAGACACTGGAGTAATTTGCTATTTTCTTCTCCAGAAAATTTTACAGACAAGGAACTGAGGCAAACTAGGCTAAGTGACTTGCCCAGGTCACAAAGCTAGGAAGTGTCTGAGACCAGATTTGAACCCAGGAAGAGGAGTCTTCCTGACTTCAGGCCTGGCACTCTATTTAATGCACCACCTTGCTGATCCATCCTTGCACATAGCAGGTACTTAATAGATATTTATTGAATTGAATCAATGAAGGAAAATTATGTTTTGGATGTGATTCTCCCCAACAAGGAATAACTTGATGATAGAGTAGAAATGGTAGGAAGTGACCACTTTGTCTTAGAATTTGGGGAAGAGGAGAGGAAATCTGGGAATATTTTTACATGCAACTTATGTTTGGGGAAAGTAGATTTCGAAAGGTCCAGAAAAAGGACAGGTAAGATTCTATGGCCTAAAATTCCATAATGGATATAAACCCAGAAGATATGAGAAGCTCTCAGGAATGAAATTCTAAGGACACAAAAAGAAAGAATTCTGGTGAGATGAAACTTGAGAAGTTGTCTACAGAGATAGATGTGGCTACACAGAGAAGTCATCGAATAATTTAGATTTTTTAAAGACTTATACAGGTGGTATCAAGGGAATAGATAATGAATACAAAAACATGACAAAATCCTGTAAGAATAGTGTCAGGAGCAGTGAAGCTCAAGATGGACTATGACTTAAAAAATAATGATAACAAAGAGAAGGTTTTTAAGACTTTAGTAGGGAAAGGAGAAGTGACGGACCACTTTTTAATTTGGATGGCATGCTGAGAGCTAATGATGAAAGGAAGATATAGCTGCTCAATCCTTATTTTCTGCTTTCTCTGCCAATAAGAATGATCTTTGGACTGGGAAATGTAGGACAAAATGACTAATAAGGAATGTATATTCATAAAAAGTAAAGAGATAATAAGAGAACACCTGGTTGCCCAGATGAGTTCAAGTCATTTGGCTCAGATGAACTGTGTTCTAGAGTATTGAAAAAACTGTAGATATAATTGGTAAGCACCGTCACTGGTCTTTGAAAGATCATAGTGTAAAAAATGCTGTTTGCTTTCAGAAAGAGAACAGATGAACTGAGTGCAAATTGAAGCATACTTTTTCACTTTCTTTATGTTTCTTGCTTTTTATTTTATTTTATTTGCAATATGGCTAACATGGGCGGGGGTGGAAATGATAGAGTAGAGAATGACAAATAGTTCTCAAAAAAAATAAAGAAAAAGAAGAAGAGAGTAGAGTCTTCAAACAATAGGCCAGTGAACATAACTTCAATTCTTGGTGCAAGTTTGGAACATGCTAGTAAAGAGATGAGTAGTGCAAATCTAGAAAAGGAAATAATGATAAAAAAAAACCCAGCATGTCTTCATCAAGAACAGGTCATAATACTTATGAGAACAGCTACAGTGAAGTGTCTCAGGACATCTGTGTTTGTTCTTGTGCTATTTAATATTCCATGACTTAGATAAAAGCATAAATAATATATTCTTCAAATTTACAGAACTGGGCAGAATAGAAAATATATTGGGGAGAGAGTTGGTATCTAGAAAGATCTTGTCAGTCTAGAACATTGGGCTGAATTGAATAGATAAAATTCAACAGGGATAAATGTTAAATATTACATGTGAGGTAAACAAATGTTGACACCACAAGTATAAAACAGGGGAGGTGTGGCTAAATAAAAGTTCATCTAAAGAAAATCAAGAGGATTTCAAGTTCCACATTAATCAGCAACATCATATGGAATCCAAGAAAGGTTTAGCATCCAGGAATAAGGAGGTGCTAATCTGTGCCCTGCTCAGACAACATTGGGAGTACTGTGGCAATTCTGGGACCCACATTTAAAGAAAGACATTGATAATCTGGAGAGTATCCAGAAGATGGCCACCAGGATGCCATAAAAGGATCAGATGAAGGAACTAGGGATGTTTAGCCTAGAGAAGAGAATATTGAGGGAGTATATGATAGAGATCTTCATGTATTTGAAAGCTGTCTGTGTAAAGGGATTTGATTTGTTATATTTGGACTCAGAAAGCAGAATTAGGAACAATGGAAGGAATTGGCAAAGATGCAAATTTAGATTGGATGTAATTGAAAATTTAACAATCAGAGCTATCCTAAAATAGAACAGGTTTTCTCAGGAGATCATGAATTTCCCCTAATTTGAGGTCTTTTAACAAAGGCTGGATGATCATTTGTTGGATTTGCTGTAAGGGGAATTAGTTTTTAGGGATGGGTTGGACCAGATGGTCTCTGTGGCTTCTTTAAACAATGATATTCTATGATTCCATGAACCCCTGGGTTGCCTCAAACATCTCCCCTTTTCCTTTAATCAAAGGGTAGATGACTACTTATTCACCCTATAATAGTGGAGATTGGACTAGATGGTCTCTGAGATCCATTTCAACTCAGAAATTCTGAGATTCTGTAATCCCTCTTCCACATGATAGCTCTTCAAATGTTTGAATAAAAGTATCAAGTCCTCTTTCTCCTCCAGACTAAAGTTCCCAGTTCCTTTGATAGATTTTAAATAACATGTTTTTGAGGCCCTTTACCATCTTTGTTAATGTCCTCTGGGTAAATTCTATCTTGTCTGTAGGGTGTCAAGAACAAACAATGTGGTATCTGGTGCTAAACATAATTTACTGGATATCATCTGACTCAGGAAGAGTACAGTGGTATTCTCATAAGGATGTGATTATTAGGATATGATATAACTGTTTGAGATATGAATAGACTGGCCATGACAAAGCAATATTTAGAAATAAGCATATGCTTTATTTTATACAGCACTTTAAACAATACAAAATCAAATGCATCTTATTGAATGTTGCAGTTTTCCAGTGTTTAGACTGCTTGGTCCACTTGTCTTTGTAGACGAGTAAACAAATGGGGTCAGTGACGAAAGGTTTAGAGACTTGCAATAATTACCACCTCAGTGACTGGTTATTGGTGCAGAACAAGCCTTCAAACACCTAGGTAGTGGGAGCTTTGAAGCTAGATATAAAAAGAGCTGTGCTTATTAAGCTGTAATTAAAATGAAGACTTTACCCTGGCTGGGTAGGTAGTCTGTTCTCACTAGGCTCATAGAAATATTTCTTTGAGGCAGAATAAGTAAAGCTAGATTGGAAAGTGTACTAATAGGTGACATTTATATAGTGAATCACATGTATTATCTAATTTGAACCTCACATTAACCCTGAGATAGGTAGTATGGGTATTATTATTCCCATTTTAGAGATGGGGAAAATGGTGCAGGGAAGTTAAGGGAAATGCATGGTCTCACAAGTAATGTTAGAAGTAAAACTCAGGACTTCCTAATGCTAAGTTCACCAGTCTTTCTTTATTACCACATTGCCTCAACCTTCTCTGGTAGACTTTTGCAAGTTATGATCAATTGTTGCAACTCTCTGGGGTCTTGCCTCCATCTCTTTAAAATCTTGGTTTCCCACTAGTTCTCCTAATAATAACCTTTGGCCCATAGATCCTAAAAGGAAAAAGGATATCAAACTAATTCTCTAGGGTCAAGTAATCTTACAATCAATCCACAGAACACAGGTTACAATACACAGACAATGATTTTCTTTAGAAATGCAAAGATCAAAATGATGAATATGGAGTCAGAAAACTGGGGTTTGATTTCTGACCCCACTGCTTGGTATTGACATGACCTAGAGCCAGTCCCTTAACTTCTTTGGGCCTCAGTTATCTTGTCTGTAAAATAAAGGAGTTAGATCAGATGATCTCTAAGTCCTTTTTCAGGTATAAGTCCTATGAATACATGAACCTTTGTTGCATGACACGTAGAAAAGTGGAAAGTTATATCAAGAAGGCAAGTTTACTCTTAGGGGATGAGTTGATGAGAATCTCATGTGGCACTATGGATGTGTCAGAAGAAGGGGAAGATGCCTCTCAAATTGTGGTTGTGCCTAATCTGCAGTAGTCCTATGAGATTTGGACTCAGCATAGGCAACAGAGCTGCAACGTCTAAAGATTTTCCTCAGCGCCACCTGTACTATCTATATTCAGCATCAAATATTAAGATAGATTTCCAACAACAAAGCTCTGGAGTGCAGCCAGGCCAGTTTTCTTGGCTGAAATCTATTGCTCTGGTGTCAAGGATACCTTAAAGGAGGCTGCCCAATTGTGATAAACTGGAGACTCACTACAAAAGAAATGGGCAAAATAAATGCTTTAAAAATTAAATGTTTTATAAGGGATATTATTTAAGAAATGTATGATTCAATTAAGGGTACTTACTTGGTTAGTAATTTTTTACATCTAAGTTAATTCATTTTGGTACTTAGTACAGTGGGAAGACCACTGAATTTGGAGTCAGAGGACCAAGGCTCAAATTCCTCCTCTGACTCTTTCTTTTCTTTTTTTCTCTTAGGTTGGAATTAAGTGACTTGTCCGGGGTCACGCAGCTAGTAAGTGTCAAGTGTTTGGTCTGAGGTCAGATTCGAACTCAGGTCCTCCTGACTTCAGGGCTGGTGCTCTATCCACTGCACCACCTAGCTGCCCCACCTCCTCTGACTCTTACAAAGTCACTCTGTGTGATCTTGGGCAAATCACTTTTTTGAGTTTCTTCATATGTAAAGTGAGGGGACTGGACCAGATGGCCCCTGAGTTCCCCTCCTGCTTTAAACCTATGTTTCTATGATCATTACAATTTTCAGTTCTGCCCTCAAGTTCTTGTTAATGAAAATAAATGGTCTTAAGAGTATCTAACTCTGACTAAAGCAGTGTAGCTTAGATACTGAATAGCTCCTTTGCATAGGATTTATTCATCCTTCTTATATATATGCATATATACACATACACATATGTATGTATATGTGTATTTGTATACACACATATGTGTATATATGTTTGTATATATACATATGTGTATATATGTATAGATATGTGTGCATGTATGTATGTATAGATATATCATAGGTACGAGAGCCTCACTAGGACTGTCCTATTTTTTATCTCTCACTTGTTACATGAACAGTTTACCTCTTTCCTCGATCTCTTTAGGGATATTCTCTCTTCTCTGGGGTTTTATAGATGCACTGCTGAAATAAATACCTCCTTGGACTTGTATGATACTGTTCTATTGTGATGGTCATATCTCTCTGGCTAATTCTTCCCAGTCTTCTGTACAAGATCATCATATATTTCTTGCCTCCTTTGCATGGGTATACCTGAGGGCTCTGTGGTCAGCCATTCCCTCTCTATAATCTTTCTTTTGGTAATCTCATCAGTTTCCTTGGATTCAACTGTCATCTCTAAATAAATGCCTTCAAAATTTATATATCCCATCCTTATCTGTATCCTGAACTCTAGTCCTATATCTCTGTTTCCTGTGCTGGACATCTCCACCTGGATGTCTCATAGGGATTTCAAACTTGGCATGTTCAAAACTGAACTCATTTTCTTACCCTCTCCTATTTCCAGAGGGAAAAAAAAGACTTTATTAAAAGAAATATTCAGGGAAACTACATTTTGCTGAAAGTTAACATGAGTGATGAATTTATTTCAGCCCTTAGCATATATGCACCCCTATCACATATAGTGGTGCATATATGATAAATAACTTCTAAATGCTTAAGGCATAGCTTCTAAATACTTAATTGAAAAAACAATTATAAGAAATTATAATAATGGGAGATCCCAGTTTGCCCCCAATCAACTCTGGATAAATCTAACTCCCCAAAATAAATAAACTAGAAAAGAGTTAAGGACCTGAACAGAATTTTAGAAAAATTAGATATGATAGATCTCTGGCACATATTGAATGGAAAGAGAAAAAAGTATATATATTTCTCAACACCTTTACAAAAAATTGATCAAGTCTTAGGACATAAAAACCTCACAAACAAATGCGGAAGAGCAGAAATATTGACATCTTTTACTAACTGTAATTCAATAAAATGATATCAAAAGGCCATTGAAAAAATATTAAAGATCAACTCGAGACTAAATAGCTTAATTCTAAAGACCTGTGTCAAGGAACAAATCATAGCAATGATAGATCATGACAATGAGACAACATTCTAAAATTTGGGAGATGCAGCCAAAGCAATTATCTATTTCTCTCAATAGAACTATGACTCTTTCCATCACCCAAGCTCATAGTAGGAGTCATCTTCAACTCTTGATTCTCTCTCACTCCCATTTCATAAATTGCCAGGTCTTTCTGACTCCATAGAATATCATATCCATCTTTTTCTTCTCACTCATAAAACAGCCACTCTATATCAGGCCCCTGTTAATCTCTCCCCTGGACTATTGAAAAAGACTCCTAATGCCTTCTGTTTCTCTCCTTTCTAATCCATCCTCCATACCACCAACAAATTGATATGCCTAAAGAACAGTTGTGGCTGTGTCATAGTCCTGCTCGAGAAGTTTGAGTGTTACCTCATTACCTCTAAGATAAAATTGCCTATTTCTCTAGGCTGATTTTACATAATGGCACCTTACATGCATTCCAAGCAAGCTTGTCTACTTGTGTCCTGTACACAGTGTCCCATCTCTTCGCTCAGTACCTTTGCATAGGGTATTTCTCATAACTAGAACAGTCTTGCTTCTCATCTCTACTCCTTGCTGATTTTTTTTAAATGTCCAGTCCAAATTCTCACCCTCCAGCCCCTCTCCCACCCATTGAGAAGGCAAGAAATATTATATCCATTATATATGTTGAAATCATTGAAAATATAATTTCCATATTAGCCAAGTTGCAAAAAAAGTGAGAAAAATAAACTGAAAAAATATGCTTCAATCTACATTCAGGGTTCATCAGTTTTCCCTCTGGAGATAGCATTTTCACCATAAGTTCTTTGGAATTGTCAAGGATTATTGTACTGATCACAGTAGCTAAATCTTAACTGTTACTGTATATAGTATTCTCCTGGTTCTGCTCACTTCACTTTACATCAGTTCATGTAAGTCTTCTAGGTTTTTCTAAAACTATCCCCTTCATTTCTTACAGCACAATAGTGTTCCATCACAATCATATGCCACAACATGTTCAGCCATTTTCCAGTTGATGGATATCCATTCAATTTTCAATTTTTTTGCAATCACAAAAAGAGTAGCTACAAATGTTCTTATACATATGGGTTCTTATCCTTTCCTTTTGTTCTCTTCGGAATACAAACGTAGTAATGGTATGACTGGGTCAAAGGGTATGCATAGTTTCATATTTTTTTCAAGAAAGGTTGGATCAGGGGCAGCTAGGTAGCACAGTGGATGGAGCACCAGCCCTGGAGTCAGGAGGACCTGAGTTCAAATCTGGTCTCAGACACAAAACATTTGCTTGCTAAGTGACCCTGGGCAAGTCACTTAACCCCATTGCCTAGCCAATAAATAAATAAATAAATGAAATCATTTAAAAAGAAAGGCTGGACCAGTTCACAATTCTACCAATAGTGCATTAGTGTACCTATCCACATAGTGTACCTTTCCACATCCCCTCCGGCATTTGTCATTTTCCTTTGCCAGATATTAGCCAATCTGATAGGTGGTACATCAGAATTGTTTTAATTTGCATTTCTCTAAGTATTAGTGATTTAGAGATTTTTTATGTGACTATTCATAACTTTGATATCTTCTTCTGAAAACTGCCTGTTCACATCCTTTGACCATTTATCAGTTGGGTAATGGCTTATTTTTATAAATTTGGCTTAGCTCTCTCTATATTTGAGAAATGAGACCTTTATCAGAGAAGCTTGCTAAAAATATTTCTCCCACTTTCTTATTTTCCTTCTAATTTTATTTGTTTTGTTTGTCCAAAACCTTTTTAATTTCATGTAATCAAAATTATCTATTTTACTTCCTGTGATCCTCTCTATCTCTTCTTTGGCCATAAATTCTTTCCTTATCCATAGGTCTAACAGGTAATGTTTTCCCACATTCCCTTAATTTGATTATGATACTACCTTTTATATCTAAATCATATACACATTTTGACCTTTTGGCATATGGTATAAGATGTTGCTTTATGCCTAGTTTCTGCCAAATTGTTTTCCAGTTTTCCCAGGCTTTTTGTCAAATAGCACATCTTGCCCCCAAAGCCTGGATCTTTGGGTTTATCAAACATTAGATTACTGTAGTCATTTACTTCTACATGTTGTGTACCTAATCTATTCAACTGATCAACCACTCTATTTCTTTTTTTTTTTAACCACTCTATTTCTTATCCAGTGCCAGATTGTTTTGATGTTTACCACTTTGTAATATAGTTTGAATTCTGGTACTGCTAAGTCACCTTCCTTCACTTTCCCCCCCATTGATTCCCTTGATATTCTTGACCTTTTGATCTTCCAGATTAATTTTGTTATTATTTTTCTAGTTCTATAAAATAATTGTTTGGTAGTTTGATTGGCATGGCACTGAATAAGTAAATTAATTTATGCAGTATTGTCATTTTTAGTATATTGTCTTGGCCTACCATGGGCAATTAATATTTCTCCAGTTGTTTAGATCCATCCCTATTTGTCTGAAAAATGTTTTATAATTATGTTCATACAGTTCCTGTGTGTGTTTTGGCAAGTAGACTCCCAAGTGTTTTATATTGTCTGCAGCTTATATAAATGGAATGTCTCTTTCTTTTTCTACTGGGTTTTGGTGGTAATATATAGAAATAGTGATGATTTGTGCAGATTTATTTTACATCCTACAACTTTGCCAAAATTGTTAATTGTTTTATTTAACAATAATTTAATAATTTAATTTAACAGTAAATAAAATAATTTAACAATTATTTAACAATTTAAAAACTAGTTATTTAGTTGGTTCTCTTCAGGTTCTCTAAGTATATCATATCATCTGCAAAGAGAGATATTTTTGTTTTCTTATTGCCTATTCTTATTCCTATTAGCTCCTAATTTTATTTATTAATTCAGTGGTCTTTTTACTTTCTTGTCTCATTGCTATAGCTATCATTTAAAGTACAATATTGAATAATAATGATGATAATGGACATTCTTGCTTCACCCCTTATCTTATTGGGAAGACTTCTAGTTTATTCCTATTTCAGATAATGCTTGTTTATAGATACTACTTATTTTAAATAAAGCTCAATTTGTTCCTATGTTTTATTGTTCTTTATGTTTGTTAGAATTCACTTGTAAATCCATCTGGTTCTGGGGATTTTTCTTTGGGAGTTAATAAATAGCTTGTTCAATTTCTTTTTTCTAAGATAAGGTTATTTAAATATTCCATTTCCTCTTCTGCTAATCTGGGCAATTTATATTTTTGTAAATATACATCCATTTCATTTAGATTGTCAATCTTTTGGCATATAATTGGGAAAAATACTCTTAATAATTATTTTAATTTCATCTCCATTGTTAGTATATTCACCGTTTTCATTTTTTATACTGGTAATTTGGTTTTCTTTTTTTTAATAAAATTTACTAATGGTTTATCTATTTTATTGTTTTTTCCCATAAAACTAGCTCCTAATTTTATTTATTAATTCAATGGTCTTTTTACTTTCAATTTTATTAATCTCTCCTTTGATTTGCCAGGATTTCTATTTTGGTGTTTAACTGGGGATTTTGAATATGTTCTTTTTTCTAGTTGTTTTTTTTTTGGTCTCATGCCCAATTCATTGACTTGTTCTTTCTCTCTTTGATTGATTTAAGTGTCTAGAGATGTAAAATTTCCCATAAGTACTGCTTTGGCTACATATCACAGATTTTGGTATGTTTTCTCATTGATGTCATTATCTTTAATGAAATTATTGATTGCTTCTATGATTTATTTTTTATACCCACTGATTCTTTAAGATTAGATTATTTAGTTTCTGATTAATTTTTAATCTTTCTTTCAAGGCCCCTTATTGAATGAAAATTTTGTTGCATTATGGTCTAAAATGGGTATATTTAATATTTCTACTTTTCTGCATTTAGTTGTGGGGTTTTTAATGTTCTAATATATGGTCAGTTTTTGTGAAGGTGCCATGTACAACTAAGAAAAATGTATATCCCTTTCTTTTCCCTTACAGTTTTCTTCAGAGATCTATTATATCTAACTTTTCTAAAATTCTATTCATCTCCTTAACTTCTTATTTATTTTGTAGTTAATTTATCTAGTTCTGAGAGGCAAATTGAGACCCCTCCCACTTGAATAGTTTTACTGTTCATTTCCTCCTGTAATTAATTTAACTTTTTCTTTAAGAATTTGAATACTATGCCATTTGGTACATATATGTTTAGTATTGATATTACTTTGTTGTATCTAGTACCTTTTAGCAAAATGTAATTTCCCTGATTATCTCTTTCAATTTGCTTTTTTTTTGTTTTGTTTTGTTTTTTTCTGAGATTACCCTACCTTTTTACTTCAGCAGAAACATAATAGATTCAGCTCCAGCCCCTTGTTTTTAACTCTGTGTGTCTTTCTGTTTCAAGTGCTTCTTGCAAAGAACATATTATTGGATTCTGCTTTTTCTTTTTTCCATTTTATGGGTGAGTTCCTCCCATTCACGTTTACTGTTATGATTGCTAACTGTGTATTTCCCTACATTCTATTATCTTCTGTTTAACTTCTTATTTTTTTTAACACTGTTCCTCCTCAAAAGTCTATTTTGCTTCTGACTACTTCCTCCCTTAATCTGCCCTGCCTCTTATCATACCCCTTTTTTCTTAGCCCTTTCCCCTCCTACTTCCATGTTGGGTGAAATGGATTTCTATATCCAACTCTCTGTGTGTGTGTGTGTGTGTGTGTGTGTGTGTGTGTGTGTACACTTCCCTCTTTAAAACCAGCTCAGATAAGAGTAAGTTTCAAGCTTTGAGCATTGCCCACTTCTCACCCACCATATTTCTCTCTATTGAAAAAAAAACAAATAAAAAAACCCTCTTTCTTACTTGCTTTTATGTGAAATAATTTCCCCCATTCTTTCTCTTCCTTCCCCCTTCTCCCAACACATCCCTCTTTCTCAGCCTCCCACTTTTCTTTTGAGATCATCCCTACATAATAGACTGACAACACTCATGCCCTCTGTTATCCCTAATGATGATAAAATTCTTGAGGGTTATATGTATCATCTTTGCATTTAGGTATGTAAATAGATGTATGGATAGATTCTATCTATAGCTATAGATAGATATAGAGAGCTATGAGATATCTATTTGTATAGAACATATCTATACAGATAGATAGATAAAATCCCATCTTCTATAGGAAGTCTTCTCCAACCTGTCTTAATTCTAGTACCTTCCCTCTGTTGATTATTTCCCATTTGTCCTGTATATATCTTGTTTGTACATAGTTGTTGAGTGTTGTCTCCCCCATTACAATGTGATCTCCTTTAAGACAGGGACTGTTTTTTGCCTTTCTTTACATCTTTCTTTACATCCCCAGTGCTTACTACAGTGCCTGACACGTAGTAAGTGCTAGATAATTGTTTTTCTTTTTTTTCTCTCTCTCTTTTTTTTTTTTGCTTAGGTAATTGAGGTTCAGTGACTTGCTAGTCACTTAGTGTCAAGTGTCTGAGGTCAGATTTGAACTCAGGTCCTCCTGACTCCAAGGCTGGAGCTCTATCCACTGTGCCACCTAGCTGCCCCTAGATAATTGTTTCTTGACTGACTGACTCATACCTACCATAAATTCTTTTCATTGACCTTTAGGTCATCTGCAACTTTGATTCTTTGGAGTTTGTGGTATTCCAAGATTTGCAACCATACAGACCCACTAGGCAAACATTTGCATTCCATTGCTTTTGTGGCAGGGAGAAGCTTGGAATTATTAAAAATAAAACACTATTTCCCAAATGTAAACCAAGCTCTTCTCATCTCCCTGTTCATTTCCTGACTAATTGTCCATGTCTCGATGTCTGGATTGACTAGTTCTAGAGACTGCCCATTGAACTTCATGTCATAGTCTAGATTATAGGCATTCCTTATTCATTTATTTTTTTCCAAGTTGATAGTTAAGCTGAACTCTTTTGAGTGATTATGTATCCTATTTTGGAGGCTTTGAAATGCTCTAAGGCTTGATATAATAAGCATCATGCCATCTTGCAAACAAGTATACAGAGGTACTCACAGTTTACATGTATTTGTTTTTTTATGTGTCTACATATACTAGTACTGACTTTCATTTTTATGTTGTGCTCAGATACCACCTCCTCTGTGAAATCTTCCCTGATACCCCACACTATTGTTAATGGCCTCTCCCTCCACAAATTAGTGGGAGTTGACTTATTTGAGTACCAAACTGCTTCCTTTCAGTAAAATGTAAAATCCTTGAGGCCAAGAACTAATTTATTTTGTCTTTGTATGCCTAGTACCTAGCACAGTGCCTTCCTTGTACACAGTAAACTCTTAATAAACATTGACTTACATTAAACTTATACATCTCCTATTCATGATTTCTAACCTATTAACCTTGGGTGTCTTTCCTGCCATTGCTAGTGGTTCTCCATTGTCAGCCCTTGCTAGCTCTGATTTTCATTCATTTCCCTTATCCTCAAAGTGTTCTCTTTGGATTTCCTGCCTGTATTACAATGTCCTGTTGAGTATTTAGAAAATCCACTTAACTATCATTGCAAATTCTCTGAGTATACAAATATGCTCTTTTCTTTCTTTCATATCTCTAATAGAATACCCATGCCATACATTTACAAAGTTCTTACACAGTTACTTTCTCAAGACCTTATGAAGTAGGTAGAGAAAGTATTATTCTTGCCATTTACAGAAGAGACATCAAAGGGTTAAATGACTTGCCACATATCTACTTAGTGGCATAGGCAAGATAAGGACCCAGCTCTCCTGATTCTTAGCCTCATACCCTTTCCACTAGATCATGCTGCCTTCCCTAATATTAAGCAACTTTATTTTCCCCTGTATATTTAGTATCTCCTTCCATTTGGGGTTAACTTCATCTTCCTCATCAAGACTTTTCCATTCAAGGTTGATTTATAACTTTGCTTTCATTTTCTCCCTGTCTAATCTTGACCATCCTCCTCTCCCTCATTATTCTTCTGGTATACTTCTCCCACCCTTAGCTCCCTACCTTCTTTCCTACAAACTTT
Source organism: Vombatus ursinus (assembly GCF_900497805.2). Classification (NCBI taxonomy): domain Eukaryota; kingdom Metazoa; phylum Chordata; class Mammalia; order Diprotodontia; family Vombatidae; genus Vombatus; species Vombatus ursinus. Next base: position 18,845,248 of record NW_020940355.1, on the reverse strand, counting down.
CTTTTGAAACAACCTCCCATTTTTTTCTTCTTTAGGCCCCATTTTCTTAAGCTTATTTTTGCAGTTTCTGTTAGCCCTGACTACACAGTTTTCTTGGTCTACTCTCATGACCTTGACTATATTTATCTGAAACCATACCATAAGCTCATCAGAAAATGGACTTGCACAATTCTTTTAAGTGTCACATACGATTTAAAACTCTGATAAACAGGACGCTTACTGTAAGTAGCAAAAATGATCATCAATAGTAGTCAGATGGAATGAGCACACTACACCTCCATAGTCTTCTAAACAGCTAAGAAATCTTGAGATCTTTTCGCAGGATCATAGATCAAGAGCTGGAAGGAATGTGGGAGGGAAGAATCCTCTCATTTTACAAATGAGGAAATTGAGTTCCAGAAAGATTAAGTGACTTACCTAAGGTCGCATGTGTAGTATCAGAGATGGGATCTGAAGCCAGGTCCTCTGACCCTGGAGCCAGTGCTATTTCTCCTATTATCTACCAGCTTCCCTCTCTTGAAACTATCTATCAAGACATTTACACTTCTATTCATATCTTCCCAAGGTTGACTCTAGTAGATGACAGCTAAGTACTGTCTCCCTGACTTTACCATTTATTATAATTCCTTGAGGTGCTGGGTCAGTATTCTCACATGTCTGCATTATTGCTGGAGGCTAGATTCCAACAAACATCTACAACAGTATTGTATTTGTAATGATAGCATTTATTTTTACATCACCTACTTTTCAAAATATATTCCTCCACTGAAACTGTATTTTAAATGATTTTTTTTCCTTTTTACATTATCACCTGAAAGAACTGGATCTGAATTCCCCTCTTGCAGCTTTCTGTGGATACCTCTCATCACTACAACTACATATGGCAGGACTATAGTAATGAGGAACACTATCCACAGAGACATGGAGTGTGTGCATGCGTGCCACACCACACACACACACACACACACACACACACACACATTCACTCTTTAAAAATGGCAAGCCTGAGGGCAACACCATAGAGAATTGTTAATGACTAAGTAACTTATGTTTAACTTCACCTGTTGTTTTTTATTTGAAAGAGTTGAGTGAGGAAGTTTCCTTTAAACTTCAATGTGTAATATAAACACGAAGGTTTTTTTTTTTCTGTTGGATAGGTGGCATAGTGGATAGAGTGCAGATCTGGAGTCAGCAAGACTCATCTTCTGAGTTCAAATATGGCCTCAGACACTTAATAGCTGGGTGACCCTGGGCAAGTCACTTAACCCTGTCTGCCTCAGTTGCTTCATCTGTAAAATGAGCTAAAGAAGGAAGTGGCCAACCACTACAGTATCTCTGCCAAGAAAACTCCATATGGAGTCATGAAGAGTCAGACATGACTCAAATGACTAAACAGCAACAATGTGTTTCTGCCCACTTGTAAGGATTTTGAAAGACCAATGACACCTCTGTCTATTGTTGCGGATTGGCTCTTATAACAATCATAAATACACCCCCCAACACACATATCTATCTATCTATCTATCATCTATCTATCTGTCTATCTACATATATTCATATATGTGTATATGTGTGCATCTCTCTCTCTCTCTCTTTCTCTCTCTCTGACACACACACACACACACACACACACACTCTATTGAATTTAAGCAAGCTTCTATTCCTGCAAGGAAGCAATTATTTCAGTAAAATATTTATAGTGCCAGTATAAATGTGCCTATTATGTGTTAATTTAAAGCTTTGTAATAAAAAAAATTCTTGTCCTTAGAAATATAGAAATCCATCAGATGAGTTTCTGCTAACCCACTTCCCTTGGTCATTGTGCCAATGGCCACAGGGACATTGAGTTAAAATTCTGTGTAGCTTAGAAACACTTGGAATACTACCAGTCTTCTGATACCACTCTAACATGGTCCCATAGATAATAAGCAAAAACATCCCATTTCAAGAGTTACTGAGTCCCCTTTCAAAATATTTTTGACAATTCATAGATTTTTATATTTGTTGACTGCTGAAGAAATGTTTCCTATGTAGCCTGGGGAAAGTGGTAGGTTCCAAGAAATTGTTAGCAGGATTGGAATCCAGAAACTCAGCATGCTAAGTGAGTCCTGGCCATGGCTGTATTTGGATAAGCCTCAAGATATCCTAAGCACAGACCAAAAACCATGTTGTCTTTATAAAAAAGGTGTCTGATTCAAACATTATTTTAGGCCATTGAAAGGCTTTTATTAAAATTAAAGAATCACTGATTATCCAGGAATTAGATAGGGTTCCTCCCTCCTACACACCCTATAGGTCATAAGAGTTTTTCAGTTCCTATTAAACAAAGGCAATAAAAGCTTTAGGGAACATTCTATACTAATCCTGGATTTTATCTTTCTTTCTTTTTTTTTTTTTTTTTAGTTTTAATTTTCATTAGCTACATTACAAAGGAAGCAATGATATCATGACTTTAGGTGGAGTACAATGACCCACTTGAGTACAGGAAAAATGAAATTCTTTAGAGTAGAACTATATCTACTGCTGTAATCTAGGGGTGTGGGAAGGGATAAGGATGGTAGGGAAACAAGACCAAACTAACTTGTGATGCTAAGTGTAGCCATTGTGACTCATATTTCCTATAGTTTATTAAATCCATTTAAAGTTAGATTTTTTGAACTTCCTCAAATCATTTCAGGTTATGGGAACTAATTTTGGTATCTTCTATTCTGAAAGCAATAAAGTGAGAAATAGAATCCACTGAAGCTATCCCATGCATCTTATCTGGTGTCTGTTTCTTTCAGAGATTCTGACCTGTTTTTGCTGGATACCAGAGTAGTATGGGCCTCAGAAGAAGGATGGTTAGAATTTGATATCACTGCTACCAGTAATCTGTGGGTGATGACTCCACAGCATAACATGGGACTCCAGCTGAGTGTGGTGACCAGAGATGGTAGGTTGTAGCACAGCATTTATTAAATGCTGGGCATGTGGTCTTTGACATTCTTATTTACAGAGGCTGGTTGTAATATTATTATTTTCAGTCAATAATCAAGGTTATTGTTCCCATATAATTTCATTTTATAAAATTCCTTCTTCAGGTATCATAGAGAGATCAGATTACATTCACCAAGCAGGCTGGGCAAGTTTCTGAGAGTGGCTTGGGTAGGACAACTTTTAAAGCAGAAACAGGGAAGAAAAGAATAGGAATGTGGAGGAGGTGCAGGAGGCAGACAGGAATAGAAATTTTATTTCTGGACCCCCAAGCAAAATTGTATTGGGGTATGATGGGGATGCCAATTCGCCCTCCCAAAAATATCCTCGATATGCTCTCTGGGATAACTTCTCTCCCATCTCTAAACCTTCAAAGGCATTTAAGCATTATCAGGGCTTTGTGGTAAGTACCTATACCTTTGGGTAAGATAGGAGATTAAAAAGAAAGAAATCGGTGTGACTGGTGAGAGAAAATCTTTAGAATTCATAGCATCATATGTATTAGAACTACAAAGAGTTTTAGGAGTCATCTGGTCCAACCCCTTAATTTTACAGATGAGAAAACTGAGGGTCAAAGAGTGACAAATCCTACCACTAATTCATATTATCTGTGTGATTTGCCTGTAGTGATAGAAATATTATGTATCAATGGTAGCATTTGAACCCAGATAGTCCTGATTTCAAGGCCATCATTCTATCTACCACTTACCACTATATCCACCACCTCCACTACTCACTTTGACTAAAGAAATGTTAGAAGTTAAAGTTTTTCCTTTGTTGCAACCACCCATTTGAAGGGTATCCAGTTGTGTATTAGTATTATTCCTTTCCCCCAAAATACTTTCCCCTAAATATTCCACTTTTGTGGAGCCTGGGAGGCAAACCAGGATAAAGGGTAGAGGGGCAAAGGGGAGAGAATTGTGTAAGAATAATCTTACTCAGAGGAATAAGAAAATGTATTTGTTCTTCTTCCTTTAAAGGCCTCAATGTCAACCCAAGAGCTGCTGGTCTGGTGGGCAGAGATGGTCCTTATGACAAACAACCCTTTATGGTAGCATTCTTCAAAGTGAGTGAGGTTCACGTACGTACCACGAGATCAGCAACTAATCGACGCAGGCAACAGAGTAGAAATCGCTCCACTCAGTCGCAGGATGTCTCCAGGGTTTCCAGTGCCACTGGTAGGTTTGGATGGTCACTCTTTCTCTCGAGAGTCCAGGTTGGCTTTCTGATCTTAGCTTTTCTGTGTTAGTGTGATATACCTAATTATTAAGAGATTTCAGTGCTGAACCACTTCCACAAGTAATTGGAAAAGATTTCATACACTGACTATAGCTGATAGTGTTTATTGTCATGAATCTAGTCAGTAGATTCTAGTAACAAGGATTTTTAACCTTTTTTATATCTTGAACACCTTTGACAGTCTAGTGAAGCCAATAGACTCCTCAGAATGTTTTTAAATACATAAAATAAACTATATAGGATTACAAAGAAAACCAATTTTATAGAAATGCAATTATCAAAAAAATATTTTTAAAAACTAACTTCATGGGTCCTAGGCTAAGAACCCCTGATCTAATGCAAATACGTGAGATTCATTTCAGCTTTATATTTATCCAGATTTTGGATGCCTTCACTCGACACATCAAGACTAGGTGTTAGGATTTTGGAATTGCCTGAAGGCTGGAGAGGTATATGTCACTTTCTGTAGTAGGATTCTTTTCTATTTTGTTAGATTTTTCTAACACCTCTCCTCTGCAGGAGAGAGATCCCAAATTATGGGGTCAATCACATGAATTTCATTCTAGTTCCATCATGCTTTTCTTCAACTTTAACATTTCAAGAATCTGTTATTTCATTGATGTAGGTATTTTCACCACCAATTCAACGCTGAAAATCCTCTATGACTTAGAAAATGGTCTTTGAGATGTAATGTGGCTACCCTTCAGCTAGCCTGGTGATGAACCTGTCAGAATGTAGCTAATCTGGAAGATATGCAGTCCATCATGACATCCATACTTGTCATCTTCCAATTTGGTAGGACATACTGAAGTATAAAATCAGCTGCTATAGACTTCAAGAACCTAGAATTATCACCCTACTCTAATGAGCAGTTATCTGACAACTTACAAAAATCTAGACATCTGATGTTGTTAACTTGTTGGCACTCCTTAGTAAGAGAGACCAAAAAGTAAGATGGTACCTGGAAGCGGTATGTTTTTGTTATTTGTAAGGAGATCAATTCAGATGATCACTTTGAGAACAGACCTAAAATATCACTTCTTCTCTGAGCCTTAATTTCTTTATCTGTAAAATGGGTAGGGGTTAAACTAAATGACCCCTAGGGCCCCTTCAAGTTTTAATTCTATGATGCTATGATTTCTTTAAACTCTAACAGTCTACAAGGTATTGGTCTTTCCCTCAGAGTTATAGGGATATCCCTGAGGGGTTAGAGTGTCTTTCAATTTTTTAAAAATCCATTTTATTAAAAAAAATTTTTTTTTAAATCCATTTTATTGTTATCTTTTTATTTTACATACTCTTAGTTTCCCCCTATATCATTTATTTAGGTAAAAGCAGGAAGATTTTTAAAAATCAGTCAATAGACATAAAAAAATATGATGAGATATATATTATTCCATGTCCTCTCCCCCCCACATGCACATAGCAAAGTAATAGAGGCAAGCATATTCTTTTATCTCTTCTTTGGGGTGAAGTTTGTCCCTTACAGTTTTGTAACATTCATTTTCAATTGTTTCACGGTTATTGTTCTTTCTATTTACATTATTATCATCAATGTATTATTGTTTTCTTGGCTCTGCTTACTTTACTTTTCATCAGTTACTATAAAACTATTTCTCATCAAATCAAAATAATACTCATCAAATCTGTCATTTCTTACAGCACAGTAATATTCTATTACATTCATGTACTACCATTTGTTTAGCCATTCTTCAATTAATAGGCATGTACTTTGTTTTCATTTTTCTTCTACCACAAAGTGCTGCTATAAATATTTTGTTTTGTATGGGACTTTTCTTTTTATCAACAACTTTCTGTGGGGTATATAGCTAGTACTGGAATATCTGGATTAAAGGGTATTTTCATTTTAGCCACTTTATTTGCATAATTCCAAATTGATTTCAAATTCAAAATTGATTTCAAAAGTTGTATAAATTCACAGCCCTATTAATAATGCATTAATGTGCCTATCTTTCTGTTAAATTTTTCTAATACTATCAGCTGAAGTCTCCATTCTAGTGTGTTCATACCAGTATCAACCTCTAGTTATAGTTAGTGTCTCCCTTATTTCATTGCTTAACCCACTGATCAGCTACCCTGTGTCATTTAACAATTAACATCAGTGAGATTTTACAAGAGTATATTAACTGAGAAGATATAGTAAGAACAGAAGTACAAAACACCAGCCGTATGTCATTCATGCCAACAACTTCACTTCCAATTATGGCATAATCCAAGGACAAAGTCACTGTAGAAAATAGCATGTCACCTGCTGGGTCCAATTCATTGCTGGGATATGATGGCAGCAAACTCTGGCATGGTTTCCCAACCATGGACCTCTGGCAGCTCTCTCAACATTTTGAAGCTCATTAGTTCTCAACCTAGTCTATTCTATCTCCCTTTGGCAGAATAGAATAGAAACAACAATAGAGCTTTGTGTTCATGGCTTCATTAGAACTCTCCCCACCTGGAGGTTTATATCAGTTCTCTCATCCTTACCTGAATGTAGCCAGGCAGGAAAGAGAGAATCTCACTTTGTCCACTTTTGAAGTATGCCTTTTGAAGGCATACCTAGGCTTGTCTCAGCAGCCAATCCGAAGTCTATTTCTTCACCACATGGTTAGGGGGACCAAAAACAGTCACAGAATACCTAAACATGTTCTGAAATAGACAGCAAACTTTCCTTTTCCCCACCCTACCCACGTGTCATCCTCTCTGCTCCCAATTCCATGTCATCAGGTACTTCTAGAAGCACGCTCATTAAATTCACATATTCCCAGGACATAGCCATCATTGGCCAGCCTCCCGTCACACACGCTTTCTAGAGTACGATTGCCCCCATATCATTAATTTTCACTGAAGATTGTTTTGCTGAGTAACCTCCTGTAGTTAAGGAGTGTAGGAATGAAAGATGAAGGTGAAGAGAAGAGATTTTCTCCCCTCTTGTTTGCACCTTCTTCCTTGGGAGCAAGTGAGATACCACATTAGCACTACAGGTTTCTCATGCTCTAGTTAGTTGTTTCTTTTGTTATTTTTAATGGATACTTCAATGGCCTGAAAGAGTTAATCAACTTTACAAGTTTCCCATTTCCTTTGGAAGAAGCTCCTTTGCTGGTAGAATCTGGTTTAATTCATCATTTGTTTTTACCAGTACTTAACTCTGGGACTTGAGGATCTGCAGACTGTTGGGACATAACATTTTGCTTGTTGTTATCCTGGCATCCTTTGGAAGTGTTTCACAGCATGGGTGTTCCTGTGCTTGACATTGGAACAGTTAGGGTTGGGGTAAGGGAAAGGGGAAATGCTTTCTGTTTTTCCTGCAGAAGAAATCTGTTGAATATGGTTAATAATGTTGGTGCTTTCTACTAGGCAGTGGATCTTTTCTAGTCCCCCTTAATGTTAGCATTTTTCCTCTGTTGATTATTTTCAGTTTAACATGTATTTATCTTGTTTGTACATAGTTGTTTGCATGTTGTCTCCCCCTATAGACCATGAGTTCCTTGAGAGCAGGCACTGTCTTTTGTGTTTCTCTGTATCTCTTGTGCACAGTGCCTGGCACATAGGAGGCACTTAATAAATGCTTACTGATTGACTGTTGGAATATGTTAGGAAGTCAATAGCTATTTAACTTGGGTTCATTCAGATGAATTTTGGGCAGCTTTGTTGCTGACTAGAGGGATGCCAGAGACTGAAACAACCACGGACAGGTTTGTTACCTTTTTTCAGATAAAAATTTTACTTGCTTTATTCTTCTCCCAATCTTCCTAATCCCTCACCCTAATTTTTCATTGTGAAAATATGCTGTCCTGGGTACTTTCATTTTCATTTTTTAAATTCCCCTAGATTCTATTAAATTTGATGGGTTTATAAGTTGAATATGAATATTAAAATTTTATTTATTAATAGTAAGACATAAGCATTAGCATTATTTCCTTGACTTCTCTCCCAACCTTTTATTTCTTGAATTTTCCTTTTGTAATAACACTCAAGCAAGTGTCTTTATCAAGAGTCTTTGAAATGGCCAAAGTTTGCAGGTGGTTTCTGCTGTCAATCCATTCTCTCTAAAAATACCCTTTTCCTATATACTAAAGGGGCCCTCCTTAAATCATAAGGATGCATAGATGACAGTAGCCATGTATCCACAGACAAATGAAGTGACACAATATAGAATTGTCTTCCACACTTTTCTTCTCTTACAATCTCACTATAGGCCTATAGAATCATAATATTTAGAGGAGAATGGGATCTTAGAGATTATCTAGCCCAACTTTCTTATTTTACAGATGAGGAGAAAGAGTCCCAAAGAGGTGAGGCGGCTTGCCAGTGGTCATGTAAATTGGCAGTATAGTTGAGATTAGAACCTAGGCCCTCTCAAAGAAGACTCATGATTTAGAGCTAGAGGGCCACCTTAGAAGTCATCTAGTCCCGCTTCTCATTTTGTAGAGAATGAAAGTGAGGTCTGGAGAGATGAAATGATTTGCCCAGGATCACACAAGTAGAAAGTATGGAGCTATAATTTGAACCCAGTCCTCCAACTCAAAATCCAGCAGAGACTCAGTTTCAGTCCCTGGGCTGCATTTCAGGCAATATTTTTTCTTTATGAAAACCTTTCAAAAGACGTGAGGTAGAGATTATTTTGCCTCTGCTGCCTCCATGCTCCTCCTGAATGAGCATATCTTCACCCAAACAATAACCACAAGAAACCCACCAGAGATTGTTCTGCATCTGGGTAAAGGAGTTACCATAATTCATCACGCTGGCTGTCATCAGGCTAGAACATGACAGTGAAATATGTGGATATTTTTGGAACATAACTGTTTATGCTTGAGACTGCAGAGCTCACTCACAACAATAGAAAGGCCAAGAATCCTCCTCCCACTGCTGTTGTAACATCTGTACTTTGCTTTCAAGCTAGGCTTTCAAAAAACAAATGTACTGGATGATGAGTTTGGATGAAAGTCTCCCTGGATGATTTTCCACTTGCTCTAGCTTCTTTGCAGCTGTCTGTTCTGAATGAATGATGGTCATTGGCTAGTGCTGCACTTCTTTAGTGGTCTTGGATGTCATCTGGACAGTATTGTTTTTACACACGGTTTCTTAGTCTCAATCCAACCCATGCTGTGCAGTGCATCAGGGATTCTAAGGAATCTAGCAATTCCATGGACGTCAGTGGTGGTCACCAATCTACTGTGTTCTTTGAAACTAGCTTCATTGCTGCCTTCACTTCATAGTTCCCTTTTTTCTTGTTCCAGCCTCAGTTTCCTCATTTATAAAAGGAGGGCCAGGGCTAAGTAATCACTATAGTCTCTTCTGACTCTAAGTCCTATGATTTCTTTATGGTGTCATTCTCTTATTGTCATCTCAGATACTGGGTTTTCCTCTGGAATATCTGTAGTCTGTTTAAATAGTTGGCAAGAATCATGCTGGGGGCATTTAGGGAAGAGTTTAATGTGCTTTCAGGCTGGTGAGTCTCTGATGTTCTCCACCCCACAAAAAGGTAGACAGCACAATGATACTGAAGAATATTTGATTTTTTTCCCAGATAGCTTGGAATTTTTTTTCCTTCCTTCCTTCCTTCCTTCCTTCCTTCCTTCCTCTCTCTCTCTCTTTCTTCTTTTTTTTTTTAACCAATTAACATGAAAGCTATTGCCACAGCACAGCCCAATAACTTACTCATTTGGCAGCAAGGTCCACAGTGAGAAATGGCTGTCTGTCCTCTAAACTGTAGGGATAGGTTAAAATCTATTCATTTGTTAGATACTAATAAAAGAAATCCCTTTGCTTTCCCAATAATCCAGATAAGCAAGTAACTAAAGGGACAGCAAGGGAATTATTGGCCTAGTCTTGATTGTCCCATACAATTCCTTTATAGAAAATAACAATTACTTCTTAAACTAGGACTCACTTAGGACCAGTGGACATGCTGTTAGTACAAGAATGACATTCAGAATTCTTTTGATCTTCCAGCCAGCATTAAAAAAAAAACAAAAACAAAAGTTAGTGATGACTCTGATGTCATTTGCCCTCTAATTCAAAGAGCTCTGTCTCTGACTCTGTCTCTGTCTCTGTGTTTCTCTAGCTCTCGTGATCTATCTTTCTCTGTCTCTATCAGTTAGCTTTTCATGTTCTGTCTAGCGTTCCCCATAGTTCAACAGTTATTCCCATGATTTGTTATCTAGCTCAGGGATCTGATAGGTAGGTTGATAAACTTTGGAAAGGAGGATGTGGAGAGTTTCCAGCCCTTAGTTTTTCAAAGCTATATTCTTTGGGGTTCTTAGGCAACTACATGGTAGTGGATAGTGTGTTAGACTTGGGATCAGGGAAGCCTGAGTATGAATTCTGCCTCAAACAGGTATTAGCTTGGGAGCCTGAAAAAGTCCTTTAGCCTCTGTTTCTGTAAAATAGGGATAATAATAGCACCTACCTCACAGGATTGCTGCAAGGATCCAGTAAGATCTTTGTTTTGCAAACCTTAAAACTCCATATAAGTGCTAGATGTTATTATCCTTTGTTTTGTTATTAAAAGCAGAAAGATGTGGAGAGACCTAACAAAAATACTTTAAAAAAAAGGGCTAGTTTTCAGAGACTTTTCATTCTAAAATCAACTTTCTTTTTCACAGTTATGGGGAACAAGGATTACATAGATTATTTAAAAACAGATTATCCCAAACTCACATTTGTTACAACTTTAATCTCCTTCCCTAAATAGACTCACAAGTTTTACTTCCTGTTCCTTCTCTGATGAGCTTCTAATGGCTAATGGTTAGTGAAAGCCAAAAGGCAAACAACATTAGGAATAAGTAGGAATTACACGGGCCTGGATAAACTTCTAAATGGAAAATAAATCCTTGAAATTATTTACATAGTATTGGGGATGAAGGAATAAGAATATAAAAGATGTAATAGAATCTCTAGTTGGTTAGAGATCTTTTAAGATATTTTGAAGATCATTGGTATTGTACCGTGCTTTTATATTTAAGAGATAGACATTGTCCCTAATTTTAATGGAGCTTATGGGATCTAGAAATCATGGAAGAGGAACCTCAATTTGCCTTACATACCAACCATCTAGATTCTTGTAAACTAACCCCAGAATCTGAGAACCAAACTGTTCCCTGCCCCTCCACCCCCAGTACCTTTTGAGATGATTGAAAGCAGAAATCAGAATGCTGGAATGGTCACTTTGCCTCCTGCATTGTAGTGACACAGTGAGTTGGGGAGCCTCCAGCTTGTCCTTCAATAGCTGTATTGATTCTGTAAGGCTAACAGGAGCCAGAAACTTATTCTGGATCAGAGTCAGCAGATAAGGCTTGAAGATACGGAAGGAGCAGCTATGTGAAACAAGAAAGAAGGTGCCGTTTCAACACAGTCACTTTTTGTGTCCCTGCCCAGGCTACACATTGGGGTTGGGAGGAGAGAGGAGGTAGAGAGGCAAGGGGATAGGAAATGAATTAATCATTCCCTTCAAAAATAAATTTTCTTTGGGGAAAATTTGTAGCTTGAGTTCAGAGATGCTGGAAAACTCAGATTTTAAAATGCTACTCCATCCTGACCTCCTGCTGTGCTGGTATTTTTCTAACAGGGTATGTTCATGTGTAGCCTGCTGTGAGGTTGACCAGGCCTGGGCCTGTAGCCTGATCATGTGACCAGAGCCCCAAGAAAAGCATCTTGTGGGACTGTGGAAGAGGCCAGGGCCGTGGGACCTCATTTCTCTCATTTGCCCTCTCTTTCCACCTGGCTGCTTGGCTTTTTCTCTGCCCTGTATCTCTTCTGCCTTTGTCCGCTTAGTTTTTTCCCATGTGTTTCTCATTCCCTCTCAGTCAGTGTTGGAAAAGGGCAGTTGACAGGATGCCAGGGCCCTCTGGGAGCTGGGTTGGAATTTGATTGTTGTTCCACAGCTCCTGGGGCTGCAGCTTCCCTGCTGGCTGTTTGGGGGATCACTGCTTCATTTGGCGATTCGGTTAACCTTCTCTGGGAGATCAACTTGTTGGCCTTGTCATTCACATGCCATCCAGAATGTATTTTTCTGACATTCATTTGATACAGGAGGAGAAACCTATATGAGTCAACATAGTCTGGCTTTTTAATTAAAAAAAAAAGTAAAGGGAGGGAAATGGTGGTCAAAGTGGTGCCAAGGACCCTAATTCCCATTGTTAGAAATAAGATCAGAGATATTGATCTGGAAGAGACTTCAGAGGTCATGTAGTATGACCCCTTCTTTTTTTTTCACAGAGAAGGAAACAGGAGGTGCTTTCCCAAGGTCAGAAAGGTATTAAGCAACAGAAGCAAGGTTTGAACCTAAGACCTGTCTGACTTTTTACTCTATCATTCTGCCTCCAATTGTTGAATGATGCTCCATAGTAAAGTAGTATTCAGAGCTTGAGAGGCAGCATGGCATTGTAAATATAGGGCCAGTCTGGAAGTTATGTGAGCCATGTATGATATATGTTAGCCATGTAGGTGGCTTAGTGGATAGAGCACTGGGCCTGGGGTCAGGAAGACTCATCTTTATTAGTAATAAATCTGGCCTCAGACACTGTTTGCCTCAGTTTTCTCATCTGTAAAATGAGCTGGAAAACAAAATGGCAAACCACTCCAATATCTTTGCTAAGAAAACCCCACATGGGGTCATGAAGAGTCAGACATGACTGAAATGACTGAACAACAACAAAAAGTCACTTAATGCACTAAGATTTTAAGTTGTAGACATGTTTCCAATCTTTGTTGCTGGAGGAGCTAACATAACAGGAGTTCTCCAACAGTGAAATTACAGATCTAACCCTGCCCCCCCAATATTCAAAGTGAAATATATAACACTCTTGCTCTCTATTTCTACTCTCACCACCTTAATACAGACCCCCATTACTTTCTACCTGAAACATTACAATAAAATCCCCACCAGTTTTCCCACTTCCAATCTATTCCCCCTGGAATTCATTCTTTACAGCATTGCCAGAATACTCCCTTATGTATAGATCTGGTCATGACACACCTCTGCTCAGAAATCTTCAATGAATCCTTTTTGCCTAGCAAATAAAATTGACATTCCTTTGCTAAAGTCCTCCACAACACAGCTCTACCCACCCTTTCTAGACTTTTCTCATATTATGCATAGTCTATGGTCCAAGGATGCTAGATAATCTTTTGACCTCCAAGCCTCCTTTGTGGATTCCTTCACCTGCCTTTGACTCATGTTCTTCCTTATGCCTGAGATGTCCTTCCCCATCCCCCATTTTACCTCTTCTTTAGTGACCATCTCAACTACTACCTTCTCAATCCTCTCTGTTAGTAATGAGCTCCCTCCTTGGACCTCACAGAGCACTTTGGTTTTCAACTCTACCAAGTACTTAAGATGTAATATTGTGTATTATTACTACCCGTGATCATGTCTTCTTTCCTCTCTAAACTGTAAGATCAGTGAGAACAGTGATCATGTCATATTTAAATTTTTGTCCTTCCCATTGCCAATACTATATTCTGCACGTGAAATGTCTGTTGTAAGACAAATGTCTATTGTAAGGAGGTGTCCCATTCAGATTTCAGCAAAGTTGAAGATCTTAAGAGCCAAAGACAGAGAAACTCTTCCATTGTAAATAAAACATGCCTCACTTTGTAGGAGATCTTGGGCTCTGAGTACTCGGTGCATATGAAAAGGTCAACAGAGGCAAGAAGATTCATCCAGGTCATAGACTGCTTCAATGCCATTGTCCCCAGCTACTCATTTTTCCATAAGGCTGAACTGGAATCTGGGAAATGTAACTAGGTAGCCACCATACATTATGGCATTCGCTCACTGAGGGAACACAGCTCCATACCAGGAAGAATTGTTGAAAAGAGAGACTGTACCTTATCCACCTCCTGCCTGGGAAGAGCCAAGGAAGACCCTTAGAGAGCACGTACAAAGCAGATGCAAGATAACCTTGGGTGGGAGGGAGGCACTGGCAGCTAAAGGGACCAGGAAAAGCCTTCTGCAAAAAGTGATGCCTGAGCTGGGTCTTCCACTTTAGGCCAGTTGCTTTGGCACTTGTATGTATGATGGATTGGGGTAGAGAAAGACTTGAGATAGGGAGACCAATTAGGAGGCTATTATAATAACCAAGGCAAAAGGGGATAAGAGCCGAACTAGAGTAGTCTCTGTGAGTGGAGTGGAGAATGTGCATAGGAGAGATGCAGAAGTAGAAATGACAATATTTGGCAGCTATTGAAGATGTAGGATGAGTAAAGAGTTGAGAATAGCACTGAGTAGATGCTGTATACCAAGATAAATCATCTTTCACAAAACTCAATTTTTTTTCCCTACAGTTGTCCCAGAAAAGGGAAGACTCAGAAAGCATTCAATCTTCAGCATATCCATTTGAACAGAAACTCTCTGGAGCTTGTACCAGCTACCTGTTTGTTTTTTTCAAAGGGAGAGAGACAGAGAGAGATAGAGAGAGAGAGGAAAAATAATCAACAAAAGACCATTTTCTGGGCCCTGTCATCTGCCAATCTATAGTAATCCAGAGAGTATACACTATAGACTGTCTCCCCTTACACTAGTTCCAAATCAACTGTACTCAGCTTCAGAGTATGAGTCTTGCCTGTCCCCTGCTTACCATTTAATCTCCCTCCTTTGATGGCACTGAAGGGTCATTTTTCTCTCTAGGGTTAGTCATGGAGTCAGTTATGCCCTGATTCTTTAAAGTTGAGATTTTTCATTTCCCTAGAAAAATGCCTCCCTGCTGATAACTCTTGGACACATGACGTTCCCCCGTGGGAGCAGAGTGGAAGGTAGAAGATCCATCAGGAAGTTAATGTGATATTTCAGGTGGAAAATAATGAGGGCCTGCCTGATTGTGGTGGCTGTGGAAATAAAAACCAGTAGTGTTACAGCATTTGCCCTGAAAAAAAAAAATTTGTGTGTGGGGGGGGGTTCAATTTGGGCCGTTGATTTTATTGGCATATGGAAATCCTAGCATGGGAACTCCCATCATCAGTGAAGATCAACATAGTTACAGTGATTATATTATAAAATGTTAAGTTTCTTTAGAAATCAATTATGAGAAGCTCTCTGCTGACAGTCAACAAGTATTTATTGAGCACTGACTACATGTCAGGCACTATGCTAGGCACTGGAGGTTCAGAAAGGGGTGAAAACAGCCCTTATTTAGCTCATATTCTTTTTTTTCTTATTTGCAAGACAATTGGGGTTAAGTGACTTGCCCAGGGTCATACAGCTAGTAAGTGTCAAGTGTCTAAGACCAGATTTGAACTCAGGTCCTCCTGATTCCAGGGCTGATGCTGTATCTGCTGCACCACCTAGCTGCCCCATTTAGCTCATGTTCTGATGGGGAAGACAAAAGTTAAATATATAGTGACATATAAAATATATGGAGAATAGGTAGGAGGCAGTGTAAGAGTGGAAGGCCCTATGTTGGAGAAGATGTAGGAAAACTGGAACACTAATGCATTGTTGGTGGAGTTGTGAAATGATCCAGCCATTTTGGAGAGCAATTTGGAACTATGCCTAAAGGGCTATAAAAATGTGCATACCCTTTGACCCAGTAATAGCACTTCTAGGGCTATATCCCAAAAAGATCATACAAATGGGAAAAGGACCCACATGTACAAAAATATTTATAGCAGCTCTTTTTGTGGTGGCAAAGAATTGGAAATTGAGAGGATGCCCATTAATTGGGGAATGGCTGAGCAAGTTGTGGTATATGAATGTGATGGAATAATATTGTGCTATAAGAAATAATGAACAGGCTGACTTCATAAAAACCTGGAAAGACTTGTATGGTCTGATGCCAAGTGAAGTGAGCAGAACCAAGAGAATGTTGTACACAATCGCAGCCACGTTGTGTGATGACAAATGTTGATAAACTTAACCCTTCCCGGCAGTACAAGGATCTAAGACATCTCCAGAGGCCTTGTGATGGAAAATGCTATCCACATCCAAAGAAAGAACTATGGAAGTTGAATTGCTATTTTTTTTCTCTTTTGTTGAGTTTTGTTTCCTCTTTCTAATGGTTCCTCCTACTGGTTTTAATTTTTACTTACAACATCACTGATGTGAAAATATGTTTAATATGAATGTAAATGTATAGCCTATATCAGATTGTGCGCCGTCTTAGGAAGGGTGGTGGGGAGAAAGGGGGAGAAAATTTTTAAACTCAAAAGCATATGGAAGTGATTATTGATAAATCAAAATAAATTAATATAAAAATTTTTAAAAAAGAGTGGAAGGCCCTAGTGCTGGAGGTGAGGGGAACCAGGAAAGGCCTCCAGCTGAGGGTAGGATTTGAGCTAAGTCTTAAAGGAAGACAGGGAAACAGAGGCAGAGATGAGAGGGGAAAGCATTCCAATCATGAGATTTGGCCAGTCCATAGACACTGAGGCAGGAGATTGGATGTCATGTTGGAGGAACTATAAGGGGGCCAGTGTAGCAGGATCATAGAGTGCATGGAAGAAAGTAAAGTGTAAAAAGACAGGAAAGGTAGGAAGGGGTTAGGTTATAAAGAGCTTTAAATGCCAAATAGAAGAGTTTGGCATCAAGATGGAACAATGTGTAGCGTGCTAGACCTGAAGTCAAAATGACCTAGGTTTAAATCCATCCTTAGATACTTACTATCTGCTCAGTTTTCCCATCTTTAAAATTGGGTAGGATTAACACCTACCTCCCAGGGTAGTTGTGATGATAAAAAGAGATAATATTTGCAAACCTTAAAGTGTTATATAAATGCTAGCTGTTATTATTATTTGATCCTGGATTTAATAGAGAACCTCCTTAACCAGGGGGACCATGTGGTCAGATTCATACTTCAGAAAAATTACCTTGGAAACTGAGGGGAGGATGGATTGAAATGGGGAAGACCAGAGAAAGGTAGATCAGTTAGAAAGCCATTACATAGTCCAAAGTAGAATCAATGAGTAGTTGAACTAGAGATGTGGCTGTATGGGTGAAGAGAAGGGAACGTTTATGAGAAATGTTCCAAAGGTGGAAATGACAAGATTTGGTGGTGGCTTGGATATGTGAGGTGAATGAGAGTAAAGAATAGAGGATGGTAGTGAGTCTGTGACCCTGTCTGACTGGGAGCATGGCAGTCCTCTTGGTGGTAATAGTGAAGTTCAGAAGAAGAGACAGTCTGAGAAGGAAAGATAGAGTTTTGTTTTGTACATGTTGAGTTTAAGACGCCTGAGGGACACACAGTTTAATATGTCTGTGATGGATAACAGTAGAGCTCAGCAGAGAGGTTGGTCTAGAGCAGACCTGCCAAAGGATTTCGGGCAGCCTGTGAAAAATATAGCATTACCACTGTGCCCGCTTCTGTTTGTCACATGACCCACAGCAACCAATCATTAGTCTGTCTCTAGTCTAATCTATCTGAGGTCCAAAGAAGCTTAGCCTATTTTAATTTTGGCTCCTACCTACTGCCAAGTCATACAGGTCTGGCTTAAAGTCACAGGTTCCCAAAGTAGGCAATACCACCCCTTGGAGGTGCTGGAACAATCCAGGGGGTACAGCAGTAACCTCGGTGCAATTGGGGGGCATTGAATAAAAATAAGGGAGCAGTGGAAGCATAAAGAAAGAAGATGAGAAAGTTTTGAAAAACTGTTCACACATGTTTCATCTGCCATGTAACAGAGTAAAAGTTGTGGTGATTACATTATTTTCCAAATAAACACACAAAATGCAAGTTATAACCTATCAGTTGTCAAGTGCACCGACAGGTCTTAACAAGCAAGCGTTGGCAAGTGAGCATGTAATGCATTGTCAGGAAGTCCAGCACGCATCAGCAAGAATATGTGCGTGTAATGCCTTGTTTACAGTACAATACTATATGGTTACATGACACAATATTGCATCATCAAAATTTCAGTGCAGGAAAAAACCCCAAAAATTTACAATAAATTATTAATTTTAAGATATTAAATTTAATATTTTATATTTTTTGAAATGATGCAAATTTTTAAAAAATTAAAAGAGTAAAGAAAGTAGATTTCCAGGGGGATGCTGAGTAATTTTTTTAAGGGGGTGGTAGGCCAAATAAGTTTGGGAACCTCTGGTCTAGATATATAAATTGAGGAAGAGTCTACATTAAGATGATCATTGAACCTATGGGAAGTGATGAGTTTACCAAGTGAGATAGCTTAGAGGGATGGGAGAAGGTCCAGGACAGAGCCTTGAAGGACACCTATGATTAGTGAGCCTGTTTTAGATGAAGAACCAGCAAAGTAACTGAGATGGAGCAGTCAGACACATAGGAGAAAAATCAGGAGAAATCATTATCAGGAAAACCTAGAGAAAAGGAAGTGCTCAGGAGAGGAAAGTGATCAACAGTGTCAAACGACACAATGACGGGTGAGCTGCCGAGTTTTGGAGGAGTGTGTGTATGCTGGATTGCAACTGGTTATTTCAAGCAGAAAATTATTGGGAGGGACAATGTTTCTTAATTAAGAGAGTAGAAAATTGCATTCCTTTAATTGGAGGAAAAGTTAACCAATGGAGCTTTTAATACTTTCAAGCTTAGAGGCCTCAAATTAACTTATTTACCAAGGGCATCGGAATGTCTAAGAATTGTCATGACAGTAAACCACCTCCATACTGTGTCCTTGTTATTTCTGAGTATGTGACACAGTAGAGAAAGATTATATTCAGATATGAGTTCAAATCCTTGTTAACTCTGTGGTCTTAAACTTCAAGTTCCTTATTTTAAATCAAGTCGGTAAGTATATATTAAGTGTCTACTATGTGCCAGGCAAAGTGCTAAACCCTGGGGATAGAAGAATCTATGTTACTTGAGAAATAGCCTAGTTAAGTCTGGGGAAACTAGTTGAGCTATTAGCAACTGTGTGAAAAGTGCTCCAAATCAATAAAATAAATGCAAGCCAAAATAACTCTAAGATTCCTCCTCATCCCAATCAAGAGACTGGCAGAAATGACCAAAAAAGGAAAATGACAATTGTTGGCGAGGCTCTGGGAGGACAGGCACACTAACGCACTGCTGATGGAGCTGTGAAATTGTTCAGCCATTCTAGAAAGCAATTTTGAACCGTTCCCCAAAAGTCACTGAACTGACACCACTACTGGGCTCATACCCCAGAGATCAGAAAAACTGTTAATCAGACGGTTAGTTAACAAGTTGTTGACTTTTTCAGCTATTGTTACTCAAGAAACAGTCTCCTAAGGTGTTACAATCTGTGTTATAATAGAAGCTGTACAATCCGCATGGAGAGGGGTGAAAGGAGGGAGAAGAAAGACTTTAGTCACACCCCTAAAGTCCCAAATCTTTGGAGTATTAAAGACTTTCAACCGGCAGAAATGGGTGGGAGAGACATTACAAGAATAGGGAAGGGTGTGAACAAAGGCTCTGAGGCAAGAGTGAGGGGGTGTGTTTTGAGGGGTTGCATGTAAAGAGGGGAATTGTATAATTAAAGGCTAGAAAGTCAGGGTGGTGCCAGCTTGTAGAGGACCTTGGACTTGACTTGAGAAGCCAAATGAAGACTGAGTTTCCTTTTTAGTGTTTAGCACCAGAAGAGCTCAAGTCAAGTCACTCAAGCATTTCTCTTATGGTTGAGTGCCGTCTTAGAGCAGTTTCCTATAAAGCAGATTCTGTATTCAACAGTTGTCTGAATACAGCAATACTACTATTGCTTTGGTGGGAATTGGCCCCCTGATGCCCCCTCAGGAATTCACAAATGCCCAGAGGACTCCCCTTTCTGACCCCACACTTTCCCCTCTACCCTGCTTCTGATCAATGAGTGTTTGTGTGAGACCTGGCATCTTTTCTTTATCCCATCCAAGCAGATCACTTTCATGTTAAGTGGGTTGTTATTGTGATCAGCTTACACTGGCTTTATCCAGGCAAATCACCTACATCAAGGGGAAAGGTCAGTTTCTGAACCTTCTCTCAAGCCCTAGGGGGAAAAATGGCCTAGCCACTAAATTCACTGAGGAACCCAGAAAACTGACTAGCTAGGAGTAGTCAGAAGTATTCTTGGGGGAATTAACCTCTGTAAATATTTATATATTCCTTGCCAGAACTTAACATAGAAGTTATAAGGAAACATAAGCATGGCGTAAGCGTATCTGGAGGAGGAAAAACATGAGAGTTAAATTCCTCCTTTTCCTCCTGCAGGCCCCAATCCTCATGAAACAACAAAAATGCCAGTGTCCAACTCTAAAAGAAACAGCTGCTCTTAACACAGAAAGTTTTCTTTGTTCAACATTGAGAGGGTCAAAATAGAAGCAAATTCACAAGCAAACAGAAACTTCCATGAAGTTTCTGAAGATAGATGGGAAGCCCCAGGTGTAGGTACCATTAATGATGTCATCACGGCATCTGTGTCATGGGAAATGGAAAGTCTGAAGAGCCAGGCATCAAGAAAGCTTCCTTCACCTGCCTTTGTCCAGATACAAATTTTTTGCCCAATCCCATGTGCAGGCCACATTCCAGTTCAAGAGCTCAGGTTTCCATTGCTTTGAAAGATTTTTGGTCCCCAGCACAGGAAAGGTGGTTAGAAGCCTGCTTTACTGGAACACTGACTGTCTGTTAGAGTGAAGTAAAGAGGGAAAAGGCCCAGATCAAGGATTTTGGCCATGTGTTCCATTTTTGGTGTGTAGGTCAGTCACATGGTGGTTAGTGTAGCAGGGTGGAGTGTCTCTTTCACAAAGTATTGCTTCAGACTCTATACTGAAGAGGCAAAGTGATGTGAATTCCAGAGAATTCCCTTGGGTCAGTTTCCTTCCCTGTGGAGTGATAAGATTGTGCTGAATGTGACCAGTGAGATCACTTCCTGATTCTGTGATTCTATCAGGGGATTCTAGAGAGAGGGATTTATGTGGAGAAAAAGGGTAGTTTTATTCAAGAGCTAAGGATAAGAAATGGACAATGGTGTCCTCAGATATGAGAAGAAGGTGAGGAAGGCCTAAAACAGTGTGTGGACCCTCTGAGGAAAACTGATGGCAGGACATGGACAAGAGTCAGGCAGAGTAGGCAAACATGGATGAGTTGTGAACCATGCTGTTAGGAGTAATTCTCTTATCAATGACATCATCGACGCATTTGAGTATTTGGAGTAAGATGTGTCTATTATACTAATTGCCTCCTTTTCTTACTTTCCACTCATGTCGAGTGCCTTGCAATTAGACTTCCCACCTCATTACTCAACTGGGAAGGAACTGCCTTCCCCAAGGTTACCAATTTATTAATTGCCACATCCAATGGCCTTTTCTCCTTTTGGTCCTCTCTAAAGCAGTTGGCACTGTTGTCTGCCTTCTCCTCTCAGACTGGGAGCCTTTACTCTTTTTTCATGGACCTCTTTGGTTGCCTGATGAAGCCTAGTGAACCCCTTCTTAGAATAATGTTTCTAAGTGCATAAAATAAAATACATAGGATTAGAAAGGAAATACATTATGTTGAAATAGATATAAAAACTTTTTTTTTTTACATTCACACACTTCAGGTTAAGAACTTGCCTTAGCCACTCTTTCTGGAGTTTCCATGATATTGCTGTCTCTTAGTTCTTTGTTCTCCTCCTGCCTATGCTTTATTTTTCTCTATCTACAGCCCTAGTACAATTCCTGACAAATAGTAGACATTTCTTGTTGAATGAATGAAAAAAATCACAGAAACTAAGGATCTGAAGTGCTTCAGAAAAGTGTTGGATTGAGGTTCCCCTTCCCCTACCCCATCCCAGTTCTAAGACTCTATGATGACCATTTTCTATGGTGAGGCTAAGATTTTGATCCAATGAACTTTTTGAAAAGAACAAATCATAGTCAAATACTAATGCTTTTTAATTAATCTAAGCTTTCATAATCACCCTCTATGATCTTGGGCAGAGTTCATGGCTCTGAGCTGCATTTTCTTTATCTGTTAAATGAGGTTGAAGTCAATGATCTCTAAGGACCCTTTCTAGCTCTAAAGTCATGATCCTATGACTGGAGGTCTTACTATTGTGGCATTCTATAGTTTCTTAAGATCTAACGCCTTATATGCAGGGTAGGATGAGATTGTCAATCTTTTATTGTCTAAGAAGCTAAGAAGAAAAGGAGAGAAAAACACCCAGTGATTTAATTATTAGTTCTTTGCATGCGTGCATGTGTGTGTATGTATGTGTGTGTAGAGCAATGAAAATTATTACTCATATTATTATAGCTGACATTTACATAGTGCTTTGAAGGTTTACAGAACACTTTTAGACAGCTAAGTGGCCCAGCAGATAGAGTACTAGATTTGGAGTCAAAAAGACCAAAGTTCAAATCTGGCCTCAGACACTAGCTGTGTGATCCTGGCCAAATCCCTTACCTTCTCTGTTTTAGAGATAATAATAGGACCTACCTTACAGGGTTGTTGAACAGATCAAATGAGATAATGGATATAGAGCGCTTATAAATGTTAACTATTATCACTATTATTATTTTACATAAATTATATCATTTGATCCTCACAACAACTTTGTGAGGTAGGTCTTAAAGGTATATTATTGTCACCACTTTACAAATGAAGGAACCAAGGCTCAGAGAGTTAAAGTGACTTACTGCCAGTCACCAATCTAATAAGTGTCTGGGGTAGAATTAGAACCCAGATCTCTACTCTACTACACTACCAATTATAAGACAATGAAGAGCAATAGACTTTTCTGAGAAGTACATGTGTGTATACACACATTTATATATACACAGTAATATACATATATGCATGTGTATACCCATGTATGCACATGTATCTACCACATATACATACATACATACATACATATATACACACACATGTCTGTGTCCACATACACATATGATTTCACTGGTATGAGAAGCTCCTAATGTGGAAATTCACTCCAGCAATGAAGATGACTAGCTAGTCTGTAACTTGTAGTCTTGAGTTACCTATGGAACTGAGAACCAAATGATTTGCCCAGGGTAACAGAGTCATTATGTGTCAGAGGCACATCTTGAACCTAAATATTCCTGACTCCAAGGATCTTTTAATCAACCATTCTGCTAATCCAGCACCTGATATGAATACTGCTATGTTTTACTCAGTTGTTTTTCAGTCATGTCCAACTCTTTGTGGCCCCATTTGGGGTTTTCTTAGCAAAAATACTGAAGAGGTTTGCCATTTCCTTTTCTAGCTCATTTTAAAGATGAAGAAACTGAGGCAAACAGGGTTAAGTGACTTGCCCAGGGTCACCTAGCTACTAAGTATCTGAGGCCAAATTTGAACTCAGGTCTCTCTGACCCCAGGCCCAGCGTTCTATCCATTGGATCATCTAGTTACCAACACTGCTATACGGCCATAATTACTAAGACTGGTTCAGATTAGCATTCAGAAAATAGGGAGAGGAGAAAAGGTTCCCCAAAGATAACAGTTTTTGCTTTTCTCTTTACCCCAGTGCTTAGGACAATGCCTGACACATAGTAAGCACTTAATAAATCCTTATTGACTTGAAAACGGGGACATTTTTTTTTAACCTTTAATCAGGTCCTCAAACCCTATGAAAATCATTTAGAATGAATAAAGCAGCAGACTAGGGCTTCTGGCCAACATGGTTGTCTAAATGGAGGCAAACAGGCCAACTTCCACATACTTACCCCTGCAGAAACCTAAAAATTGAAGCAGACTGAATAATAATCAAGAAATCCAATGAGAAACTGCAGTGACTTCATCCACCCCAGAAATGCACAAAAAGCCAGCCAGAATTTCACAGGCAATAGGAAAGGGGGCTGCCAACAAAGACAGGCCAGGCAAACAAGACAGCAGCCTCTCAGCACAACCAGAGACAGGCCAGAGAGAAATGTGGCCTGTGAAGTTCTATATTCAGAGGGAGCAAGAGCAGAGGACTCCCCAAAGAAAGCCCCAGAGTATTTGGAAACCCACAGTGGGGGCTGCAGTGAAGAGACCAGTCTGGTAAGGTAGTGCTCAGGCTTGGTCATCCTGGCTATAGTCCTACTGAAGATATTTCTAATATAATTTTCTTGTAGAAATTATCATATCTTTAACAGGATGGTAACATAAACTTCACTTTTAAAAAAAGCCATAACAGTCCCAAGAACTCAAAGGAACCTTTAAGTAATTGTGGTAATATTAAATTATAGCCATACCCTGAGTTCCAACTAAGAATTCCTTCAAAATGTTCTGGTCATATCATGTGTGTAGTTAAGGGTGGGGGGGTTGTTTTATTTTTGTTAAGTAAAGTTTCTTTTGCAAAAAAGGAAATAGAGTTTTCCAGTGTCCCTGTCACACTGTCCTGAAATGCCACTGGGGGCTGTGAAAAGCCAGTTTCTGACCCTTAGCAAAAGAACCCAAGTGACCCTAGGAAAAACCAAACCATTCCAGTCATCCCACCTAAAAGTGTAGCAGGGGCAGAGCTTGGTCCAGGAACAAAGCCCCAGTTTAATCAGTCAATAAACATTAAGCACCTACTATGTTAGGCACTGTGCTAAGTGCTGGGGATATAAAAAGAGGCAAAAGGCAATTCCTGTCCTTACAATCTAATGGGGGAGATAACTTGCAAACAAATATATACAGAGGGAACTATATACAGGATGAAGAGGAAGTAATTAACTGGAGGAAGACATTAGAATTAAGAGAATTTGGGAAGACTTCCAGTAAAAAATGGGATTTTAGTTGGGACTTTAGATGAGAAGTTAGTAGGTGGAGTAGAGGAAGGGGAGCCTTCCAGGCATAGGAAATGACCATAAAAAATGCCCAGAGCTGAGAGATGGAGTGTCTTGTTTGTAGAACAGCAAGGAGGCCAGTGTCACTGGATCAAAGAATATGTGTTGGAGACTGGAAAGGTAAGAGAGGGCTTGGTTATGAATGGTTTTGAATGCCAAACAGAGCATTTTGTATTAGATCTGGGAGGCAACAGGGAGCCACTGGAGTTGGGGGCTGGGGGAGTGATAAGGTTGGACCTATGCTTTAGGAAAATAACTTCATGACTGAATGGAGGATGGATTGGAGGGGGAAAGACTTGAGGCAGGCAGACCCATCAGCAGGCTAGTGCAATAGTCCAGGTGTGGGCTATTGATGAGGGGATGAGGGACCACACTAGACTGGGGGCAGTGTCAGAGGAGAGAAGAAAGCACATTCAAGAGATGTTGCAAAGGTGAAATCAACAGGCCTTGGCAACAAATTAGACACAGGAAGTGAGAGATAGTGAGGCATCCAGAATGACTCCGAGGTTGCAAGCTTGAGGGATCGGGAGGATGGTATTGCTCCCTATGTTAATAGGGAAGGAAGGAAGAAGAGGGGAGAGTTTAAGGGGAAAGATGATGATTTCCATTTTGGACATGTTGCGTTTAAGATGTCTTCTGGATATCCAGTTTGAGATGTCTGAATGATAGTTGGAGATGTGAGAGTGGAGAATTTTGCACAAGACAAGTAGATCTGAGAATCATTAGCATAGAGATGGCAATTCAATCCATGAGAGCTGATGAGATCACCAAATGAAATTGTATAGATGGATAAGAGAAGAAGGAGCAGGACAGAACCCTGAGGGACACATACAAACTAAGGCTCAGGTTGAATAAACCTAAGAAAAACCAACCACTATAAAGAATTATTGTATATCTAGAGAGATATGCACCATAACTCTTCAAGAGACTCAAAGTAAAACATGGACTTTCCACAAACTAAATAAATACCTAGAAGAAATGGAACAAAAGGTAAAAAATGAACAAAAAAAACTATAGAGGAAAGAACTAGAAGGACAAAAAAAATAACTTTATCAAAGTAAGAGAATCCCTGAAAACTGAAACAGACCAAACAGAAATCCAGAATTCCATGAGACAGCAAGAACTAGTAGAAGAAAATCAAATGATTGGAAAAAAAAAGAAATATAAGAGAAGTGATATCAGTTATAAGTGACCCGCAACATAGGACAAAGAGGAATAACTTAAAAATCAGTAGATACACTGAAAACCTCAACTTCTTTAAAAGTCTGCAATGATATTTAAGAAAAGCCTAAATGAAAACTGCCCAGATCTGTCAGAACTGGAAGGCAAAGTGAAGATAGTATCCACCAATGACTTCCTAAAAGAAACCACAAGAGGAAAAGACCTAGGAACATCATAACCAAAGTCTAGAGCTTCCACATCGAAGAAAAAATACCAAAAGCTTCTAGAAAAGAGTCCAAGGAACTGCTGTCAGGATCACACAAGATGTGACAACTTCACAACTGTTCCTATAAATGAGAGATCTTGGAATACAATACAGGCATATATGTGCTTTGCAGATGCTGCATTTCTTTTTGTTACACGTTGAAGGTTTGTGGCAACCCTGTGTCAAGCAAGTCTATCAGCACCATTTTTCCAAAAGCATGTACTCACATTGTGTCACTGTGTCACATTATAATAGTTCTCACAATATTTCAAACTTTTTCATATTATTATATCTGTTATAGTGAGCTATAATCAGTGATCTTTGTTAGCACAAACCATGCCCATATAAGATGGCAAATTTAACTGATGAATGTTGTATGTTCTGACTACTCCACCAACCAACTGTTCCTGTCTCTCTCCCTCCTTGGGCCTCCCAATTCCCTAAGACACAACAATATTGAAATCAGGCCAATTAATAATCTTTCAATGACCTCTAAGTATTTGAGTGAAAGGAAGAGTCAATTTATGCAGCAAACTTCATTGTTTTTTAAGAAATTGCTAGAGCCACCCTAACCTTCAGCAACCACCACTCTGATCAATCAGCAGCCATCAACATAAGACCCTCCACCAGCCAAAAGATTACAACTTGCTGAAGGCTCAGGTAATGGTGAATATTTTTTTCAATAAAATATTTTTTAATTAAGGTATGTATGTTTTTCAGACATAATACTATTGTATACTTAATTGACTACAGTTTAGTATAAACATCACTTTTATATGCACTGAGAAAGTAAAAAGTTTGTGACACACACTATTGTGATATTTTTTTTTTATTATGGTGGTCTAGAACCAAACCTGCAATATCTCTAAGGCATGCTTATATTCGAAAAAGCAAAAGATATTGGCTTACAACCAAGAATAACCTGCAGAGTTGAGTATAATCCTACAGGAAAAAAATGGATCTTTAATGGAATAGAGGACTTCCAAGCACTTCTGAAGGAAAAAAACAGAACTGAATATGAACTTTGAAACACAAGAGTCCATCCAAATCTAGAAAGGGAAATTTATTCAAGCAACTGGATTGTACTTTATAATGACATGCTTTATTTAATAAACATTCTAGTTTGGGGAGATTGTACTATATAATGACGACATTCTAATAGGAGTAGAAGAAAGAAACTTATTGTCTTCAAAAGGTACTAAGGGAAATTTAAAAAAAAAACAACACAGAACCTGATGGGTAAATTGGTTATGTTCTGAAGGTTCAAAGAAAGAATAGAGAAGAAGAGTAAAAGAAATATACTAGTGTAGAAAGGAGGAAGAATTTGCTATTTCTTAAAATGTGGTGCATGAGAAGCAGAGTATATAAATATGGAGGAAAGGGTAGGGGAATGGGCATCAGATACAACTCAGTCATAAACTGCATGAAGAAGGGTTGAACACACACACACACACATACTCGCATAAAGAGTTTGGTGTAGGAATACATCAAATTCAGTAAGGAAACAGGTGGGAATAGGGAGGGGGTGATTAAGAGGAAGAATAATACTGGGGAGCAAAGAGTTGGAACCAAAAAAATTTCCTGAACCTGAAGGGGAGTTAAAAGAACTGAAAATTAAGTGGGTGCCCATCAACTGATTACGGTGAATATAATAGAATATTATTGAACTGTAAGAAATGACAAAAGAGACAATTTCAGAAAATCCTGGGAAGTAGAACCAAGAGAATAATTTATGTAAGGACAATAACATTCTAACGAACTTCGAGACTTAAGAACTCTGATCAATGTAATACCCAGTCAAATCTTCAGATGAGGTAGATGATGAAGCACATTACCCATTTACTAACAGAGAGGTGATAGAGTCAAGGCAAAGAAAGAGAAATAAATTTTTGGGCATGGTCACTATCGATTTTTTTTTTGCTTGTCTATGCTTATTTTTACAAGGACTTTTTCCTCTTTTTTTAATGGGAGGGGGTATTTGAAGGTAGTGGAGGGGAAGGTAAATGATAGTGATGCCCTCAAAAAAAGAGGACCAATAAAAAAGTTTTTAAATGCATAGAATTGATTCATTAGTCATTAGCTAACTGGAGTCAGGAAAACTTGAGTTTGAATCTAGGTTCAGACACTTACAAGCCATGTGACCTTGGGTAAGTCACTTAACCCTATTTGCCTCAGTTTCCTCATCTTTAAAACGAGCTGGAGAAGGAAATGGCAAATCACTCCAGTATCTTTGCCAAGAAAACCCCAAATGAAGTCACAAAGAGTTGGATACAACCAAAACAACTGAGCAACAAAAACTTAATTAAAAAAAGAAAACAAATGAGCAGTATCAAAAATGAAAAAGGTGAATTCACAACCAATAAAGAAGAAATAAAAGAAATTATTAGGAGTAATTTTGCCCAACTGTATGACAGTAAAACTGACAGTCTAAATGAAGTGGATGAATTTACAGAATCATAAACTGAGATTAATGAAATGGGAAATATAATTTTTAAATAACCCCATCTTAGAAAAAGAAATTAAACAAGCTATAATCTACTCCCAAAGGGAAAAAAAGGACCATATGGATTTTAAAGTGAATTCTACTAAACATTTAAAGAAAAATTAATTCAAATACTGTACCAACTGTCTGAAAAAAAAAAAAAAGGAAAAGAGACCCTGTCAGATTCCTTCTATAACTTACATATGGTCTTGATACCTAAACCAGGGAGAGTCAACACAGAAAAAGAAAACTATCCCTACTGAGTATTGATGCAAAAATTTTAAACAAAATATTAGCAAAGAGGCAACACATCATAAAGATTATGCACTACTACAGGACCAGATTTATAACAGGAGTGCATAGTTTACTGTTAGTTCTCTCTTTCTGTGTGTGTGTGTGTGTGTGTGTGTGTGTGTGTGTGTGTGTGTGTGTGGTTTTTCCCACCTAGGTTGTAAACTCACTGAAGGTAGTGACCCCAGTGACTTTTTATCCCCCTGGTGCCTAGCAGAATATACTATATAAATATTTGCTACCTGATTGATTCCTGTATGGATAGATAAGAAAACTGCCCCCCAAGGAACGAAATTGACCACCTGTACAAATATCATTGGATTTGTTTTACTTCTAAGTTTGTTTAAAGTATGTGATTATGACTGTGCTTCCTCTGACAGATTATAATAGCAGTGATTTAAAAACAGCCTGCAGAAAGCATGAACTTTATGTGAGCTTTCAAGACCTGGGATGGCAGGTGAGTTCTCTGGATATAGTAGTATGTGCTAGGAAGGTCATGGACCTTCCTTCTGTGATACCCAAACCTCATGGCAGGTCAAAAAGATCAATAACTTAAGAGTTCAGGTATATCCTTGAGAGAGAACCTACAACCTAGTAGACAGTTTTATGAATTGTTACAGCCGAAACCTTCATCACCCAGTGGCCAACATTTTACTGATAAACCTATACTAACATAGAGAGGTTGGTTTTTAGATAACAGGCTATCAGTAGCCTTTCCAGTTGGTAGGACCTGTACTTCACTGGCAAAAGATGCCACAGAATGAAGCAATGAGGTACTTTTGTATCCCAGAGTAAAAAAAAAAGAAAAAAACATAACCAATTTTGTTTTGAAAATTATGGAATCTCTCTTGAGAAACTGAAAGCAGCCTGGGGTGTCATGTCAGATTATTGATGTAAGCAGTCTATCTCAAGTAGCCAAACAGCATGGATGAGCTCTTCAAATGGTATTTTGTCATAAACCTGAAGACTAGTGGAACTTTCTGGGATAAAAAAAGGGTGAAAACTATAATTCCTCATTTAAAACCAAAAGTTTTATAGAAAAAACCTAGGACAGTAGGGTCACAGAAGGGAGATTGAGTTTTAGAGATCACATTTACATTAGAGATGGAAATCTAGTAGTCATTTTAAATAAATAAAATTAGAACCTTAATCAGTTAGAATTTAATTTCTATAGTAGACTGTTTAGGCCTAAACCATGCTATTGTTTTGTTCTAAAGGATTGGATAATTGCACCAAAAGGATATGCAGCCAATTACTGTGATGGAGAATGTTCCTTCCCTCTCAATGCACACATGAATGCAACAAACCATGCAATTGTACAGACTCTAGTGAGTACACAGATTTGATTTTCTAACTGGAGTATGTCAGACAGTAAGTGTAGTTTATGACTTTTCTTTTCTTTTTTAATAGGTTCACCTGATGAATCCTGATTATGTTCCTAAACCATGTTGTGCACCTACCAAGCTAAATGCTATTTCAGTGCTTTACTTTGATGACAACTCCAATGTCATCTTGAAAAAATACAGAAATATGGTGGTGAGAGCTTGTGGATGTCATTGACCTGAAAGCCAAAATCTCACCCGGTAAAAACCCTATGAAATTCCATCCTGGATTCCTAGGTGACATCTGCTGTGAGAAAAGCTACAGAGGCATGGCTGAATTTGAGTAAATTGTCACAAACAATTCCATGTTGGTGCCTTATGGAAAAAAAAGAAGAATTAAAGGACTTTTTAATTGATAAATTGCTCACTGGATAAATAATGTGAGTAGGCACTGGTTGGAGGAAGCTTAGTATGGGGGTAACAAGATGGTAGGAGGGTTTGTTAACTACAGAAATGTGTTTGAAGGATTTTCCCAAAGAAAAGTCTGCCAAAATTAGTTTAGCTTGGATCAAGCTATTCATGGTGTTAATGCCTGAGAGTGAAGAGTAAAACTTAGGGGAAATAAAGCTATTATTAGCTATGTAACTCGGATATGAATATCAGTCTGTCGAAGGTAAATGTTACAAGTAAATAAGCTTGGGGACAAATTTTACAGGCAAATCATTGGTCTTAGGGTTCATTTATGACAAAAAAAAATTAGACTAATACCCCTAGGCATATCCTAGGGCTTCAGGAAGTGCCTTGTTTTAGAGAATAATTGCTATACATGTGTGTTGGAGCTTTGCTGGTATGAGAATACACTTATTTCAGTCAAAGTAAACTTTTTTTTTCCCATGCCTCAATCCTCCTACTAGGTATCTTTTCCCTTAGGTCTGAGCATACACTGAATTTATATATGTTAAGTACTAAGCACTTGGCCCATCTTCCTTTGAGGTGAATCTGGACTGGGGGGATGTACTTTTAACAGTTGTCTTCTTGACGGATTGTATAACTTGTGAAAACAGTGTTATACCTCACCTTAGCTCCTGTCTGAAAATTACAGCAAATGACAGAAAACTGAATCTAGCAATCCATCTATGTCAGTGAAGTAGGTTTGGGTTTTTTTTTCCCCCTCTTATTTTGGAGCATACATTATCCCAGAAAAAAAAATTTAAAAGGTGAAATTGAAAGTCTATACAGAAGTGGGCAGAAGGTACCCTCATACTTCATAAAGTGGGTTGGGTGATTACACTGTTTAAGAAAAGGAACCACAGTCTCAGGTAGAGGTGGTCAAGCTCAGATTAAATCTTAGATTATTTTTTAAAAATCTGTTTTTGGGCAACCATGTAATAAATCTATTTCATGCTAAACTGGTTAAACAATACATTTATGATCTATAACTATTTGCACTTACAGTTTTTTGTAAATATAAACTATAATTTATTGCCATTACTTTATATCCATTTTTGCTGTATCATTTAAAGAAAGACTAGACTTTTAAAAAAAAAAGAGTTTATTTAGAAAGTTTCATTGTAAACAAATTGTACGACTTTGATTTTTTTTAATACAAGATACTCATGATGCAAGGCTCCAGCCATTCATGAGGATTGTGCTTCTCTAGATAGTTTTTAAAAACCATTTGTGAACCAACCATGTGTGTTTAATAAAGACTTCCTTAGGCAGAGATGGGTAAGATGGTCTAGTTAATTCTCTGCTTTAAAGTACTAGAAAAAAAAAGTATACATATGTATATATATACACATACATATACATATATATACACACACATATGTATATGTAGATAAATAATTATAATGGGTAAGATTTCTTGCCACCTGTTACCTTGTGCTAAATGAGATATCTTGGGTTGGAACAAAGAAAGAGAAAAAGTGGGAAATGAGGGGAAAGTTAGGATGATGGGGAAGAAGAATTTTTAGAAGGGGACTAGAAACAAGGTGGCTACTCAAGATGTAATTAATTTCATGATGAATAACACAAGAGAAACCACTTCAATGAATTTAGCTATGGAGCTGCTTATTTCCAAAATGATTTATACACATACCACCCACCCATTCTTTGGTTCTGGTCACAAGGGGTTTGGGGGAGGGGTAGAGAAAAGCACACTTGAACACCATAGAATCATCTTTCAAGGCAGTACAAAGCATCCATATTCCAATTAAATTTCTTAAGGGATCACTTATATTTTTAGGAAATTTTTGGAGAGGTTACAGTGAGAGCCGTAACTAGCAATTTTTGGCCCATGGGGCAAGGAGCACAAAATGTGTGTTTAGGACAGAGTACAAAATGAGCCCCTCAAATCAACTTTGTGAATTCACAGTGTGAAAAATAATACATATAACTAAATGAATTTAAGTGAGCAGGAGGAAGCAATTATTACAGCAGCATCTAACTTAAGTAGATGTGTTAAATTGTTGTGCCCTTTAAATTTCAGTGCCCTGTGGCAAAGCCCCAGTCGGTTTATCCTAGTTACGGTTCTGCATTTAGAACACTGCAGCAGTATTTCGTGTCCTTATAACCACACCTAGTTGAATGATCAAACAAAAGGCCACCCTACTTCTTATTTTTTTTCAGGTAAAGAGTTTAATCTGAATCTTCACTAAGGAATTAAAAAATTTATTAATAGAATATACTCAGGGCTACTTTCAAAGTTTCCTAAAATAGCCCTTTTCCAAGTTTGAGGAGAGCTTGCAGATACTTTTTAAAAGGCTCTTTGATACCTCTCCTACTTCTCTATGAGTAGAATAATCAAACTTTAAAGTTCGAGAATACTCCAGCTTCAAGTAAAGAGAAATGAAGCAGTGTGATTTTTGCCCCATAAGGAACAAACGAGAGAATCTCAAGTAACAATTCACCTGACATGGAAAGAGAGACACATACACACATACAATTATGGCATCACATAATCTTACTCAGGCACAGGTTAAAAGTACCATCATTTTGGCTAACTTCCCATGACGAAACAGGAACAGAAATGAGAATCCCATGGTGGTGGCATTTCAGGATCTTCCAAAAGTGGGAGTTTGATCTTTAAACTCTTTTTCAAATAAGTTACCAAAAGTCTTAAGTGGTGAGTTTTACTTTAAAAGGCAACAGGAGTTCTACAGGTTCCTATCTTTCTAGCAACTGTGGGCAATTGAAGCTGCTTTTGACCAAGATTATCCCAATGCCAAAAATAGTCTGCCAATTCACTTAATTTGATTTTCTTGCCCTCTACTTATGTCTTAAAGGAAGCCATTCGAATTTCATCAAAGGAAGGTCAAGGGGCAGTTATTGCTCTACTGCCACTGAAAATATTCAGTTTGCACAGTGACTATTTGTTAGATATTTACCCAGACAAACCTAATAAAGAATCAGTACAGTGTGTTGGCTTAAAAAACACGCACACACAGAAGATATCACAAATTTAGTACATTCAGTTTTCCAAATAACCACCATTTGAGACTCAGTAACATTAGCATGGATTAACTCCTACAAGTTGGACATAGGAGAACAGTCAGGGAAATTACTCCCAAGTGAGATTCTACAGTTCATCTTTTGCCTGTCGCAAAACAAAGCTGTGTAATGTTTCAAGGTCCCTAGCTCCATTGTGTTCGGTGATTTTTTCTCCTGCACGGAAGAACAGCAATGTTGGGTAGCCTCGTACCTTTAAAGATGCAAAACACAGAATTGCACATTTTAAAATGAGTATTTTCAATCATACACAAATCATTTCTTAAACTAGCTAATTAGATCCAAATAAGATGAGTCTTCTTGGACTTGAACATCATTGTGGTCAAAATCTAAAGAAGTTCTTTAATTTTTAAAATAAAGCAAATCTTACCAGACATCTTAAAAAAAGCAGAGGGGTGGAAATGTTTACTCACTATTGAATTTAAAAGACCATTAAAAAGAAGACAATAACTCATCCTAAAGGATACAATTTTATGTCTACAACCCATCACTTACTCTTTAGTTAATGACTTCTGTTGTACAGTTTTCTGCTAATGTCCATCAATCAAAAAATGGAGAAATTTTAATTATGAAACTTTTATTTGCAATCTAAAGACACATATGATTGGATATCCTAATACTGGATATCCTAATAATCTCAGATTTGGAAGGGACCCCAGGGGCCACCAAGCTCAACACATCCCTGATCAAGATCCCACTCCACAACACATTCAACAAAGTGGCCATCCAGCTTTTTCAGTGGGGAGAGCCCATTACCTTCCCAGACAACCCATTCTTCTGTTGGATAGCTCTGTTTCTCCCTACATCAAATGGAAATCTGCCTTTCTACAACTCCTACTCAGTGGTCCTCGTTTTGTCCTTTGGGGCCAAGCAGAACAAGCTTAATCACTGATAGCCCTTCAAAGAAATTGAAGACAAATGTCATGTTCACTCTAAGTCTTTTCTTCTCCCTAATTGGATAACAGTCCTTCATAAGCCAGAGGTCCACAGTTAAATAAAGAATCCCTTACATTGGACTTAGATTTATTGATGGACTTGTCATCTTATTAGCTGGTAACAGTCTTTAACAATAAGCTATCAAAGTGGCATGATTTTGTACAAGTAAGCATTCATTTACCTAAAGATACCTACTATAAATTGTGAATGATCTGAGAACTAATCAAAGCTATAACCTTGATAAAATCTAGCAGAAAAAAAAGCAAGGAACTGATGAAACATACAATATAGTCCCATAGGTGGCACCACAATCTAACATCTCTCACACTGTTGCTAACAACTAAAATAATCTAGGACTCCACTGACAATTCTTAGACACATTCTTCTTAAAACTATAAAAAAAAACCACACATCAAGAAACTTCCTCCCTTTTTTTAAATGGAGGCAAAGCTATAGGCAATGGCTTTTTTTTTTTTAAACACCTTCTTTTGATTTTTAGGAGAAATCTCCTAAGAGGAAAAAAAACTCAGAAAAAAGGGAAAATTTTCTTCAACAACATTAGACAAAGAGAAATAGTGTATCTACGGTATGCTGGGCCCAGAATTTCCTACTTTAAGAAGGGAAGTGAGTAAACTGAGGATGGCTTTCTTCAAATTTCAAGACATCAATGTCTAGATTTATCTGAAAAGCTTTAAACTACTTACACTTACCGAATATTTGCTGCAAATAGCTCGTTCAACAGTACAATCTACTTTTGCTATCTTGACTCCTGTCAAGCCAGGGAATTCCTTTTTGGAAAGGCTTTCCCATGTGGGAGCCAGATTCTTACAGTGACCACACCTAGGAATAGAATAAATATCTATTTTAAACACTCTGGATTCAAGAGTCACTCACAATTCATTTTGCAGCCTATCCAACTCATTCCTTTTGTATAGTGTTATCAAATTAGGCTGAGAAAATTGTAACTCTTTAAATTCTCCCTAAGTCTACACCTGTACTTTTCACATTATTTCCTTCCCCTCGCTCTTCCCTAACTCTCCCCCTTACCAAAAATAAATTTTTTTTAAAAAGTCTCCCAAGAACTTGAAGAAATTATCAACACAGGAATTGCAAAGATGAACTTAATTCAATCAAGATTACATCCTGTGATGATTTTTATTTTGTCAATCAAAATTATCTAACTGAGCACGTCCTAAAGCTGGACATTGTACTTGATAACACTATGATTTTTTAACCAAATTTTTTTTTTTTTGGTTTGGCTTTGTTATTTCATTAGTATAGGTAACTTCTGGTAAGGAAATTCCACCAACACAGATCAGCAAACTGCTCTGCAACTTACAGTCTTAGAGATTTGTCTGGGGGCACTGACAGGTTAAGAGATTTGTCCAGGGTCACACAGCTAACAAATACCAGAGGTGGTACTTGAAGTCAGGTCTTCCTGCCTCTGAGGCTAGTTCTATGTATTACATCAAGCTGCATCTCAAAGCTAGATGTATGAACACAAAAAGTACTCAGTTACATAAGAAGTACCCTCCTTTCCTTCTCCCTTCTCCCACTTTTGCTGTTTTCTCTATCAGCTATCTGCCCCCTTAAACATATCAGATGGATAAGATTATAAACATTCCCTTATTTGCAGTAGCATGAGCAGATCCTAAGCACATCAAGATCACAGCTCCCTATAAACTGTGCAACACATGGGACAAAATTTACCTATATGAGTCTAAAGTTCTGATAAATGATTTGAAAAATAAGTTCAAGTATTCTAGTACTTAATTCCTAATGAAATACATTTACAGTTGCTTACCATGGAGCATAAAACTTGACAAAAGTTATTCCTTCAGCAATTGTGTCATCAAAATCCTTTTCGGAGAGAGAAAGCACAGCACTCTATCAAAGGAAACCATGCAAAGCAAAAATCCTTTTTTAGAATATGGCAGTTATTAAATGACTTTTAAAAACATAAACAGGATGATTCATACAATATGCTGCCATTCTTACTCCTTGGATGATATAAAAATATAGGTACCCATAGCATACATCTCACACCAAACACACAGTGAGTAAAAAAAAGTTCAGCAGCATCCTTAGGGTAGGAATTCTTGAATGAGAAACTACTA
This sequence comes from Vombatus ursinus, assembly GCF_900497805.2. NCBI lineage: Eukaryota > Metazoa > Chordata > Mammalia > Diprotodontia > Vombatidae > Vombatus > Vombatus ursinus. Next base: position 18,808,290 of record NW_020940355.1, on the reverse strand, counting down.
CAGTTCATGCAGGATTCAGGAACAAGAGATGCTGAGGAAGGAACTGGCTTCTACACAGCATGCCTAGACTGTTCTAAAGAGTTGCCCCAACAGCCTGACAAACACTAGAAGGAAAACAGGCACAAAGATGTTCTCCTGTGCCTGGCACCAAGTGAAACCGGGCTGGTTCTGGAGTAATAAAGAACCTGAGGGGTTTTCTAATCTGATGCAAGTTGTCTTTCAAATGAACAAAGATTTGAGCTCTTGACAGGAAAATATAGAAGACAGAATGCCTTGCCAAAAAGTTGAAAGCATCTTTGGAGTTATCATGAGGTTCTGAAGTAAGATGATTGCAAAGAGGCTGGCAAATTTTAAGGCATAATACAAGTATTGTTATCATTATCATTGTCATCTTTTCAGTTAGTAGCAGAAGCTACTCTTTTACATTTCACAGGATGCCTTTTTCTTCCTTAAGCTCAGGTTACCTCTCTCCTTTCTCAATGGCTCTGAGAGCATCCATGTGCCTTCCTTTTCACCACATAAAGCACAATTCCTCTATACACAGTATACTGGCTAAGGAGAAAACAGGCTTCTTTTCACTTCTGAATTCACAAGAACTCAATCTGAGAAATGATACTCTTTCTTTAAGAAAAACTCGCATATTTTGAGGGACATAACCACAGGAGATGTGAACCAAAACACTCAAAAACAAACTGTATCTAACGGCAAATTGCCTTCATAAAAATATACTAGTTATTTTAAGCTTTGGCTACAGCATCTAAGTAAAAGTGCCTACAAGTGAGTCTATTTTACAGCGACCCTCTCCAGATAAGTCTTGTATCAAGGATTAGTTCGATATGCTTTCTAAAACAGGTCTTCAGTTTCCCCCAGGAGGGCAAAGGGGATAGCATACCACGTGGATTCAAGCTAAAATGTAGTAGGCTGTTCTGTTTGAGTGTGGCAATGAGCAACATATTTCTGTATTAATGTTGGTAGCTAAAGCAGAAGCTTTGTGGAAAACTGAAAAGATTCTGAAATAAAGAGCCGCCAAGTTGGAACCAATGTGAAACACCACCATATTTTTTAAAGTCCATAAATATTAGGTCACTCACTGAACGACCACAACCCACTTAAACGTGTGGAAAACTTTCTAAATAAAGGGTTCTGTATTTAGTGAAAATATTAATAGTATATAATTATACACAGTTTAGGATGACTTTTCATAGCCAACATGACACATACACTCTTCTAATATATGTGGTCACAACTGCAAGATCATCTGTTTATTTCTCAAACCAAGATGGCAATTTTAAACTAATACACAGGCAGTCCTCTGCTTATGAACCCTTGATTTATGAGGCAGTAAGGAAGCCTGGGGGTAAACTGTCCTCTGTTTCTTAATTTAGAACCCAGATCTAATTGACCTAGGCAGGTACTTTTACCTTATGCAAATATGGAGATTTAAAGTTGTTGGTACCTAGGATTATCTCCTACCCTTCCCTTCAACAAAGAGAGTCTCCCTGTTCTCCTTGTTGGGGAAGACACAACTGAAAATTGAAATACATTGTATCATAGAAATGATACTAAAATAGTGGTTAGGTATAATGGAAACAGTATTACTAAATACGTCAAGAATTTTATGAGCTAAAGAGGATTTACTTGTAAATATTTGTGTAAGGTGCCTAGTACTGGCTATATAAATCTTTTGTTTTTATTATTCTTTTATTCTGCACTATTTTGATGGGAAAATGTGTCCAACCTGCAAATTTATAGACTACAAGCCAGGTGAGAACTCTTTAAAACTGGAGAGAATGGAGATACCATTAAATCCTACTGCATTTTATCTTGCTGCTAACAAATGTTCAGATGGAAATTTATTTCACATATCATCTCCAAAGAGGTAAAGAATACTGCTACTCTAAGTGAGACTGAGTGATGGAAATTAGCCCAGGATTACAAATACCTTGAAAATACATTTATTAGGGCAGCTAGGTGGCACAGTGGATAGAGTACCGGCCCTGAAGTCAGGAGGACCTGAATTCAAATCCGGCCTCAGAACAAACACTTGACCCTTACTACCTGTGTGACCCTGGGCATGTCACTTAACCCCAACTGCCAAAAAAAAATAAAAAAAAGAAAAGAAAATACATTTATCCCTTAAATCTAGTACATATAAATGGATAATCCTCTCAATATTTTTTTCCTCCATGACTTTCCAAGTTTTTAAAACAAGGGCTTTTAAATGATACATATCCCACTCAAACACATACAGTCAGTTGAACAAAGTTATTGGTGTTTAATTTTAGTATAACTGACAATCATATTTATTCTTTCCAGATCACTAAATAATTTTTTTCCAAAAGGCTGAGGGGAAGTGCTGTATAAGGGCAGAACAGAGTTTCCCATGCATTATTCCATAGCACCTACCTCAGGTTCTGCAGTGAGTTCTGGGGCCTCAGCAGCCTCGATAGTTTCTGAGGCTTCCCCTACAACACTCCGTAGCTGCAACTCCACATATTCTTTTAGAGAATCCAAATCCCTCTTTCCTTTGTACTGGTCAATCTACATACAATGACAAATTTGAGTCAATTTAATATAAATAATCAAGTCTTAGAGGATTTAAATAATTAAGTCTTAACAGTTCAATTGAAGGCTCACTCTTAGTAATAAAATCTATTGCATTTTCAAAAATAAAAATGTAAAGTATGTAATCAGGAGTTTGATATTTTGGCTGTGCTTTTAGACTTCAATAATTTTTTCTTTCCTTTTTTTCTTTCAGCTTCTTCTTTTCCTTTTTCCTTTCCTTCTTTCTTTTTATGCAAGTCATAAAATCGATAAAATCTTGTCAAATCCCTTCAAGTTGATGGGTATATATTTCAAGGTAATTTAAAGATAAGCCAGAGACAAATTGTGGACGTTAGAGCTAGAAGGACCTTACTATAACCTAAATCACCAAGTGTGGTCAGATGTGTATGTATGATTACAGCACAGTTACTATGTAACTGCATTAGAGACCAAACTACTTTAAATATTTCAAAATACTACTAGAACTGACATTTGAATGGGAAAGCTTTACTTCTCATGTACTGGAAATAATTTTTCATTTTTTCCATTTGTCCAACATGCATAGTCTTTCAACCCTGTGTCCAAACTAAGGTTGCTTTCTTGCAATTCTTTGGCCCCTTATAACACTCACGCCCAGTTGAAATCAGAATCTGAACTTTAACATGGTGAAGTCTCACCTTTTCACCGTTCCTAAACCACAGAAGCGTGGGATAGCCACGTACTTGATTTCCAGAGCAGAGTTCATAATGCTGTGTACAGTCAACCTAAAATGAAAATTGAAGTCCAGCATTAGCTTTATCACTAAATAGAATGCTGCACATTAGGTACCTGAAAGTAAAATGCTGAATGATTTCTCAAAATTCAAATTCTACTTTTGAGAGGACTCTTTTCTAGAATATTATAGAGTCCTTTTAATTCTATTAGTTTAATTCATCCATGATACAGTTACAGATGTCATATAGTATTTTCCAGTCACTTATCAAGGTTACATATGAGACCCAAATATTTGAGAACAGAAACGACACACTCCATGAACTAAAGGCTTCACTCAATGTTATGAAGATTATACTTGCATGTCATTTTAAGTCTTTCATTATTTTGTCCAAAGTAACATTCTACTTCTCATGATATGCAATCACAAATACTGAGTAAATGGGATAAAGTTGATTTTAGACTGTATTAGGCAGGCAAAGAATTAAATGTAAAATATCTTTAATAAAGAAAATCAAGCTCACAAAGGCCCCTATTACACACAATAAACATGACATCAATTAATTTGTAATATGCAGCATGAACATAGTGTTTTGAAATAAGGAAAAGACTCTTTCAAATAAATGCCTACATTAAATATCACTGATTAGATATATTAGATAAGTTTAAAATCTCATCTTTGGTTGTTTTTAAGTCTATTTATCAATGATAAAAGACAGTTTTCACCTACAGAGCAAAGAAGTTCTTTACCAACAAAGAGGTTTAGTTCATTTTTATAAATATGGATTCTGGGGGTAGAAAGAACATGGTACAAAGAGTTTTTTTTTTTTAATTAATGTCTTACATCTTCACAAATGTCATTAATATTTGCACTTTATAATCCACAGCAAGGCATTTAAAGGGCTAAACTAAAAATAAGTTTCAATGTATTTTAGACTTATAAATGTCAAAGGGAAAAAAAAATCCAGTTAGCTCTCAGTAAATGAAAATGGGTCAGCAAATCAAATGGGTAATTTGCTCTGCAGAAGTCAGTGTTACTCGTGCATACAAATCAATCTCCACAGCTGACTAATTATGCTTTTAAATAGTGGTAAAAAAAAATATGGAATCAATTTTAAAATAAAAATAAAATTCACATGAAAATGTAAACAGAAAACTCAAGTGGATAAAAATCATTTAACTACCCTCAAGTTCCTTTGGAGCCCAAGATTTTCCAGAAGCTGTATACCCCTTCTTACTTCTCAATGTAAAGTTGAACAAGAGAAAATACAGGGTTCATAATTCAGAAGGTTCTTCTCAACTCCCATCAAGTTCTTAAACCAATTATTAAACTTCATGTATTGGATGAGATCAAATGTGGCAAGTATCCAAGTCCATCAAAGGAGTATTATAGCCGTCTCTGCTATGTCTCTTTAGAAAGGGTAATTAGGTCTCTCCCATTCAGAATTGTCCATGTCTTCCCATTAAACAAAGCAGCCATAGCTATAATTTATCTGTACATTGTGAAAAAAATCTGTAAGTCACCAACACTTCATTATCTATTACTGTGAATTATCAGGTGACACACACTACATGGCATAAATAAATCAAGTCAGTGACTAGCCATACATAAAATGAATAATATGCTACTTTGCTTAATTAATCCTGCCAAAAGAGGGATATTTTCAGTTTAAGAAGAGTTTTCACCTACCTTGCCAATCCTGACAGCTTCTGAATGTTCAAGACTTGAAGCCAGCTGTTCCCAGGTTGGAGCCAAAGCCTTACAATGGCCACACCATGGGGCAAAGAATTTGATAAAGTGGTTGCCTTTAACAGAATGTCAAGAAATTAGGCAGGAGTAGGGGGAAAGGGAGCAATTTTAACCTTTAATTTATGTAATTACAAATTTAAAGCTAAAGATCATCCTGATATTTAACAAACCTCTAAGTTTACTGTAATTCAATAACAGAAGACAGAATATGTAAATTGACTATCACTCCTTCAGCCAGAAAAATATAAACAAACTCATAAGTAGTTTTTAAAATGGAACATTGTAATCTAGATTCTGCTGAGTTCATCAATCCAAGAATTAAACTGTCAGGCTTGCTCTTAAAAGGATGTTAGGTTATGAGCAAAAAAAAAAAACTATTAAAAGTTTAAAATATGATTCTTAGTCCTGGTATAGAAATGCTCTATTCTAATACTTGCTGAGTGAGATGTCATTATAAGATTATCAATGAGTTTAGGAAGAAGCTGGGAAACACAATGCTTTTAATAAAGGTGCATCTATCATTCATCCTTAAGGCTGACACTGCAAAGTTTATCCAGACAGTTCATCCTGGCATACGAATTCAGTGACCTCTATTTTATACTAATGATGATGTATAAAATCATAAAAGCAAACAGAAAAAGGTTGTCTATAAAATTAATAAGATCTTTACTGAGAAATCACTAGCCACAATAAATATCAAGGCATTTTAAAGCAGTCTGCACTAACACAAAACCTAGTACATTCAAACACCTGAGAATCTCTTTGTTAGTAACACTCTCCTTGAATGATGACGTAGACCACCTTTACAATAAGATTGTTAAAAAATAATAAGCTACTAAATTATATAAAACATCATGGTTATAAGACATTTTTCACACACAATGTATCAGGTAATAATGAGCTCTTTTTGATGTTACAATAATAAAAATTCCACTGGATAGGACCCATAAAATTCTAACCTTATACTCAAATCCCCCATGTTGAGGAGCAATTGGGGGGGGGGGGTGGAGAGAAAAGCTGCTGTGTGTCTTTTTCTATTCATTATTTAAACTGACATTGCAGATTTAATAACCTTTTATACCCAACTGTATAGAAGTTGAACATTCCATAATATTTAACAAACATCAGACTGAGGGCTAATTAATTTTAACTGGGGATTACAATTTTAGCCTTTTGTCATCAAAAATTTTCAATTACATCTTCATGAGGATTTTTGTCACCAGGATAACATTTTACTTCATCATGGTTTATGGGGAAAATGGGGTTTATTTTGGAAAAACTTGCAGCCACCTTTGCCAAAACACATCTATTCCATAAGGCAAAAGATACTTGTATAATAAAAACACTAATATTTTGGTAAAATGTGTGTGTGCACATATACACATATACATATGCAAAGATAAAAGATTTCACTTATATAAACTTCACATAACATATAAAAACTTGTGTCTAAACAAAAGAATAAAAAGTTACATTTTTGCCACAGGTCAGCAAAGTATTATCTGCTTCCAACTAAATGTGATTAAAGATAATTTGTTCATTTCTTGGTTATGTAAGGATGGATTACGAAGAACACAGATTAAGCATGTTCTTGGCTAACACCGTCTTCCCTGCATCATCATATGTGCAGAGAAATTACAGACAGAGAGCTTAAAGGGAAGGAGTGAGAGATGGGGGGCAGAGGGGGAGAAGGAGGGTAGCATCTGTACCTTTCAGAACTGCTCCAAAGGGTAAACTGAGCAGAGGAACTCATGATATCTCACCTCTGATAGGCAGTACTGTCCATTCGCCCCTGTCCAGACCCTTTATCATACTTGTATTCATGTTAACAGAAAGATCTATGATTTCACATTGTAGAGAACTCCTAATGTGAGAACTCTCTCCACTTAAAATATATCACAACCTACTGACGACTGAGTACCATGGGAAGTCAAAGACTCTACTAGACAAGAAGGAAACCCAAAGCAAACACAAAGGGACAAATTTCACCATACATTCTACTCAGCACTCATCACGTCCCGGATGCCCACAAATCTGAAGAGAACACATGCACATATTACCTTCTGCCACATGTAGTTTGAAGTTGGCTGCCGACAGCTCATATAGTCCCTGCTTGAGTTCTGGGGCTGTTGGCAATTCTGGTTCAGGCTCTGGTGTCTATTAAGTAGCAACAAAGTAATTGCTAAGAGTTGCCCACATAATAAATAGTAAAGGCAATGAAATCTTGTAGGTGCAATCTATCTGGAGATCTTAACTACCTTGTACTGGTAACTTGCTATTTATGCCAGCCTTGCAATTCATGTCATTTGTCCACCTTATGAGCTCCTTTGGATGCTTCAGTAACTAAATCATCACAGAAGGTCCATTCTCAAATGTCATCCTATGGCAAATATAGGTTTCTACACCGATGACTGTGGATAGTTCTTATTTATAGTTTATTTATGACTACAAAGAACTTCACATATATTACCATTTAATCTTTTTTTAAAAACTTATTAGATAATTCAAAATGTGCTAGTTTTTCATGCCATTCCAAGTGCTACAGGCACACAAAAGCATCCCTAGGAAAGTAATGCTCAAACGCCAGGTTCAATTACAATCAAGTGATGTCCCATGCTACATAGGCTATTCACAATACAAAATCCAGAGGACTACAGATTTTTAAAATCCCATTTGGAGGCTTAGTATTTGTGCCCTTTGACAAAGAGGAGAGTAGCCATTGTCACACTATAACAGTCAAGAAACTTTCATGGTCACAATGTACATCATCATGAATTATACTACTTCAGGATAATGATGACAAAACAACAACAACAACACACTTCATTTTTAAAAGAGACTTTATCAAATTGATAAGTGCTTCAACTTGTATATTAAATGAGATATAATACCTGAACCTAAAAAGAAGTCAGGCATTATTGAGAACAGGAAAAAGAAAAAAAAGCATGACTTAAGAGTTTTATGTTGAATATTTCTATGAATTGTCCCCAAATCCTCAACTTTGGACAATATAAGAACAGAGGTGTTTTTTTTTTTTTAAAGAAGCTAATAATGGCTTCTGGTTTCTCAGGTACCTTCAGCTAAAGACTGACTGTCTTTTAGGCTTATCAGTCTCACTCTAATGCTATAAATGTTTATTATAAAGATTTAAACTTCACTTCAAAATAAGTTTCTTTCAAGAAGAACAAGGATATTTTTCATAAAGTACATAATTCAAAGTTTAAAGCTATGTGAAAGTTACACTTAACAATATCAAAATCTGGCTACCACTAAGAAATTGAGAAAGACACAAAGTTACTCACCCGTAGTTAAGGTGTTTTGTTTAAATATAGTCTAAAATTGGGTAAGTTTGATAAGTCATATCTGTTCTCTGCCACACAGCATCTGAAGGAATTACTTTCATCACATCTGTGTGTATTACATATGGTGCCCAATGAATCTCTTGATGAGTACAATTCCTACAGTGAATTGAGTGCCACACCAAAGATTTTCATTTTATTGGAGGCTTCATATGGAATACATCAAATTACAGGGCCTCCAGGAGAAAACTGAACACCTACCAAATAGTAAGTAAGTCATACAGTTGAAAGTTATCTGGCAAAAAAAAGTACTCAGGTTTGTTTAAATTCAACTTTTAGTCTGAGTCCTGATAGTGTCATTCTATAGCGATGTTTAGTATAAACATAGATTATTTTCCTAATATCTCACCAAAATAACCAAAAGGAAACTTGTTTACTTAGCTTCATGTGGGTCTTATTCTATACAATGCCCAAAGAGAGCAACACATACCAAATGGCAATGCACTTAGTAGGGGCTTGTTAATGATAATGAATTTATAACTCAGCACATTAATGCAAAAAAAGCAGGGGTGGGAGGACCACGTAGATTTTTCAAATTACACTCAGTGTATTTTTCTGTATGCATGTGCCATAACTTAATTGTTACATTTTAGGGAAAATTACAGGGATTTGATTCTGTATAAAGAGTAATTACTGTATGTTGAAGAAGGAATTCATATTTCAAATACGAATTGGAGTGGATGACTTCTTTGTGACCCTCCTAGCTCTAAAAGTCTATGATTTTTATGAATTCCGAGCCTTAATTTCCTCATCTGTAAAATGAAGGGACAGGAAAAGATAGTTTCTCAAGTCTCTTCTAGCTCTACCGTTGTATGAGTTCTTGTAATAATCAGATTATGAAAGGCTTAGCACAGGGTGTGGTAGGGAAGAGCTACCCAAGTAATAAGAGATTAGGTTGGGTTAGCTTATCAACAAAGAAGACTATGGGTTGGGAAGGAGAAAGAGAAAAAATGGGAGAAAATATTAATCCCATAAAGCAGTCCTGGCTTGAGGTTTCTATGACAATAGTTTTTCACGCTGCATAGCAGAGAGACTCAGAAGTCTTCATGGAATTCAATTTTTGCCAAGAGCTAGCAATGTTAGGTTACAACATCTTATAATAGGATTTGCTTACAAGATCAGTGACTTTTAAATGAAGAAGATAGCTTATACATTGAGAAGTGGTATCGTACAGTAGAAATTGTACTGGAGTTGAAATCACAGAATCTAGATTCAGAATTCTTCTCTGCTACTTACCTGTGTGAGCTTGGGCTAGTCAATTAACAGTGCTGAGGATCAGTTTCCTAATCTTTAAAAAAGGGAGAGGGGGCTTTAAATTAGATGACTGCTAAGGTTCCTTCCCACTTTAAATTTATGATCCTGAGATAACTATCCATGTAAATTTGCTGGCCAGTTTCATTACTACTCAGGAAAATAATTTAATAAAATTTTTTTCCTACTGGAAAACAAAAGATAACTCCTTATATAGGAATGTTATTAATTTGATCAATAAGGAAAGAAAAATTTCTTATACACTTACAGCAGGCTCTTCATTTAGTGTCTGAAGCATCCAATTTTCCAAAGTCTGGAAATCCCTGGGACCCTGGTATTTCACAGCTTCTTGACCTGGTTTGAAAAACTTTAAGCTGAAAGTTTAAAAAAAAAGGAATAGATAAATAAATGTTATGTATGTGTATATTTTCAAAAATAACTTCAAATCACTTCAAGATATTACATTTTCTTCCTGAGGACCAAGTATGTTTTCTGATTATTTAAATTAAATGATTTACAAATAAACTCTGATACCAGATTTCTAATAAAGTTTTAAAGGAAACAAAAAATTGGATAGCTAAGGAAATTTTTTATTTATTTATACAATTCTAATTTTTAAAGACATAACCCATATCTCATGCAAGCATCCCAAACAAAAATAAGAAGGCTGAACTTTTAAGTGGATCTAAAGTCTAAGGTGCCAATTTTCAACTGGCAGAATGTTTCAAAGTTTACTGTTCAAAACTGTGAAACTGAAAAGTTCGACTTTCTCGGTTTTGATAGGATTTTCAAAATTGATCTAAAAACATTAATGACTGTTCACAACAGGTCAATTATCTACTGTTTCACTAGCAGAAGTCATCAGCAGATGCATCAATGATTAATTCATTTTCTAAATACTTACCTTGAGATTGGAGATTTACCTAAAATGTTCCAAAGCATAAATCTTGAATACTTGTAATGAAGTTGCCTTTAGCAGCAAAATTGCTCACTTAATTGTTTGTGTTGTCTCACTAAAAGACAACCCCAACACTACAGCTCATCTAAGAGATTTGCTTCCTTGCATTCTGCAGCCTCCTTTCCCACAGACAAGAAATCTCATCTCTACCAGATGCATTTGCTCCTAAATGGATTTCAGTTGAATTAGAGGGACAGTTCCTGTAGTAATAAGCGACAGATTTGAGACCATGAGACTAAACTAATATAACTTCAGGGACAGTTGGTGATTACAACCATGCTACTATTTTGTGGGGTGGGAAAGGAATGCATTCTAAATAAAACTCATTAAGACAAGTTGACAGTGGTGAAGACAAGAGATTACTGGATTAAAAAAAATACTGTCTAGAATGTGTTCAATTTTTAAAAACTAGAAAACAAGTTATAATTGGCTGTCATGTCATATTAAATGCCATCTGTGCAATATGGGAATTTTAAGAGACCAATATGTACAGAAATCAGAATTCCTAGTTTAAAATGCTTACCATCTATTAGTCTCAAAACAAAGCTAAAAAGAGTTTGAAGGAATATGAATACATTAGTCCAAGTAGGCAATTAACTTAATATTTATGTGGAATTTAAGTGAAAAGATGATGGTGGTATGAAGGATTAGATTATTGGCGTATTGTAAGAATAAATGCTAGTATCTTTCTGTCCATTTCGTGGTCAGAGGAAAGCTGATACCTTAACCTGTTTTGTAAAAAGCAATTTCTAAAATAAAAGTTAGCACATGTATAAATCTTACCAAACTGTGTGCCATTTGCTTCTCTCCATGCTTTTCTCCAATCTTATGATAAGTTAAAGCAGCTTAGAAAAGCCAATTTGCCACCACTGCACTCACTACATTTACCTGGTATTACAGTACTCATACTAGCAGGTAATTCATAAGAGACTTTTAGATCCGAGAGACTACAATTAAAACGCCAAATGTGGAAGCTCTGGTCTTAATCTAATCCCCAATGAACAACTGTCTCTATTTCTCAATTAGTCAATGGCTCTCTGGTAATATTAGAGGATCACAGATTTAGAGCTAGAAGGGACCTGGAATCAAGTCCAGCCCCCTCATTTTACAGATGAGGAAACTGAAGCAGAGAGAGACTAAGTGACTTGTCCAGGTTCACATGACTGCTGTTTAAACCCTGATTCAAATTCAAATCTTTCTAATTCTAGTCCAACAGTCTATCTACTTTACCAGCCAACCAGATGACAGTGTCCCGTACTCTCTAAAGTAAAAGTTCTGAACCTGGAGTCTATGAACTTTTTTTTTTTTAATCCATTAAATTTTATTTTATTTTCAGTTCCAGATTCTTCCTCCCCCTTTTCCCAACCCATTGAGAAGGCAAGAAATACAAAACCTATTACGAATATGAAGTCATGTAAGACAAATTTTCATATGCCCTGTCCCTATTCCCCCGCCCCCAAAAAAAGGAAAGAAAGAGAAAAAAAAAGGAAAAAGCAAGAAAGAGGACCAAAAAAATGCTTTAATCTGCACTCAGTTCATTAGTTCTCTATATAGGGATGGATAGCATCCTCCCTCATGAGTCCTTTAGAACTGTAGTGGGTCATTGTGTTGACTGAAGTTACTAAGTCTTTTGTAATTAATTATCTTTACAATATTGCTGTTACCATGTAAATTGTACTCCTGGTTCTGCTTACTTCACTTTGTATCAGTTCATGTAAGTCTTTTCCAGGTTTTCTGCAATCATCCCCTTTTTCATCATTTCTTATGGCACCCTCAGATACTATAATCTCCACTGATGGACATTACCCAAATGATGGACATCTTCTCAGTTTCCAATTCTTTGCCACCAGAAAAAGAGCTGCTATAAATATTTTGGTGTACTTTTTCTTTGATCTTTTTGGAAGTATAGATCTAGTAGTGGCATCACTGGGTCACAGGCAATGCACACTTTTATAGCTTTTGGGGCAGAGTTCCAAATTGCTTTCCAGAGAGGCTGGACTAGTTCACAACTTTGCCAATAGTATATTCATGGACCTATTTTCCTACATCCGTGAACTTGTTTTTTAAAAATACTTTTATCACTGTATTTGAATATTTGGCTTCCTTTGTATTCCTATGTATTTTATATTCTATATTTAAAATGTTATTCTGAGGAGTCCATAGGTTTCACCAGACTGCCAGAAGAATCCATGACAAAAAAAGGTTAAGAACCCCTGCCTTTAATGGAAGGCGTAATTCCATAACATACTGTTTCTCTGCATGGTGAGCACACACAAAGACTTTAACATAAATTGCTGCATAGCCCTGGACAAGTCACTTAACCTTTTCCAGCTTCAAAGGTACCCTTCCAGATCTACATCTCTGATTCTGTGACTGGAAAAGTTGCTGTATGAGGGAAAGTACGCTTGTGAACTTAAAACGCTAACCTTTCTCATGCCTCAAAGATGTTCCATCAAAAGAAAAATTCAATGGTTATTTAATGAAGCATTTTCTTAAATAAATTGCAAAAAATATACTTAAAATAGATGCAATAAAAACAACTTTTCTCTGGCAATGTGGAATGCCTGCTTAAATTTAGCACCTACTAACTACAAAACTACAAAGGAAATCACCGAAAGATTAACTTAGAATTTAGCTTCATCTAGTTGGCAGAGGGGTGTGGAAAAACTTGAAAAATGTCACAAACACACATCCTCTTCTACTCACGTAGGGTATCCTCTAACACCCTGTGCAGAGCACACTTCACTATCTGCTGTGCAATCCACCTTTGCAACATAGACCTTCGCATCTTCCATGCTATTATATTTATCTCCCAGGTCATTCCAAGTTGGCTGAAGCCGCTGGCAGTGTCCACACCTATAATGAGATAAATAATACACAGATTATTAACATACTAAAGTGTATGGTCTTTATCATTTTACTATAAATCCTGGAAAAGTATCAGTCGCTAACTTGAAGAACAAAGTGATTAAATTATAAGGAGAGCCAAGTTTTGCTAAGCAATAATTCAGACTAACAGTTGTGTCTGATGGCACCTTTTGAAACTTGCTATCTATTGCTATGAAGAAATGCAAGTAAAGATCTACTGTACTAGCCAGAGAATGTGTTCAACCTGTTTATCCAGTAGTGTTGATTAATATACATTAATCACCTATCCACACTCTTCCGTATGGTTCCCCTTGTGACCAAGCTAGTTTGGAGGAACCATCTATGATCACAAAAGAGAACAAAGCTAACTCACCCCCATAAGGACTAGTCCCCAAACCTTGGCTTCATTACCATATTCAGTCTATCCAGCTGAACTAGCCACAGAGAAGCTAAGTGTCATGGCATAACGTCTCCAAAAGGAGAACAGACAGCTGTAACATCTTGCATTATGGAGCTCAGAGATAAGATTAAAAAAAAACCACAAAAAAACAATATGTTATCATCATATAGTAAATTTTTTAAATTCTTAACTTTTTTTTTCAAGGACCAATCTGCTAATACCAAATTTTTAGAAGAGTTATGAAGGTCAATTTACTGTAAATGAAATCTCTTGGGGGTTTTACCACATAGCATTTTCTTTCTTTAGTACCAAACTTTATATTACTACTTAATAAATTGTTACTATTAAAAGTTTTTAACACTACTGTCAACACTACTGTTTTTAACACACATTGCTGTTGGTAACTTGAAGTGGAATAATTAAAAGAAAAAAATCTTCAGGACTGATTTTCGGGGAAACATCCACATCTCTGAAAGCCACAAAAGATGATGAATTATTTAGTATCAAGTCCTCAAACTTGATCCTTTTCTCTCATCCACTTAGTAGCTGTTTGTTGATGTAGATTCCAAGTTAAAAACTAATTTGTTTTAAGCTAAATTATCACCTGCACTATTGTAAACACAGCTATGCTCTTCGGTCAGTTAACTTTATAATTACATGATGATATGCTACTTATTTTCTTCAGCAAACTCTTTCTCTACTTAGACTAGCATTAGGTCAATCAGTGGGACTTATTTTTTTGCTATAAAACACTGACAGGTACAGGTAGTACCCAAATTAGAAACGGGTCATGTTCTGAGAGTTCATTTCTAAATTGGTCATTTCTAACTTGGAATATTTTCCAAGAGAAACAATTCCCTACATTGTGGTTAAGTTCCTAAGCCAGCCCACAAAAGTCTATTTAATAACATGGCTAATCTATAGTCCTAATATGGCCAATCTGAGTTCCAGGACCTGGGAAGAAATAGATAAGTTTTCTCCTCCTTTTCCTGGTTATCTGCAAAATATGAAGGTAGACAAAGTTTGTCGTTGAAACTCTCCTACCTCTCCCCAACCTACAGAATTTAAGCACTGGAAGGGATATCAGCAGACATCTACCTAGTCCAACCCATACCAGAAAAAGAATTCTCACTATAACATATCCAAGTGGTCAACCAGCCTATTCAAGGGCATTCATTTCCATTCTTGGGTAGCTCTAATAGTTAGAAGGTTTTCCTTAAGTCAAGCATAAATCTGCTTCTTTGAAACTTCCATACCACTAGTCAAGCTTTCCTGTTTCCCACTGTGGCCCTCACTACTGATATTCTTAGTCAAACTTTTAGAATAAAATAAATTCATTAGCTAATTCTCACTGAATAACTGATAACTAGCCTTCTAGAAGCATTTATATTTTGAAAAGAGATGCTTGCTGCCGTGAACTCATTTCTAATTGACATAATTTCAGTCACTATAGAATTAAAAAACTGAGGATTAGAAGAACCATCACAAAGGTATTCATTCAAACTATGGCATAAGTTCTAGGGGTGGGACCTCTGCGTCTGGGTCCTCCAGGACCTCAGCTGCAGCCAATTCAGTCAAAGGGCCATACTTGAGGACCTAGAGAGCCTCAGAGGCCATGGCCTGGCCTGGCATAGACATCTGTTTGAAGCTGTTCTCTCTCCACCTGTGAACCCAGGTTCTTTCAATGTCTTTATTGCAAAAACTTTTATGGCAGTGAAAATTTTGGGGTTGATACTGGGGGTATATGTATATATCCTTCATAATGTAGACTATATAAGTTCCTTGACGGAAAATTTGTCTATGTTAATCACAATTGCTTAGTAGTCAATAAAGGCCTATTGAATGATAAATCAATTTTATATTTTAATAAATTTTGCCTTTAGTGATTAGTGCTTCAATAATATAACAACTGATCTGATACTACAGTAAATGTAGAAACCTAGTAGTGATAATACCACACTAAAGTTATCTACAAAGACTAAATACTTCATTGGGGATATTCAGTTTAATTGGCATAGCCAATTTTCAGCACACCTTATACCAAACTACAAGAGAAAAGAAAATGAGGAATCATATCTCATCACTGTATTAGGGATAGGACCAATACAATTTCACTTTTTTTTGTGGTTTTATTTTAATGTTATCTCTGAGCTCCATAATGCAAGATGTCACTGCCCTGTGTCCTCCTTTTGGAGACCTTATGCCAGGCAGAAAAAATGTAGTAGGGTGATATGATGGTGCAATGTAAAGAATGTTAGTTGTGGAATCAGAGGACCTGAATTTAAATCCAAGCTCTGACACTTACTATGTTGGCCCTGGGCATGGAAACTATATACATCAGGGTCCTTACCTGTAAAATGAGGATGGATGGATTAGTTGTTTATATGAATTCTTTTCTAGATCTAAATCTACGATTCTATGATCTGGGACACTAGATATAAAATAGGTACTGCGAAAATTTCCATAATTCTCACTCCTTAATTTTTGGATGGCAGGTTTAGAAGTGCCAGTAAAAACAAAACACTTCTCTTTTACGATCCATTCTCTCTCCTCCCCTACCCCATAAAACAAACAAAATATCCCCAAACCCATAAAGACAAATATACATACAACATTACAAGTTATTAACTTGTAACTAAGTCCCTGCAACGTGGCTTGGGCTAATAAAAGTGTATGTATGAATTCTGTCCCTTTGTACATTCGAAACCTATACCCCGACCAGGAAGCAAACCGAATCTCCACTAAGTGTCCCATTTAATACCGGGAAGCCACTGGATCAAAGCCGAGTCCTTCAGAAGGCACCACAGAGACTCGAGTTTGTAGGAGGGGAGGGTTAAAGCGTGGGCATTAGGGGACGGGGTAAGGAAGAAAGGGAAGTTGGTGTACGTTAAAGGAATATTTAGGAGCCAAGTTGAGTAAAGGAACCCGTGAGCCTCCCTTCTCCAAACACACAACCACAAACTAAAAGTTCCAGGGTTCTCCCTTTCCCTCCTTCTCCATGGGGTACTCAGACCGCCAGCTCTTCCAGAGCTCTGGGGCTCCTTGTGCCACGTCAACAGTAGAGGCCCAAAGCCCCGGCCTCGCCCACCTCAGTGCCTGCCCCCACCCCCACCCCCAGTCCGGGCCACGAGGCTGCCACAGTGCTATGATGCCCTGGGGTCTTCCGGCCTTCTCTGGGGTCCGACGCGGCCCTTTCTCTCCCCACTCCCCAACAACTCTTCCTCCTCCGGGGCAGGCGGGAGCCCGAGGTTTGGAGAAACCTTTGGGGCATTTACTGGAGCTAAAGGGCTGGAGAAGTTAAGCAATCCTGGGGGTCACGGAGGGCTGGGGGAGGGGTAGAGCGTCTCGGGTGGGAGCAGAGGCAGTAGGCAGAGAAGAGACAGGAAAAATAGGATAGAGGGAAGATGGGGAGGAGGGAGGCAAGGGGGGGGAGGAGAGGGAAGATGGGGGGGGAGGAGAAGAGAGTTTACCAGGGCGCGAAGAACATGACGAAGTGCGCGGCGCTCTGGATGCCGTGGGTGAACATGTCTCCCGTGTACAGGTGCTTGGCATGTGGGTCCTCTCCGTCTGCTCCCTGGGCGCCCAGGGGCTCCCCAGCCTCCTCCGCCCGGGCCCAGGACGCGAAGCCCCAGCCTCTGCCTCCGCTCAGCAGCAATAGCAGCAGCAGCTGCGGTGACGGCGGCAAGAGCCAGGGAAAGGCCAGCCAGTGTACGGGCATGGTGCTGGCGCTGGGTGCTGGGCACACGCGCTCAGGCGCACCCTCACACGCGAGATGCCGGTCACCCCGCCGCCGCCGCCGCCGCCGCCGCCGCCGCCGCCGCAGCTGCTCGGGCAGCCAGCCGCTCCTCCCCCACCCCTCCCGAGCAGCTCCGCTTCCTCCTCCCCTTCCTTCCCTCTGCTCCTCCCAGGGCCTCCTATCGCAGCAGCGCCGAGCCGGCCGAGCTTGGCTACTCCCCCGCCTGCAGCTTTGCCGCAGGTCAAGGGGCTAGTGTAAGTGGCCTCCCAAGGCCTCGCCGGGCTTTTCCCCAGGGCGGCGCCCAGTTAGGTGACCACCCGCCTAAGGCCTTGGAGAGGGGAGGCGGAGGCTCCTCTTTCCCCTCCCTATCTCAGTCCTGGTGCATGTGTCTTTCTTTCATTGCCTGATCTTTGTTAATTATTCTCCAGTGCTTTGGGGGCATTGCTCTGAGTAAAACAGGAGGACCAGCCCATGAAGTCGATAAGGCTCATCCCCAGAAGACTGACTACTAGGTGATGATTTTTGGTGGAAGGAAGACTTTGCAATGCACGAAGAGCGGCTACTAAAGTGGGGAGGGGCGGCGCACACTGATGAAATCACAGATCTTGAAATGTCGCCAAAGGTGGAAGAATCAAAGGTTGGTTCCTCCCCTCGACACACACGAACCAGAGCAGTGAAGTACAGTTTAACTTTTGTTTTCAGGAACTGCTTTAATATGTCAATTTACTCAAGTTGTAGAGGAAAGACTAAGGGGACCTGGGCTTCACTCTCCGATCTTTTGCTTGCTGCTTGTAGGTCCTTTTTGCACGTCACTGGGCCCTAGAAGTTCTGAGAGTCTCTAACGTCCGATATAACCCAAAGTCAGGTGGGAGGGAGGAGGAGGAAGGGCGTGAATCAGCATGGGCCTAATAATAATTGCGTTGTTCAGTCATTTCAGTCGTGTAGGACTCTTCGTGTCCCCTTAAGGGGTTTTCTTGGCAAAAATACTAGAGTGGTTTGCCATTTCCTTCTCCAGCCCCTTTTACAGGTGTAGGAAACTGAGGCAAACAGGGTAAAGTGACTTGCTCAGGCTCACACAGCTAGTAAGGGTGAATTTGAACTCAGCTCTTCCAGACTCCAGGACAGGCGCTCTATCCAGTGTGCCACCCTAATAATTATAGCTCATACTGTGTGTTTTAAGGTTTGCCACTCTTTTCCACACAACCACTGTGAGGTAAGGGATGAGATATAATTATGCAGATTTTGCAGATAATGAAACTGACACAGAGGTTTAGTAGCTTGCCCCTAGGTCACACAGGATGAGTTAGATGATGATAGTTTGTATTTACATAAGTTTACTTATTTGATCTTAACCCAGTGAGGTAAGTGCTACTATTATCTCCATTATAAGAATGAGGACTTTGTGGGAGTAGCATAGCTGGATGTGAACCTAGGCTGACTCTAAAGGCCTGCATCCAGAGCTGCAAAAATTCTGCTGATTCAGGGTAAAGGGGGAAAAATGCCCTTAGCAAAATTTAGATCACTAAGCCTAGGGTGGAGTTTGAGCTGGAGTCAGTCAAATTCTTACTGTCTAGCTTTAGGCTTAGAGAGGTGATGAAATGAATTTATAGTGTGAAGAAACTTTTGACAGAGTCATCTTCCTAGTCTTATTTTTAATCAGGAGGTAACAGAACAAGGTGGGGGAAAGTAAAGGTAGCTTCTTGAGTTCCATCAATATATTGTTCTGCAAAACCATAGACAAAAATTTGGAGTGAAGTGCCCAGGAAAATGGCATTGGGTCCTAACAGAACAACACCATGAAGTTATCCGAGCCCAGAGAAGGCAAATCTAGATCAGGGATATCTATTACTGAAGTCCCATTGAGACCCTGCCTGCAGGAGACCTACCACAGGAGTTCTTACCTGCTTTTAGGACATCCTCAATCTACAACACACCTTTAAAGCCCCTGTCATTCCTGCTGTGGGAGGGGAATTTCCCAAAAGAACTGTGCTCTGGGACCCAATCTAGTGAACAGTCAAGCCAAACCAGTTTCTCATCTTGGTCCTCTCTTCTTTCTAAAATGTTTTCCTCAGAAAACTTATCCAATTCTATGGTTTCATTCATCACTTCTGTGTAGAAGACTCCCAAATCTGTAAAACCACTCTTATCTTTGATTCCACATTTCTAAGTACTTGACATCTCTATTTGAATATGCTACTGACATCACAAACAATGTATTTCAGCCAAGCTGGCTTATAAATTGGCCCGGTATATTTCCTGAGGGAGAAACATCAGAAAATTATTTTATCAGTGGAAATGTCGTTCAAGAAGATGAATCCCAAGAACCATTGGGGACTTTTTGCCTGAGGATGCAGCTGAAACCTGTGTGTGTTGCCTCCCTTTTTGGAATGGTGAGCTCTTTGAGAAGAGGGACTGTCTTAATTTTTTTTTTTATTTATATCTGTCCCTAGCACTTGGCACAGTGATTTGTGCATAGTAAGAATTAATAGTTTTTATTCATTCATTCATTCATTTATATATGACAGTCCACCTTCTATTTCCATGGCTTTGTACAGGCTATTTCCATGCCTAGAATGGTCTCCTCATCTCCTCCCATCTGCCTCTTACAACTCCTGACTGTGTTCAAACTTCAGTTTAAGGATACCTTCTACATGGGGCTCCTCCCAATCCCTCCCCCATTTGTTACTGCTTTCTTCCTGGCTCTGAAATTACTTTGTATTTACTTGTATATATTTTTATATACTTGTATTTGTATATATTGTACCCACCCATACTTCCCCTAAAGATCCTTGAAAGTGGAAATGGTTTCATTTTTTGTCTTTCAGAAGTGCTGAATGATATCTGGCAAATATTGGGTGCTTCATAAATATTTGTTGAATTGAATTGAATGTTGCACATTGAAATCATCATCATCCTCATTCTCCTCCTACCATCTCAACCTCACCCCTGAACCAGCTTTTTTGACTTCCCTGTTTTTTCTAATGCTGTACCAGCAAGAGGGAGTGAGTTGGGACTTGGACTAACCCCTGAAGCCCTTTCTGACTTGAAGATCATGTGAATCCTTGTCAAGTTGAATCTAGCCAATGGGCATGGTGCCAGAAACCTGTAATCCCTGATACTATGGGAGGCAGAATTCAGCAGTTTTCACTAGCACCCACATAGTGAGACCCTGGGGGAGGGGTGGGAGGAAGAGGGTGTTATACCAAGCTGCCAAGGTGGAGTGAACCTCCCCCCCCAACCCTGCCCTTGTCAGAAAGCAAGTCAGTTCATGCTGATCAGCAGTGGTTTCTGCCACACTTCACTTCTACCTTGGATTAGATATGGAGATCCATTCTCAAATGAATGAATAAATGAAATAAAGATTGTATCTAGCCAAGAAAATGCAACTTGTTGTTAAATACTGTGTTCTACTGAAGGGATGCACTTGTTTATGGACATCTTCCCTTGCTATCCATGCCTATCTCTGATAAAGAGGTGGCCTTTCTCTTTGCTAGGGCAAACCACTCTACAGACATCTTTGATCCTACCCCCTCCTATTTTCTCTAGCAAATTGCCCTCTCCTTCCCACTCTCTCTTTAATCTTCAATCCCTACTAGCTGCTTTGTGATGTCTACAAACACACCCATATCTCCCATGCCCTTAAAAAAAGAAACAACAACCCATACTTGATCCCTGAATCCTTGCTAGCTAACATCCTGTATTTCTCCCCTTATTGGCCAGACTCCCTGAGAAAGCCCTCTATGATAGATGCCACTACTTCTTCTTAAAAGAAAATCCTGGTTTGGGCCTTACCCTGGTCAATTAAAGGCAAATGCAGGAAATAAAACAAAAAGGAGTTTTCTAGCACACCAAGGCATCAAGCAGTTGGAGTGTGGGTGGCCTCTGGAACAATGTACACAGGGCAGCTAGGTGGCACAGTGGATAGAGTACTGGGCCTGAAGTCAGAAAGACTCACCATCCTGAGTTCAAATGTGATCTCAGACACTTAGTAGCTGTGTGATCCTGGGCAAATCACTTAACCCTGTTTGCCTGAGTTTCCTCATCTGTAAAATGAGCTGGAGTAGGAAAATGGCAAAATACTCCAGTATCTTTGTCAAGACAATGCCAAATGGAGTAACAAACAGACCGATTGAAATGACTGAACAACAACAGCAACAACAAAACAATTTACATATAAGGGTAAGACAATCCTCACTGGTAGACCTCTCAATGAGGTGGGATTAGTATCACTTCAGCTCCTCCCCATTACAACTTCGGTGGGAGATGGGAGTAGCCCTCAGGTGACTGAAGTAGTCTGCAAGAGATGGGATTAGTCCTAAAGGGATGGTGCCCTCTCCTGAAGGTTGACTTAGTACCATACCCAAAGGTTGAACAAGTTTAAAAAACATGGGGGTCACTTAGCCTGACTGTCCTAGTGTTAACTGTCCTTTGGTGTTAACTATACTTACAGTGAAGCAAAAGATCATTGATTGGTGTTAGGGTAACTTGGGGTCTAGGGGCTGATCAGGGGTTGCTTCCTCTACTGAGCTGAGGTCAATCCTGGCAAGCAGCATATGACAGTGATGTATCTAAGGCTGTCCACTCAGTAACCTTGGTATGACTGGTTGGCAGGAAAAGCCCCTACCCAATAACTCAGTTGGTCTCTGTACACCAAAACATATCTGTAGCCCATAGACTCTGGAAGTTAGATAAAGTCAATCTGCAGGTGTTCAATGGGTAGGGCCACCCAACTCCTCTACCCATTTTGTTACAATTTCTTCCATGAGGAGTTATACTGTTAACAAGAAAGTTAGCTAGAGACTACATGATGGGTCTCTGCATAAACACTGTGGGCAAACCATGACAGAAATAGCAGTACATAGGTCTTGGTTCTCAAAGCAGCATCAGTCCATGCAGAAGTGATAAGCAACTTACAGATTAGGTAACTGGGTCCACAACACACACAAAACTAATAAAACAAGCAAGATTACTACAATAGGGTGAATAAAGAAATCCAATATAGTTGTAGCTTTAAGGGTGTTAAGTCCTTTGTCAGCATCTGTGATCTTCAGGAGTTTGACAAGTACATCCTGTGCATCTCTCACACAGTTGTGTATGGATCAGAGCAGGTTTGTGAAGGTACTTTCCTTGACCATCTCCTTATGGAGATTCTCTAGGTAATGCTGTTAAAGCTTGCTAGTGATAAGACTTAGTATAATTTAGTAAAAACATGCCAAAATCTAATCAGATTGGCCTACTAGTAATTAGCTCATATGGTGAAAACCAGTTTGAATTTTATGGATCTAATCTTATTAACAACAGAGCTATAAGAATACCAAATTAGGAACTCATAATTCACCTGGAATTTTAGTTTTTGTATAGTACTTGCTCTTTCTATCTTTACCCAAACCCTGTATCTGATATGGATGTCATCAGCATCTTAAAAGGATCCATGAGGACCTGATTTGGAAAAAATATCCTTTAATATTATTAGACAGAAACTTCAAAATAGGGAAATGATTTCAATTTTTGAATAATTATTCATGCAATTTTATATGTACAATCTTTAATCCAATTTTAGAACTTTTTACTAAAACATACTCAAAACCTGTATTTCCATTAGAAGCATTTGGAAGCCAATATATTTATCCTATCCTTAGATTCCTAACAGTCTGATCTTATTGCTTTTTCAAAGTTTATTACTCCATTTAATTAAAAAAAAACTTCACACATCTTTATCCTATCCCTCTCTTTTGAATATATGTGTGTGTGTATTTTTGTATTCCTCATGTCATGCTGAAAGAACCTAATCAAGGACCTAATCTTATACATGAATATATAACTGTTAGCAAGAGGATGGCAAGCCTAAGAACTCCTTTATTTAGTTGCTTAGGATATGAAATTGA
Organism: Vombatus ursinus; assembly: GCF_900497805.2. Lineage (NCBI taxonomy): Eukaryota > Metazoa > Chordata > Mammalia > Diprotodontia > Vombatidae > Vombatus > Vombatus ursinus. Next base: position 18,784,828 of record NW_020940355.1, on the reverse strand, counting down.
CCACAAATTCAGATTAAAATAGTAAAATCTTTCATATTTGCATCCAATTATAGTAACTGAGATCTATTAACTATCAAAAGATCTATTAATCAATTAACTAATAGATTTAGTATTACAAGAAGAAGAAGAAGAAAAAAAAACTACTGTTCACCTTCCCTGTTTATAGAAATTTGCTGTGAAAGGTAAAGGATAGACATGGTTTTGACAATATCAAGACTATCTTCTCAAGGGCCCAGTCGAATCTGACATAAGCCATAACAAAAGGAAAAAAAGCCCCTTGGCTCTGTTTGATTCCAGGTAAGAGTCATAGCTAAGAGCCAGTCACTCAACAAAATTCCACATTATTCACAGGGTATCATAGCCAGGCTAATAATTTGCCAGGTGGGAAAATTTTCTGTTCAGAAAGGAAATATCCCAATGGATCAAGAGGATCCTACCTTTGCCTATGCAAGGTCATCCCCTCAGTTTTTACCAAGGACAGAAATCCAACTTTAGCAGTTCTCAGTCTATACCCAAAGGTTGAACAATGTTAAAACATAGGGGTCATTCAGACAGACTATCACACTGGCTGACTTTTTATACTGTCTTCCCACTAGATCCTTTGCATTCTGGCTTCTGACTGCATCATTCTACTGAAAGTACACTCTCTAAAGTTACCTATAATGTCCTAATTGTTAGATCTAATAGCTTTTCCTCAGTCTTGATCCACTGTGACCTCTCTATAGCCTTTACACTTTTGATTACCCTCTTCTTCTAGATGTTCCATCCTCTATGTTTTCAAGAGTTTTTTTTCTCCTTCTTCTCCTCCTATGGCTGTTTCTTCTCAGTCTCTTTTGCTGGTTCTTCATGCAGAACATGCTCAGGAACTGAGGATGTCTTCTAAGGCTCAGTCCTGGGCCCTCTTCTTTATTCTATGAGATTTGATATTATGAAAACTGATTTCATCAGTTCCCTTACATTCAGTTATCATTTCTATGAAGATGATTCCAGATCTATTTACTTAGCTTCACCACTGTGCTAACTATAGTCATATATCACCAATTGACTTTTGAACATTTTGAATCATATGACTCATAGGTATCTCAAACTTAACATGTCCAAAATAGAACTCACTGTCTTTCTTCCCATCAGGAAGATCTGAGTTCAAATACAGCTTCATACACTTACTAGCTGTGTGACCCTGGGAAAGTCCCTTAACTCCTCTTTGCCTCAGTTCCTCATCTGTAAAATAGGGATACACTGGAGAAGGAAATGGCAAACTACTCCAATATCTTTGCCAAGAAAACCCCGTGGACAAAGTTCATGAGGTCGTGTAGAGTCAGATATGACTGAATGACCAAACAACAACATACTCCTCTCTAGAACTTGTTCCAAATATCCAGTCTGTTGCTAAGACTTATCATTGCCACCTTCACTAGTTAATACCACTAAAAGTTCCCTAAGTTGTGCATCTATCATCAGAACAAAATTATCATGTAACTGCAATTACTGATTATTTTAGCACTAAAAACCAAATTACATTAGAATATTTTAAAGTACTGCTAAAACTGACAGTTAAATGAGAAGACTTTATTTCCCAAATACTCTAAATCTTTAACTTTAAAAGTCCAATATACATCCAACCCAGTGTTCAGATTAAGGATACTAACTCTTAAAGCATTTACTCTACTTATGCCCAGTTCAAATCTGAATTTGAATTTTATTTAACATTACCTTTTCACCATTCCTGAAGCATGGGATAGCCATACACTTGGTTTCAAAAGCAGAGCTCATAATACTATGTATAGTGAACTTAAAATTAAAATTGAAGTAGATTATCATATATCCAAAACTGAACTCATCATCTTCCTGCTAAACTTTCTGATTTCTAATTTCTGTTAAGGACACCACTGGAAACCTCTTAATATTGAACTGCTAATGACTACATTTTGAGTCTAGTCATTCAATAAAATCTGAGTTGATTTTATTGCACTATTGTCTAGCCCACATTTTTTCATCCTTTCCCAAGACTAGCATGAGGTACTTTATCAAACACTATTAAAATCAGGGCAAACTATATTTGTAAAATTACCCTGAACTCCAAGTTTAATAACTGCCAAAAAAATAAAAAATAGTAAGGTTACTTGGCATGATCTCTTTTAGTTGAAGCCATGGGAACTTTTTGTGACAATTATTTCTTTTGGAAGAGGTTTACTAACCATCTTTTTAATAATCTATTCTAGAATTTTCCCAGGAAGTGCAGTGAAATACCTAGCCTATAGTTTGCAGACTATTTTCTTCTCTTTTTCAAAAAGCAGGGCAACATTTGATGTTGTTCAGTCACACAATCCCTTTGCCATACACTACGATCTTTCCAATATTACTGACAGTGGGTTGGTAGTCACCACCTGTCAGTTCTTTCAATACCTGAGGATATAGTTCATCTTGGTCAGGTGACTTGAATTCTTCAATGGCATCAAAATTCTCCTTCTGCTTCTTAATTTATCTTTTCAACACCAAATTAGCTATTTTATTCTATCATTTCCAGTTAAAAAATGTTCGTCCTTGGCAGAGAAAATAGAGGCAAAATTAAAATTAAGCATCTCTGCCTTCTTTCTGTTGGCAGTTATCATATCCAGCTTGGACACAAGTCCTTTTCTATTTTGATCCTTTTTTTCCCCTCTAATATAGCTGCAAAAACATACAGATCTGTTTGTTATCCTTATTTCTCCTCCACTTCTGACTTTTAGCATTCCTGATACTCTTCTTCCATTTCTGGTTTTATACTTATCATGTTATCTCTGCTTGTAGTCTCTTTAGACAACTACTATTTTTCTTTCTCATCTGAATTTTTTCCATTTGTGTTTTCAGAATTTCATCCTTAATAGTATCCTATCCATCCTAGGCTGAATTTCTCCATAGAATTTTAGTCCATGGGATGCTCTCCACCCTTTGAAATCTGCTCTCCCCAAATCTAGGATACATGTTGTACAGTGCCTGACTCTTTTTGTTGTTTCCTGCAAATTCTAAGAGCTAGTGGTCTCTTCTCCCTAAGGTTCCCAGCAACCATCATCTTCACTGTTAGTGAGAATTAGATCTAGAATAGAATTTCTAAAGACTTTGTTGGCTTACCCCACCACTTGAAGGAAGAAATTATAAAGGCAATTCTAGAAATTGTTAGCTGATTTGCTTTAGGCAGAGACAGTCAGATAGCCAGGTAGGCAGACAGAGTGCTCTAGCAGATATCTGCATGACTGAGGTCTTTCATCAGTATTCTTGCAACAGTACAGAGCCCAGGCATACCAGTACCCTGACTTCCTCATATCAGAACCTGAGTTGGAACTGTTTCCAGCAATGCTGGTAAATGGGAATGGGAGGACACTGGCACCTCTAATTGTTTCCTAGGCCTTCTCTTACACCATAAGTATGGAGTAGGAGAGAGGAGTCACTGCCCATCTCCCATCCCAGTTGGAACCTTCACTGGGATTTTCTCTAATTCCCTTTAGACAAGATTTCTTCAATCTTCCTGGCCTTCTCTGGGACAAATAAGGCACCCTGGGCAGGATACTTCAGCCTGCCTCTATTTATTGTGAGGTAGTACTCCTTGGCTCTTATAAGAAAAATAGCATCTCCAACTGCAAGTAGGCTAAGTCTCAAGGGAAGACTAAACAATCTAATCTCATGTGTCCTTCAATGAACTCTTCAACCACTGGATACTTTGTCTGAACTCAATACTTCTTGGTTTGCATACTCCTGTCCCCTTATACTTACCCCCATTCAAATGGTCCTGCTGATGTACAAGACCATTTCTCATCTTAGACTGAGTGCTCCCTCATGCCTATCTCCCTCAACTCTCCTTTCACCCCCAATGTCCTTCAGATCTGCCTACCCTTTTCATTATGTTTTCTGGAATGCCTATCCTATAATTAATAAAATTCCTTTCTTTATCACTCCTATCTTCTGACCCTCACTGAGACATGTCTCCTTCCTGATAACATCACTTACTAGCCATACATTTTTCCAGTTTTCCGAGAAGTTTTTGTTAAATAGTGATTTCTTATCCCAGAAGCTGGAGTTTTTGGACTTATCAAATAGTAGATTAGGATAGTCATTGACTGTTGTGTCTTGCATACCTAACCTATTCCACTGATCCACCACTCTATTTCTTAGCCAGTAGCAAATAATTTTGATGATTGCTGCTTTATAATACAATTTAAAATCTGGTACAGATAGGCCACCTTCCCTTGCATTTCTTTTCCTCATTTCCCTTGATATTTTGGACTTTTTGTTCTTCCAGATGAATTTTGTTATTGTTTTTTTCTAGCTCTAAAAAATTGAGGCTGTTTGTTAGGAGATCCTTTTCCAAAATGACTCTGAGGTACCACATCACAACTGTCAGACTGGCTAACATGACAAAACAGGCCAAGAACAGAGGGAATATCTACAAGAATATTTATAGCAACACTTTTTTGTTACAGGAAAAACTGGAGACCAAATAGACATCCATCAATTGAAGAATCGTTGAACAAATTATGGTGTGTGAACAGAATGGAATTTTATTGTGATGATATATGTGACAGATTCAGAGATATTTTAATATAACAAGATTTATATACTGATGCAAAGTGAAATAAACAGAACTAGGCAAATAATTTATGCAGTGACCAAAATAATAATGTTAGGGGAAATAACTTTGAAAGATGTCAGAATTATGCCCAAAGTAATGACCAATCATGACTTCCAAAGACTGATGATGAAATAAATCTCACACTTCTTAGAAGAGAAATAATGGACTAGAAGTGAGCAATGAGATACATAGTCTCAGGTATGACCAAAACATTGATTTGTTTTACTTGATTTAACTTTTTTGTTTTTGTTTTAAAAAAGTGGTAGAGAAGATATGCTAGGGATAATGATAGAAATAAAAAGAGCATCAGTAAAACATTTTTATGCACATAGAAGAAAAGAAAAAAAAGGGAGCATACAAATAGGGTAGTTTTGTTAAATAATACTTTATTTCTTTTTAAAAACTACATTAAAGTTCATAGTTTCTTGTTCAACCCTATTTTCTGGTTTGTTTTGTATCTTGAAATGCTTGTATTTGTTAATTATTAATTTCATAATGAAATAAGATTTAAAAAATAGGAAGGTAAAGAAATCTTATTTGTCTGATTTCAGAGGACATCACTGATCACAACTGCTCAAACATATCAAAGTACCTCAGAATTACACTGTCATTACAATCAAATTCACTCAATCAGCATCTGAAAAATGTCCACCATATGCAATGCATTACACATAAACAAAATAGTAGTTTGTATTCCAAACTGTGGTATCGCCTTACTGTAAGACGATGTATCTGGTGCTATTCATAACTTTTCAAAGTAGCTGTGTTTCCTCAAAAGAAAACACAAAAAACAAAACAAAAAGTAATTAATTAATTAAGTAAAAAAAAAAGAGTAATTAAGAGAGTTAGGAGTGGTCTGAAGTTCCAGGTTTTATGGAATCTCCCTAGAGGCATTACAGTGTAGTGGAAAAACCAAACAAACAAAAAAAAAAAAACCCAACAACACTAGATTTTGAGACAGAGCATCTGGGTTTGAATCCTGGATCTTCCAACTTAATAGCTGTATGTCTTTGGGCAAGTCACTAACCTCTCTCTAGGCTTATGTTTCCTCAACTATAAAAGTAGAGGCTTTGGTTCTAATAGAATCTTTTTATGTCTTTTCTCATAAATCTGTGATTTTACAGTCCAATAAAGCATGATATGGGGCTGCAGATGATGACTGGAAAAATGACTGTTTTTCCTTTCTATAGATGGAATCAACCAAGAAGTATCAGAACATCAGGAAACATTCAGTGGGTAAAAAAGCAGTGGTATTACTTGAAGCATTATAACAGGTGCATCCTGTCATGGTTCTTAGATTATAGAAACCAACGCAGGTGCTACATCTATGGCAGGTACTAAAAATATTTTCATACTCTTGTTTATGCTGTTTGGCAGAATATGTAAAGGAGAAGAGAAACCACATTGTCATTAGATGCTTCCATGACTTGAAATTTGATAGATGAGAAGAATTAAAAGCTCTGGGTGTGAAGGAGGAAGTTGGGAAGCTTCCAACTGATCATCACAACAAGTCTAAAGAGAGACTAAAGCCACAGAAGTTACAGAATCGTAGACTTTGAGAACTGTAAGGGACCTCAGTGGCTATCTACTCTAACCCATACACAAAAGGAAAATCAAATATGCATTGAACCTCGAATTGTTTTTACCTTTCAAAAAACTGTGCTACTTCTTTCCTTTGTAGTTATATGTCTCAGACATGCATGTATGTGGGAAAGAACCCACAGGCACCATGCCACTTTCTGAAAGGTAAAAGAAAATGAGATGCAATATGACATTGAATGCTTTCTACAAAGAGGGAACATCTGAAAATATCTGCTCAGCACAGTTTCATGGGATCATTGATTTATATCTAGAAGTGGACTTTAATGTTAATCTAGTCCAATCCCCTCATTTCACAGATGAGGAACTGAAATTAAATTTATTGTCCAAAGTCATAGAAATCATAAATGGCAGAAGCAGGACTTGATCCCAGGACTTCTGGCTCTAAATCCATCACTCTTACTACTATATCACAGTGCAACTCTAACACAGTGGAGAAAAATTATAGTATTGTATGTTCAAGTTCTTGATTTTGCAGCTAACAAAGGGTAAAAAAGGCTCATTATAAAAAAAAATGGGGTGCCCAGGGGACAACACATCCAGAAATTCAATAGTTGTTCAGTATGCCAGATTTGCAAACAAAGTAATTGTAGATATTACATTTATCAAACTTGCAGATAACAGGAAGGTAGAAGTGATAGCAACATTTTAAATGACAGTCAACATCCAAAAAGATCCTACAGACTAGAATAATGGGCCCAAACTGGTCCAGTAAAATAAAATTTAATAGGAATAAAGTCTGACAGTTGTAAGGAAAAATCGATTTTACGAGAACAAGATTAGGGAGTCACAGCTAAACAATAGTGTATGAAAAAGATCTGGGAGTTTTAGTGGACTAAAAGCTTAATATGAGTCAAGAATGTGACATTACAGCCAAGGAAAAGCTAATGTGAACTTGGGTTGTAGCAAGAGGGGCTTAGTGTCCAGAACAAGGAAGGTGTTACTTCTGCTGGTTTGCCCCGTCAGCTACTCTGTCCTGGTCAGACTACATCTCAAATTCGGTTCTGGGCATCACATTTTAGGAAAGAAAATGCAAAGTAGGGTATCTTCTAAGGGGAGGAGACCTTCCCACTCTAACATACTGACATGTGGTCATCCACCCTCAATTTGAAGGTCTCCAAGGAAGGGGAAACCAATACCTATATAGGTGTACCATTCCACTTTGGGACAGCTAAGCTGGGAAGAACTAAGGATAGTTAGCCTGGAGAAGAGAAGACATAAGGGGAAGGTGGTGTTAGAGGTTTTCAAGTATTGGAAGGGTTGCCAAATAGAAGATGGAGTGTTTTTATTCTTGTTGACCTAAAAAGCAACAATAAGAGTAGTAGGTAGAGGTCACAGAGAGTTAGATTAAGGAATAAACTCTAGAGAATTAGAGTTATCCAAAAGTAGAATGGACTGTTTCAGGAGCTGGTGGGTATTCAAGTAGAATTTGAATGACCATTTGTCTAGGACATTTTAGATCAGATTCTGGGCCAGGTGTAGGTCAGTCTAGATGGCCTTTAAGCTTCCCTATAATTTTGACTGTGATTTTACCTTGAAACTTTTCCTATTTGTTAGTATGAAGTTAGCAAATGTATAGTCTCAGGAAACTCAAAAAATATATTAAAGTTAAAGCACAAAGCCTGATCTTCATGTTTTGCTCACTCCCTGTAACGGGCTTAAAGTCCTGTGTACAATATAATACTGGACAGGTGCAAGCACTGACACTAACCATGTGCTCAGGAAACCACTGATATACCAGGTTTGTTCAGACTCACCTTTGTCAGAGAGGAGAAAGGAGAACACAGAATCAAGGATGAAGGCAAGAGTTCAAAAGCTTTGGCTGTAGAACCAGCCCAGCAAAGAAAAAATGTGCAATAAATACCTGTCATCTTCCTCAATCTCTCTCACCTCCATAAGCAATCCATTGCCAAATCCTGCTGAGTCTGCCTTTGTCACATCTCTTGTATACAGACATCCTCTTCTGTCCTCTGACACTCTCACCACTCTGGTGCAGGCTCTCATCACCTCACATCTAGACAAGTGGAGTAGCCTGCTGCTTGGTCTCCTTGTCACAAGTTTCTCCTCAGTCCAGTTCATACTCCATTCAGCTAACTAAACAACCTTCCTAAAGTGCAAATTTGACCATGTTACCTTCCTACCCAATAAACTCTACTGGCTCCCTATTACCTCCAAGACCAAATATAAAATCATCTAGTGTTCAAAGCTCATTTTCTTTTACCTTTTGCAAGTTTTTCCTTATCCTCCTTAATGCTAATGTCTTCCCTTTGAGATTACCTCCAGGTTATCTTGCATATATCTTGTTTGTACATGGTTGTCTGCATGCTCTCTCTCACATGAAAGAGCAATGGACTTACAGGCAGAAGCTTTCAAGTTCTAGCTTCAATACCTAGCAGCTACATCATCCTGGAAATTTACATAACTTCTCCAAGTTTCCTAATCTAGAAAATGGGTATGATAATACCTGCAGCATCCAGTTTACAGGGATGTTTGTGAGGAAATTGCTTTTGAAAATGATAAAACGCTATATAAATGAAAGCTAGTATTATCCAGGAAGAAAAGAAAGCCTGCCAGCAATAGAGAAAATTCAACATTTGAGATATTGGCTCTTACATTATTTCAAAAAATAATTATGCCGAGAACATCCCAAGATCCATCTGGACAAGAAGATGTAACCTATTGTTAAATATCATATTTGCTAAAGGGTTACATTTGCTCTTGGTTGAACTTCACTCAGGAAGTGAATGACTGACTTATAGTGCTTTTTGTTATATAATTAATAGATTTAGGTTGTTTTGTATCCTCTTATACTCCATATATATCTACTTATAGCTAATAAGCAATTCTTATATTACCTGAATGAGTCTTATTCTCATCCCTGTGGAAAGATAACATGTAAATTTATGAAGGCTTTTACATTTTTCCAAATGTTGGCCACATTTTATCAACACCTCCTTTGAAATATCCCTTCTCCCTCTGTTCTCGCTGTTAACCACCCTGCTACTGTTACATCTGGACTATGATAATCTCCTAATTTGTCTTCCTGACTGTAGTCTCTCCCGGTTCCAGGCCATCCTGCATTTTACCACTAGACTAATCTTCCTTAGATTCCATTTTCATGTTGTCACTGCTGTGGTCAAAAACATTGAAATAGTTCTTAATTTTCTTCTGTGTCAGATCTAAACTATCCTGCCTGGCTTTCCATTCCACCCCTACCCACAGGACTCCACCCAAATCCGGCCACATTCTAGATAAGCATGCTAGTTTTCTAATACTTTCCTACAGGCACCCTTGGCCACAACAAGCCAATCCATTCACACATCCTAGGCTCATTTTCACCCACATCTTCACTTCCTTTTGCTTGGAATGCCCTCCCCAGGCTCTTTTATCTAAATCCTATCCATCCTTCGAGGTACTACTTCTTCCATGAAAGTTTTCCTGACTTCTCTAGCTCTCAGAACAAACTCTTTGCTCATCTTCAGAATTTAGGAGTCTAAACCACATAATTAGAATCATAGAAGCATAGATTTAGACCTGAAAGGGACAGTAGAAGTCATTGAGGCCAATCCCCTCATTTGAGAGATGAGGGAACAGCGGCCAACAGAGAGAAGTTAAGTGATTTGTTCAGGATCATCCAGTCAGTCAATATGAGACAAGAGTTGAGCCCAGGTCTTTCTGAGTCTCACTCCAGCACTCTCTCTACTACAACATACTGTTGCTGCTGCTCACACTTAATTGTGTACTGTTTCCTGTCACTTGCTAATTATTTCCTGTGTTAACATTGTCTCCTCAATTAGATTATAAATTCTTTAAGGACAAACGCCATTGCATTGCCCATAGAAGGAACTCAGATCTAATGTTTGTTGAAATGAATTTTTGTTGAAGACCACTAGATTCCCCACAGCACCTAATAAAGTACTGAGCACACCCTAAGAATGCAATGAATATCTGTTGACTGATTCAATATTTGTACCAGTGGGCAGCTAATCTTATATTAGCTTATTGTTCTTTTTGGGAAAAAATACTTATTAGCAACATTTTCATCATATGAGAAGCTTAATATTGTCCAAAGAACAATAAGAATGAAGTATGAAGACCTTTGGCTTCACCCTATCACTTATGAGCTATGCTATCCTCAACAAGTAATTTCACTTCTCTGCCTTTCAGTTTCTCATCGGCAATATGGGGAAAATAATCTTGCATCATCTACCTTACTGGTTTTTTTGTGAGAATCAAATGTGTTAATCATGGTGATGGCCTTTCTCCTTTCAGTAGGATTTAAATAAAGTGCTGCTACCTCAAATGGCATGGCTTTTAAATTCTAAAAAGTATAACTGATTAGGAAATTGCTCGGGACAGCTAGGTGGCGCAATGGATAGAACATCGGCCCTGAAGTCAGGAAGACCTGAGTTCAAATCCAGCCTCAGATCAAACACTTGACACTTACTAGCTGTGTGACCCTGGGCAAGTCACTTAAGCCCAATTGCCTTAAAAAAAAAAAAGGAAATTGCTGGACTTAGAAAATTAGGGAAAATATAACGGAATGACACTGCTGTAAGAAATGAGGAATATGAAAAATTCATAGAAGCATGTGAAGACTTATGAACTGATACAGTGTGACATGGAAGAACAAGGAAATTAATCTTCACAATGACTACAATAATATAAGTGGAAAGAACAAAAATACAAAACTGAGCAGAGTGTAATAATTACAATGACCAAGTTTGGCCTTGGAGAAGAGTTGAGAACATGCACCTCCCTATCCTCTTTGCAGAGGTAGGGGTCTATGGATATAGAATAGTGCATATAATGTCAGACTTGGTGGATGTGCTGGTTGTTTTTATTGAACTGTTACTTTTTTCTCTCTTTATGTTTTAATCTTTGCTTTAAGAGGTGATTAATTATATAGGAGAATGAGACTGATATATTTAGAATGATGATATAGAAAAAGATACCAAAATATAGTTGCCATTCATATTGTGCTTTGTACTTCATATTAGATAATATGTATCTAAACAAAATCTGAGACTGCTTGCACCTTCTCCTTTGAAGTTTATGTGAAAGTGGAAATTTTTATGAAGTGAAATAATTCTTTAGACATACTTCTAGTTATTCGAGGAGAAAAAACTTAAAAAGTTCATGTCACTTAATTCTAATAGTTCACACTTATATTAAGGTTTTCAAAGTATTTTCCTCACAACAACCCCATGAGACAGATTATTTAGATCTTACAGATGAGACAAAGCCCAGAGAGGCTGAACTCAGCTACTAGTACTTTACCCAGTTAGTAAGTATCAGAGCCAAGATTTGAATTGCTCTTTCTAATTTATCACCTTTCAATATTACTATCTTGCCCTGCTGTTAGGTCAGTTATTATCCATCTCAGAAATAAACTACTTATAATATTTACATGAATAAAAAGATGGGTAATTTGTTCCTGTATATTTCTAAATAGCAATGATTCTATTTAAAATCATGAATATTATCAAAATTTCTTTTGAATCAAGTTTTCTGAAGCCATGAGGCAATGGAATTGAGTTTACATCTTTCTATAAATCATACACCCCCTTGAAAACCCAGAAACACACTTTTAAAAAAAGAAACAATTATTCAATACATTTTCTCTACTTTTACTTTTCTTCCTTAGTTTTTCAGTATGCATTGCATTTCCATAGGAACCCAGAGATGTTTTAAAAGAAGTTTGCCTCTCCTGAGGCTTTCTCTCCTGGAATTCAGCATCCTCATTCTGTACTATCACACTTTCTTATGTGGAAATGACTAAATATATATTAAAAAAAACCCAAATTAAGTCCCTTCAGATAGTGATAAGGAAGAAAAGATCTACATCCCAACAGCTTTCATAGCCAAAACACTTCAAGAACTGTGTGTGGAGGGGCTGTTATCTTTTAGTTAACACATACATATAAGGTCTTGAGTATTTACATGATTTATTTAAATACTTGCACACTGTGTACGGACCTTTACTAAATGTGGAAGAACGTATATCATCATATGCGTAGGTCAGATGGAGTATAAAATAAACAAACCAAATGTACTTAATGATGGATAAATCCCAGTGACGTAACTATTACTTTTCTGCTCAATTAAAGATCACTTCACATTTTTCATAAACACAGGGGTGTTATTCCTGTTGTTCTAGCCAAATCCCAACATAAGCAGCTGTATTCTCCCTTCAGTTTCAAAGGGACAGAGCATTTATGTTCTCAAGTGTGTTGTGTTGCTATGTACTGTTAAACAGCTGTTGGGGATCTCACCAGGGAGAGCTACATGTCAGTAGTGGGAGCCTCTTATATTCCTGTCACTCATGCACTGGAAGCCTGGAACTTGTGAGTTACAGAACTGACTTTGCCAATTACTTGTTGGCAAAGTTTCTGCAAAATGGAGACAATAATGAGCTCGTCATATGGATATTATAAGGTGACATGCACACTGGAAGACCTCATTTCATTTTGTTCCTCTAGCTCTACAGAATCTCTGGAAGTAGAAAACTCCTCCCTTACCCAAATCTCTGTAACATTATGGAACTGGGCAAGATGATTTCTCCCACTCCCCATGCAAGCCCTGGATGACTTCCCTAAAAGATTATGACATATGAACCCCAAGTCAAAGAATTAGGCTAACAGGTGGTGATGATAAAATTAAATTTACAAATATACAAACATTAATCCTGTGTACCTTACCTATCTTAGGTACACGTGATGGTTTATGGTTTTGGTTTTTTTTTGGTATGGGTTTTGAGGGTTGTCAGACAAAGGCATTCCTGTGGAATATAAAGTATTACTCTAGATTCCTCTGTTGAAATAATCTGAAAAAAGCAAACTAATTAGTATATGCCTTAGGGATTCACAAAGCTCACAGCCAAGTGTGCTTTGTTTTGACAGCTGTCCTCACACACTTAAATGATGCCATTTCAAAGGAGATAGCATGATGTAATCTTGGTGACAGCACAATTGTCATTCTACTAGAAAGACAAGTATTGTGATCTCAATGGAAAAGAAAAGTGATACTTCATCTTTAAGCTTAGATTCTACTGACTTCCATAATTTCAACGTTTCAAACAGGGCTGGGAGTGGAAATTACTACAAGCTGTTGAATAAAGATGACATCATCTTGCCACCCACAAAATACTATGGGTTTGACAGCTTAGAAGATATCACAGCAGTGAGAGGAGCACAACTTCAAACTAAGTTAACAATTCTTTGTTTCTAAGGGGAATTTCTTTTCTTTCTTTCTTTCTTTCTTTTCTTTTTTTTTTTAATAAGATTTGGTCTGGCAACTGCTACTATACTGCAACAAAGACAACCAAATCAGGCTGTGATATCCCCCCAAGGCACAGTCAATAGCTCCCTCGGGATGGAAATTTTGGTTCTTTAGAGCCCTTTCCTATCACAGTTTTCACAACGTGGGGGCCTCTTGTGGTTAAACTTAAGGATAGGTTATTTGCTTTTAAGCTTTTGGTTTTCAGTTGTCATTTTCTGTGATAAAATGTTAATCACCCAGGTTTTTTAGTGAGACAGCTAGTGCTCATTACACATAATAACCTATATGGTGAAGTTGTCATAGATCATAAAGAGAGCATTTCCCAGCTTTTAATTTTGCAGCTGGTTTAGTATGTTTGATGGAATATTGGAAGATATTTTTCCATGGTCAAATTTTCCCCCTTTAAAGCATATACATCCTATTTTAAGTGACCTATAGCTGATTTTATCTGCCTCTACAGAATCTAGATTCATTGCAATTCTTTGATATGTTGATGAATTCTTTTCACTGTTCCCCTAAATCAGAAGAAATAAATAGCACTCAAATAACAAAATACCCAGAATGTGAATAAGACCAGAAAATGGTTCCTGCATAAAAACAATTCATTATTTCGGTAAACATTTATTGTATCTTTTGGGTGTGAAGCACTATAAGAGGTACTAGGGGAGATACAAAGATACCCAGTCTCCGCTAGCGTAAAGCCTATAGGCTAGTATAGGGGTAAGAATCAAATATAAGTATAATACACAATATTAAATGATAAATCTAGTAGAAAAGTACAAAACAAAATGCTTTCTATGTGGAAGTGGGGGAAGGCCATTATTTATTGTGGGACTCAGAAAAGATTCATGGAGGAGACAGCATTTGAGTTGAGCTTTCTGAAGGGCGTAAAGGACTAATTTAACAGATAAAGATGTCAAGCGAGATCTTCCAGGATCAGGGAACAGAATGGATAAAGGGCAAAGACATGGAGGTAGAAGAGTATCAGACTAGTTAGTCACAATTACTTAAAGGATCAGGCCATTTCTATGTGTGGTTTAGTAGGGAAATGGTTTTAGTTATATTTTTATTTATTTAGTTAGTTATATTTTAACCAGTAGTTCCACTCTGAAGTATCCATTACCTTTCTGGCAACTCATAGCCAATGCATTACACTATCAACCAGTGGAGAATTAGAATATTTTAGTAGTAATCTTTCAAGGTGAACCATAATTTAGGAACCCAAATAGGAGTGAGATTCCTTGTCCCCTCCACTCCCACTCCTTTCCTCCTTTCTCTCTACAACTCTCCCTCTTTGGTAAATGAAGATCCTGGATGACTACTTGCTATGATTCTAAATGGCAAGGTCATCATTGCCTAATGTTTATTTTACATATTCTATGTGTCACATGATTTTAGTGTTTTTGGGATTCTGAGTCCATTGGGCCTCTTAGCTCTCACACAGGAGATACCAAGTATATGAGTTATGATTTCATACAGAGAAAATGGAAATAAAATATCAGAGCTTTAAAGGCTGAGAAGAAAATAAAACTTCTGATTCTTCTTCCACATTCCAGTGAGGGGTACATTTATAGTCTCATCCTAAGGAAGAGCTACTAAAACTGAACTCCTTTGACTATCCCTTGACTAAACCTCTATAAAGATGCATAATGGTCCTGACCACTTACTTAGTCCATGGCTTGGATTCACAGATATGTACACACATGTATTTTGGCTTCACATACAGATTTTAAAAGCAAAATTTCCCCCTTTTCACAAAAGTCCATTAGCTGTGACATAGTCCCTTTCTCTTAAAATGCCCAACATTATTTTTCCTGGGTAATTTGTAGCTCCTCTTAATCTCTCTCCCAGGAGCACAGCCAAAATGAGTGCAACTACCAAGCAAGAAATAGCTTGGCTACGATCAGTGAGCACCAAGCACCAAGGTGCTCTTAGACCTTTGAGGGATCATTTGGAAGTGAAGCTATCTGGCTTCCTTCCTTTATATCTGAAAACATAACGATTTCCTGAGAGTTCTGGTGGTGCTTTGCTTGGGAAAATATTGCATCAGATTTTAACAGAAGATTCCTGAGACAACTATTTACCTGGCCACTATGCTGTTCTATACTTTCTGAAATATTAATGTAAATATGTCAAATTACAAATATAACTTTCATGTTTTTCATTCATGACCTCAAATAACTTCCCAC
This sequence comes from Vombatus ursinus, assembly GCF_900497805.2. Lineage (NCBI taxonomy): Eukaryota > Metazoa > Chordata > Mammalia > Diprotodontia > Vombatidae > Vombatus > Vombatus ursinus. The sequence goes on along the minus strand of NW_020940355.1, from coordinate 18,769,153 downwards.
TAAAGATTTTAACCAATAAATTTAAACTAGATTATAGTCACAGATGTATCATCATAGGACAAGACAATAGTAAAGGATACTTTTCCCAATTATTAGATGAGAACCCAAAGCCTTGATCTACTGTTAATTGCCATCCTATTTCCTAAGCACCTTCATTTCATTAACAAGAGGCCCTTCCCATTTGAGGTATATCCCAACTTCTAACTAAGCTGAGTAGTAGAGGGATGGCCCTTCCATGCTAGCTACAGGGTCAGAACTGCATTTTCCCCTCCAAGATGTAATCATGTTGCTTGCAACTGGCAGCACAGGCCTCCCCCTCCCCAATCCAACTGGATTAGGAGTTGGGCGTCAGTCAGAAATACATGTAAGAAATTCCCTGAAATCTCAACACTTTCAAATACTGTGTCATGCCTATGAGAAGTAGAGAAAAAAAAATACGAAGTATTAGGAAGGAAAAGAAGGAAAATTAGTAGCTACTACATGATATCACTCAGCCATTAAATTGAAGGAGTAGGGGAGAGGGAGGAGGGAGGGAGTGTCAGAGAGTCTGTTGGCTGTGCTTTGTAACATTTGTTCAGGGGGTTGGCTGGGCACATGGCAATTATTTCAAACCTTGAATTATGACTTGAGGAATTTTCTTTACCTTTCTTCACCAATATCTGGCACCATTTTTCTTGATCTACTAGTAGATCAAAATGAACAAACCAGACATTCTAACTTCATATGTTGAGCTCAGAGAATATACTATGATATGATAAAGACAACAAGTATAAAAACTAAAGATTATGGTGGCTGCAAAGAGGTCAACCAAACCAAGGGCCCCACTTCTAATGAGGGAATATTATTTAGTTAGCTATAAAGTAGGCTGTCCTATTTACACAGAAAAACAAAGGCAGAAAATGGATTAGCTCATGGACTACATATCCCTTTTAAGAGGTCCAGCATGGCACAGAAATGCCTGTGCCTGGTCATGGGAGAGAGCTAATTGTGTACTTCCCAATGATGGTGTTGTCTGTTGAGGCCTAGAGGCCTCATAAAGTAGCCTTAACAACTGACTACTGAATAAGCTCTAAGCAAACCAAGCCAGAGAGAGAGAAACACATCAAAACACATCACTTCCAGAGGCCATAGAGCTCGCCAAGTGAAGGAATGAGGAGATAACTGCAAGGTTAACCTGAAGCATAGGGAATGGATCTTTTGAGTCAGACTAGGAAATTGTCTTCTTCCACTCCTGTTTATCAGACAGGATGACATAAGCTTTGTTAATCACACCAATGTGTCAGTCATACCAATCTGTGGGCTAACTTGGGCTCACATTTATTATCTATAGTTTAGATAAGATAAGACAAGACATCTGTAACTCATTATATCTATGCTTTTCTTTTTTTCCCCCTAGTTACCTAATAAAGTTCCTTTTGAAAAATGCTGACCTTGCATGAGCTAGAATAAGGAGTAAGAGGGTTTGTCCACATATAGACAGAAAAATGAGGGGGATTAGAACATCTCTAGGGAAACTGGTAGAGCTATAGCTATTAGAAAGGGGGAAACTTACAAGAAGGAAAGTTCCACGGCCAGTCGTTACTGCTGTGCCTTTCCTGCTCTGGGATATCCCCTCACAAATACTTCCTGAGAAGCTGGGTATAAAACTCATTTATGTAAATTCAGTCACATTTTCCCAACTAACTTGCTTTATAAAACTGGAGATGTGTTCCAAAACACTTTTGGCATCAAGTCATAATAAACATCACACTTAAGAACTAGACAAGCCTTTTAAAAGCACACATTTAAAGGAAAAAAAATACATCTGATAGAACATAAATATATAAAATTATTATAAAATAACATAATGAAACTTAAAATATACGAGGAATTATGTTTCCTTTAAATTTAGCTAACTGTATGAGAGAGAAAGAAGTATCCAGGATGTAACCTGGCCCTTCATATTTAGGTTTTAATTTTGTTTCCAGAAAGGTAAATGTTTCCTTCTAAAAACATGACACTATGTCCACTAAATGGCATATGTGTACATTCTCTTGACAAAGGAAACAAGTGAAAAAAAATAACCTATTTTTTTCAGAGTTTATAAGCTAAAACTCACTATCTATAATATAATAACCCATCCCTTGCTATGTTTGATACCATGCTTAAAAATAGTACCAGACCCATTGATTTAGAAATGGCTAAATAAATTGTGGTACATGAATGTAATTGAATATTACTAGGCTTAAAAAGAACAATGATTATTGTAAGATGATCAGCTGTGAATGACTTAGCTATTCTTAGCAATACAACAATCCAAGACAACTGTGAAGGACTTATGATGAAAAGTGCTGCCAAAAAAAAAAAAATAGTGCTATCCATCCCTAGAGAAAGACCTGATGGTGTGTGAATATAGATTGAAGCATACTTATTTTTTGCTTTCTTTATTTTTCTCGAGTTTTTTTGTCTATGTTTTTTTTCACAACATGACTATTATGGATATGTTTTGCATGACTACACATGTATAATCTATATAGAATTGCTTGCCTTCTCAATGGGGGGGTGGGGAGAGAGAGAATTTGGAACTCAAAAGTTTTAAAAATGAATGTTAAAAATTGTTTTTACGTGAAACTGGGGAAAAAAATACTAAATAAGAAAAAAAAAACAATGATTATGAAGAATTCAGAGAAGCATGAGAAGATGGATATGAACTGATGCACAGTGAAGTAAACAGAATAAGAAAAACAACATATATAAGGACTACAACAATAAATATGGGAAAATCCCCCCAAAACTTGAACAATACATAATTAAATTGATGAAATTTGGCACTGGAAAAAAGTTGAGAAAATATTAATCCTTCCACCCTTTGAAGACATGTGGGACTATGGGTATAGGATATTGCATATTCTGTCAGACATAGTTGTTATGCAGTTGTGCTGAACTGCTTTTATTTTTTTCTATCTTTTTTCACCTTTATTGCAAAAGATAGTTCACTAGGTAGGAGAGGGGGGAGAGCTATAATCAGAAATAAATGTAAAAACAGGACTTCAATAAAGATAAAATAAATTGTAAAAAATAATGTCTGCTCCTGGATGGAAAGGAACAAGGCGGGGGAGGGGAGGAAGGGAAGAGGGAGAGAATGATAGCTGTCTCTAGGTATTTGAAAGGTTGTCATGTAGAAGAGGAATTAGACCAGTTATGTTTGGCCCTAGAAGAAGAGAAATGATAAGAATTTTTGGGAAACCAGATATTGGCTTGAGGGAAGGGAAAAAAACTTCCAAGTTATAGTTATCTAAAAGTAGAATGAGCTGTCTTAGAAAGAAGAGAGTCTCCCTTCCCTCAAAGCCTTAGCTGACCACTTTTTGGATATGCTATCAAGGAGTTCCTGTGTCAGTATGTGTTCGACTACATGCCCTCTGAGATTCTTGGTAAGAAGACAGTTTTATGATCTTAAAACAAGGTATAAGACCAAAACGAAAAACGCAGGTAGCTATTGAACTCTGTACATCCTTGTGATTTGGAGTAGTGTTGTTCCTTATGTCTACGGTTTGTAGAAACAGGAGGCAGAGGAGAAGAGATGAAGTATGTGTTCTTTCTACTTGACCCCCACTTCCATCTCCTTTGAGGTTACAGCTTAAGTGTTTTTACCTTAAGAACACCCAATCAACTAAAAAAAGATTTCACGTGGAATCCGTGTGTCTTTCAAATGACCAGGCATAAGGTAGACTCAGACTCATTAGAATAGTCACTTAGTAATATATATTCCAGAAAATACGAAGATTCTAATATAACTTCTGGAGACCAAATAAATACTAACTTACTAGGGGCAGCTAGGTGGCGCAGTGAATAGAGCTCTAGCCTTGGAGGCAGGAGGACCTGAGTTCAAATCCAGCCTCAGACACTTAACACTTACTAGCTGTGTGACCTCGGGCAAGTCACTTAACCCCGATTGCCTCACCAAAAAAAAAAAAAAATACTAACTTACTTTCCTATCTTCTACACCAACATAAGAAAGAGAAATGTAAACATGAAGCAGTGATAAGCCAAGAAACTCATTGTCAACATTTAACAGAAGTTTAATTACAATAGGCTGTCAATTGGTAGTATAAGGATGTTTGTATGTGATAAAGGGTTGGACTGTCACTAGATGACTTATAAAGCCCCCTTCCAACTTGGGGACCCAATGATTCTATGGTTCAAGAGTGATGATGGAGCTCCTAGATTTGTGAATTTACATATTATTACTTTTATGAAGATGCCAAGAAGTGATCCAAGTCTTTTTGTCTATTTAATCTTCTAAGAAAAGAGTAAGTTGCTTTGGGATCAGATAATTAGGTTTTGCAATTTTTTAAAAAAATGAGGTACTTAAGATTTTTTTTGTGGGAGAAGATAAAAAAAAGTTTCCAGAGATATTACAGAATTCACCAAAGGAAAAGTATAGAAGAGTGATATGTCACCAATTTGCATATGGTTTAAAAATGAAAGAAAACGAATGGATTGAATTATAAGGTTCTTTCTAATTTTAAAATCAAGTAATTCTGTGAAATATAAAATGTAATAAGAAATTGTTTTAAGCTGAAAGCCATGAACATGCAACCAAAACCAAGTGGAGTGATGAGCTAAATCTAGTGAGTTCAAACTGAAGATAATGTCAAATCCATTGTGGAGCCTGATTTACCTCAAATGATTGCTTACCAGAGATGTCAAACACAAGGCTTATGCCTTCAGGGACCCACAACACTCCCAAGTACAGCTAAACCAGATTAAAATTTAACTAAGAAATACCTAACAAAATAAATAAAACTATAATAAAACATAAATAATGTTAACATATATATTTCTAAGTCAACATGCACCCACAGACATCCTTATGTGCAATTTAGCGGCCCCCTGTTTCTATTTGAGTTTGGCTTATGTTGTTGAGAAACAATAGATAACCAATCAGATCACTTTTCTACGATGTCAACATGTCATGACAGTCAAGAATCTACTGTGTATTCTGAAGTGAGTTGGATCCTCACATTAGATAACATTCATAGAATCTGGAACTAAGAGCACCTTTGTAACAGTTTCCGGAAACAAAGTTTAATAATAGATGTTCAAGGTTTATTTTGATAACACTTTGTATAGCATTAGAAGTTTTGCTTTTGAACTAAAATAGAAAAAAAGTTTCGCTTGTACATCTGTGTGATGATGACTTAAGGATTCTCAGATTTCACCTGAGTTCCAAATTCTGATTTTCTTTTCAAAGGCACAGAGAAAAGTTAAGGCCTTCACCCTTTCAAATAATTGAAATTGTGTATTTTCTCATTTTGTGGGGGAAAACTGTAATAGTTAGGTGCTTGCAGCAAATATTTCTGACCTGTTTTCACATATACAAAAATAGCTCTGTATGTTCCACTGGCTTTGTAAAATCAGTATACACTTTAAAAAATCTTTTAATTCATCTACTTTGTCTCCATTAAAACAAGACATGGTCAAAGAGATATTTATATTATATGTATTTCTCTCCCTGGAACTAATTTGGAAACGTTGGGAAGAGCATTACCTTTAAAAACCAAATGGAGGGGAAGCTAGGTGGCGAAGTGGATAGAGCACCGGCTGTGGAGTCAGGAGGACCTGAGTTCAAATCTGGCCTCAGACACATAACAATCATCAGCTGTGTGACTCTGGGCAAGTCATTTAACCCTAATTGCCTCACCAAAACAAACAAACAAACAAACAAAAAACCAAATGGAAAGATTCCATTTGGAAAGTCATTACTGTAGCCCATTATACTACTTCCTATGAAGTAAACTTATACTTCAAGGATCTGTGGATTGTGTGTGTGTGTGTGTGTGTGTGTGTGTGTGTGTGCATGCATGTATGTAAGTATTCCTGTTTTTCATGAAGAGGTGGCCCTTCTCCGTGCTAGGACAAACCCCTCTACAGGCACAAGTGATCCTATTACATCTCATCTTCTCCAGCTCCATACCCCAACTGTGCACATTTTCACTGGTTGTTCCCCAGCCCTCCTGACTTAATCTCTGCCTCTTCCCTCAGTTCCTTTAAGTCTTAGCTAAAACCCTAACTTTTGCAATGAGGCTTTCCTACTCCCTTTTAATGCTAGTGCCTTCCCTCTGAGATAAGCTTCAATTTATCATACACACACACACACACACACACACACACACAACTATATATCCTCCACACACATGTGTGTATGTATCTTATTTGTTCATAGTTGTTTATATGTTATCTCCTCCGTAGGATCATGAGTTCCTTGAAAACAGGGGCTGTTTTTTACCTTTTTGTGTCTCCCCAGTACCCGGCACATGGTAGGTACTTATGGAGGATTTTTCTGTGCAAAATCCAAATGAAAAATGATGTAAATGTTGAGGTTATCCAGATGTTTCTTCTTAGTTTTTTTTTTTTTACTCATGTCATTGTACTTATTCCATTGGGTCATAAGACAATAGAAACATTTTTATGACATCAATAGTCACTAAAAAGGGATTGACCAACCAGTCCACACAGGAAAAAACAAGTGGACGAAGGATGCATATTTGTCAGACTATAATGTGCACTCAGGGAGATAAGTACTCCTTTGAGTTAATTCATTATTTTGGGCAGACACTGCAGATGGACAATAAGCTAGACAGAGAACTGAATAGGATGACAGCAATCTGAAACACATCCAACTGTACAGAACTTTTGATTATCCCAAGCTGTTCTCTGCTGCCAAAGCTCTTCCTTTTAACACTAATATTCAAATGCTGGTGCTCTGTGGCATGACTGAAAAAGAAATCAAAATGGCAAGTTACCCAAAGGTCAATGGAAAGATGCATAATAAGAATAAGTAGATGGTGTATTAACAATGTTACTTTATGAGCAAGAAAAGTCTTAAAAGACATCATCATGGAATGTTAACACACTGTTGGTGGAGTTATAAACTGATCCAACCTTTCTGGAAAACAATGTGGAAGTATACCCAAAACTGTAAAACTGCGTATACCCTTTGACCCAGCAATACCACTACTATGTCTGTATCCCAAAGAAATCAATTAAAAGAAAAAATAATATATTTGTACAAAATATTTATAGCAACTCTTTGGAAATTGATGCCCCTCAATTGGGAAATGGTTGAATAAGCTGTAGTATATGATTGTGATGTAATACTATTGAACTATAGGAAATAACAAACAGAATGGTTTCATAAAAACCTGGGAAGACTCATATGAACTGATACAAAATGATGTGAGCAGGACCAGGAGAACATTTTACACAGTAACAGCAATATTGTAAGGATGATCAACTGTGAAAGACTTAGTTACTTTCATGAAGACAATTCTAAATGACCTATGATTAAAAAAAATGCTATCCACCTCCAGAAAGAGAGAAAGCTGATGAACTCTGATTGCAGATTGAAGCATACTTTTTCTTGATTTTTCTTTCCTTATTTTTCTTGATTTTGCTTTTGTGTGTGTGCATTTTCTTTTGCAACATGGCTAATATGGAAATATGTTTTGTATGACTTCACATGTATAATTGATATATTGCTTGCCTTATCAAGAATAGGGAAAGAGTGGAAGGGACAGGGAGAATTTGGAACTCAAAATTTAAAAAAAATGAATGTTAAAAATTTTAATATAGTTGGGAAATATTTAAAGAAATAAATAAAATATATTTTAAAAATACATTATTATAGACATAGATGACTAGTAAAAGAGATGTGTTGGTTATATAACAAGAGCAAGGGAAAACAAATGAATCTACTCAGCATGACACTCTTAAATACATAGAGAAGGAACTCTATGATCAATAGTTCTACTGTGAAGAATTTACGGAAGGACGTGGATAAGAATTTCAAAGGATGAAAAGGCATGGAAGGACTGCAATTTGCACAAGTGGGAGAGATACCCACACCAAATGAGATCATGGCTCTCTCTAAGTAGCAAAGTAAGATTCTGAGAAAGTCTGAAATCCTCTGGATTAACCTGCAAGAAATTACTAATAAGAAATTATTCTCATTGAATTATGCAGATTAAGTTTATGGTTTAACATTAAAAAGGAAGCTCATGATATTAATAGGAGCATGTCCTTTTTCTCACAGGAAACCCCAGGTGTCTAATAGATATTTCTAATTGCAAAGTAAAGAAGAAAGGTGACTTCTTAAAATAAATTCAGTGGCTTCAAGAAAAGTTTAACTATAACTTCTGGGAGTTAATCATTCAATGACACTTCCTTTCTTAAATAAAGATTGTCTGTTTGACATCTGGTGTTGGAGTTCCTACATTTACGGGGGAGTTCAGTTCCTGAAAAGAGGCAAATTAGTTACATAGGATGAGTCATCCAACCACACCTCAGCCAACTCTCCAAGTGTACCAATATAGGACCCACAGTCACTTAATACATTCCAATTTAACAAATAACCATTCCATCAATATTGAGAACAAAATGGTTCTGAGATAGAGAATAGGAAGAAAAAAGGTGAAGAGGCCTCTTAAATGAAATACACATGACTAACCATAACGTGCCAATCTTCCACAGTCAACAGTAGTACTATATTTTTATTTGACTACTACATTTATTTGACTACTAATATGCCTAATTTATAAAAAGAGAGTGACTTTCTATTAAGAATCTACTCCTCTCCTGGCTTGTGCCTTTGTCCTGGCTGTTCCCCATGCCTGAAATGATCTCCTTTCTCATTTCCAACTCTTAAAATGCCTGGTTTCCTTCCAGATTCAGCTGAAACGCCTCTTTCTTCATGTGGCCTTTTCTGGCTCCTTCCACCTTCTAGTGCTGTCCCCATTCAGAATACTTTGTGTGTGCTCTATATGAGTTTTGCATATACATATATATATGTAAATGTTAGCGAACCTGTTAAGATAAAAGCTTGAGGCTTTTGTCTTTTTGCATTTGTCTTTATGTCTCTAGTTCCTAGTATGATAGTTGGAAAATAGGAAGTACAACAAGCAAAAAATGCTTGTTGATTTATTGGTTGATTCTTAGCATCTATTTGGAACCATTGTGATACAAAGAAAAACAAAAAAAAAGTCTTTTTTTAATTAAACTTCAGAAACTATGTTGATTAATAGCATGCAATCCGGGGATAGGAGTGGATAGTCCCAAAGGATCTGGGATTTTATCAGTGAGAGGAATTCCTTGTTCAATAACTCCCTCTAACAATGCAGATGACAACCATCTATGACTTAGGATCATAAAAAGAATTTAGTCCTTAGGGCTGGAAAGGACCTCAAAAATCACTTATTTCAGTCCCCTTATTTAAATGAAGAAACTGAGATTTTCAGAGTGGTGAAGTGATTTGCCCAAGGTCACATAGGTAATACTCATCAGAGGTAGAATTTGAACCCAGGACCTCTGACTCCAGAGACACTGTACCACTTGTCTTAGATAAGTCCCAGGGAGTTGCTTGAGGCAAGGGTTGTGCCAAGAGTTGCACAGCATCTCTGTAAGAGGTAGGATCTGAACCCCATTTATTTGATTCCAAGCCCAGCACTCTATCCACCACACCACACTGCTTCCAGTAAAGATCATTTTCCTATCAAAATTTCTGGTCTTCCTTCCACTTTGTAGATTGGAGCTACTGTGTTCAGGACTTCCTGTGGATTTCATTCATTCAAAAAGAAATTTAATATGTTCAAAGTATTATGCCTTGTACTGGGGAGAAATAAAGTTTAACTAGGCCAAAATACCTGCCCTCAAGGAGCTCAGAATCAAATAGAGCAGCACATGATGAATACATAATAATACATGGTTAGTATATTAGAAAAAAGTGTTATGTTAAATGTAAGAGAGGATCAGGAGCGGCTTCATTGGAGGAGGTGGCATTTGCTTTTGAATTTTAAAAAAAAGGGCATAAATCCAGCAGGTGAAGAGGGGGAAAGAGAATATTCCTTATTCAAAGTACAAATGAACAAAGATGAAGTTGGGGGGAAAACGTGTTTAAGGGACAGTTTGTCTGGCATAGAAAATATGTGGAGGGAGGAATATGAGATAAAACTAGAAAAGTAGGGTAGCACCAGACTGGGAGGCATTTAATGTCAGGCAAATCTGCTCAGATGGTCCTTGAAGAGTAACAGAGAGCTAGAGAAGAATTTTTTTTTTTTTAACAGAAGAGTGACATGGCCAGATTAATAATTAAGGAAGATACCTGACAGCAATCAAAAGAACCCATCCATATGAAAACACTTAGAGCAGTTCTTTTTGTAGTGACAAAAAACTCAGAGCCGAGAGGATGCCTGGCAATTGGAGAACAGATGAACAAATATGGCATATGAATTAATAGAGTATTATTTTACTAATATTGATGATGAAAGATGCCTTCAGAGAAACTTATGCAGAGTCAAGTGAGTAAAATTAGAACCATTTATACAGTAAAAATGTAAGGAACAATTTTTGAAAGACTTAAGAACCCTGAATTTAATGGCCATCCATGATTTCAGCACATCACCAGTGAAATGTGCTGTGCTCTCCTGACAGAGAGGTAATGGATTCAAGAAGAAAACATATTTTTTGACATTCTCAGTGTGGACATTTGTTTTGCTTGACTGTATATTTGTTACAAAGCTTTTCTTTTACATTGTGTGGGTGGGAGGGATTTAAAACAATTTAAATTTATGTCCCTAAAGTATAGGTCTGACCATATTAATCGCCTACTCAAGAAGCTCTAGTTGATCCCTCTGACCTCTTTACAGAGGGCAGCTAGGTGGTGCAGAAGAGTGGGCATGGATGGAGTCAGGAAGATGTGAGTTCAAATCCTCTGACACTAGCTATATGATCCTGGGCAAGTCACTTAACCCTCTTTGCCTTGGTTTCTTCATCTGTAAAATGAACTGGAGAAGGAAATGGCATACCACTCCAGTATTTCTGCCAAGAAAACCCCAAAAGGGGTCATGAAGACTCAGATACAATGGAAACAACTGAACAACACCTCTATACAGTACAATAAAGTACAAACTCCTATTTGGCATCTAAAGTCGAGAGAAATGATTATTTCTTCCTCATCCAGAAATCAATCAGTGTGGGAAATACTGGCTACAGACTAATCTAGGCTAAGATCTAATCAAAGACAGTAAAAGAAATTCTAAGTTTAGGTGAATGGGTAGATCCCTGCTCATTGTGTTTACTCCAAGGCCTCTGGGAAAATATGGATTCTCCCTTTTGTCAGACAGGTGATATGGAAATTGATAAGTCTCTTTGACCAAGACTTGGGTAACCCAAGTCATATACCCACAAGACCCTCATTGGAATATAGCCCAGCTCCTCATTGTAATATTCATTCTCTCTCATTAATTGGTTTTTGTTTTTGAGGTTTTTTTTGGCTAGGCAATGGGGTTAAGTGACTTGCCCAGGTCACATAGCTAGTTAAGTGTTATGTGTCTGAGGCTGGATTTGAACTCAGGTCCTCCTGAATCTAGAGTCGGTGCTCTATCCACTGTGTCACCTAGCTGCCCCCTCTCTCATTAATTGTTAACCAACCAGAGCTGACTGCCACCCTCAGGAATACCCACTCTTCCAAGGGCATATAAGTGTTGAGTGGGTTCCATGAGGGGTCTTTGGCATTTGAGAGTGCCACTGACCTTTTTATTAAGAAAATGCTAGTATTATTAATAAAATGGCTAATTACCCTGAAATTATGTCTTTTAAAATGTCACCAAGTCCTACATAATCTGGCTGTAGCCTGCCTTTCCATACGACTTTTACACACTACTATTTAACCAAACTGGCCTGCTTGATGTTCCTCAGACATGACATTCCATTTCCTGCTTATTCTTTCTCCCCTTCCCCCACCCCCACTACTGCAGCCCCTCCTTATCTCCCCCTTATAGAACCCCTTGCTTCCTTAAGAGTTTAGCTTAATGCTGTCTTCTATAGGAAGTCTATCCCAATTCCCCCAAGCTGCCAGAACTCTGCCCTAAAACTTAGTTTGTATATATTTTGTAATTAATTTTCTATTTCATGTTCCTCACATCTCACTCTAGCCCCAAGAGAATATAATCACCTTAAGTGCAGAGATTATTGTCAGGAGTGAAAATGCTCATTTTCGTCTTTACATCCCTAGAGTCTAGCCTAATACTCGGACAACATCATTTAATATTTGTTGAATGAATGAATGAATGGAGTGATAGAATAGAGTTAAAGTTTGCAGCTTTTTATCAAGAGTCAGGAGAGTGATTTGAGCAATATCAAGAAAAAAAATTTGTTTTTATAATTGAAAAATAATGTCATGTGAGTATAGGAGACTCAATGTGGAAACTCCTTCCACAAAAGAAAAATATCTGGTAGAATAAGAGGTTAAGTCATTTGCCCATTGACAAACAGCCAGGATATGCCATAGGCAGGAGATTGAACCTTTCTCTTCTTGATTTCAAAGATAGCCAGGAATCCACTATACTAGGGGTTCATAGCTCTAGTTTACTGAACCTTTTTAGAAACTAATTATATTGGAATAGAGCTATCATTTTTTTAAGTTTACAGACCCCGAGTTAAGAACCTCTAATACCATGCTCACTCTGAATATAAAGTATACAGTTCACAAAATCCTCTCTTTGGATAGACCAGGGGTGGGGAACTTATGGCCTCAAGGCCACATGTGGCCCTTTGACTGAATCCAAACTTCACAGAACAAAACCTCTTAATAAAAGGATTTGTTCTATAAAACTTGGACTCAGTCAAAAGGCCCCACCCAAGGTCCTAGAAGGCCACATGGGACCTCAAGGCTGCAGGTTCCCCACCCCTGGGATAGACTATTAGTTGCCAAAAGATTTAGCTTCAGTTTCTATGAAGTTTTTTTCAGGATATTAGGATAATTTCTCAGTACAGAATATTTCCTAGATCCTTGGACCCACCAGAATAAATAGGAAATTGTTTTTAAGGCATCTCAACCCAAAGATTCCAACAACAACAAACTCATAGAACTTAGTTTATTTACGAGAATGTACTAAGGAATGAGATGGACCAATATGGATTTAAGCCTATACTTCCAGGTTATGGTATCTCAGAGGGCTGAGACCTTAACCACTAAGTCATTCTCTCCCAAAGTTTCAATGCTGACCAAGTTATCTCCCCATCAGTTAGATTCTGAGTTTCAAAATGGCATATTTGAAGTAATTTTGAGATATGGAACATTCCAATCTCTCACTGAATTCAGACAAAAATAAAACTGTGGGTCACTGAAGAGGAAGAAATGATATCCCTCCCAGATGGAATAGCTAGGAAAATTAAAATACATTAAAGACAGAAGAAGGAGTCACCAGAAAAATGGAAACCTGATGTACAGATGTCAGGCATCACATATTCTTTAGTAAGGGAAACCATGAACTGTGGAATGCTTACAATAACACAAGATGCAGCTGGAGATGCCTTGTGTGTTGGTGAGTACTACAGAAATATTTCTTGTGAACCATTATTCTTAATTGCCCTGAAGAGTCATTCCAGTTTCATAGGTATGTTATCAGAAAAGAAAAAATAGCCCTGAGATCACAAGTCCAAGCACAAAAAACAGAATGAATTTAGAATAGACACAAAAGGACTTACTTTCCATACTAATGTTGTAGTGAAAATAGTAGGTCCTTGATAAATGTATTTTGAAACAATAAATAAATTCCCAGGCTCCTATGAAGGTCTGAAAAGAAATTATAACTACACCTTATGTTTCTTTCCCTCCACTCCTGCCCACCATGATGTTGTCTGTTCCTATCTCATTACCTGTAGATGAGGGGAGCAAGAAGGGGAATCAGAAGTACCATGGGCACAGGAAGGAGCAGTCATTGGGTTTGGGGCTCCCTTAACCTAAAACATGTCAGCTAAGTAAAAGAAAAATAGACCTCTTGGGGAAAGACAGTAGTCCAGGGTATCCTACCCGGGATAGGAGCTACAAGTGGTAAAGAAGATAAAGGGAAGAAATAAAAAGAAATAAATCTATTCTAGAATATCTAATAGGAAATAAGAATTTTAACAAGTATGTTATTCGTTTGTAACATTTGAAATGCAAAGCCTTATTCAAATCATGAGTGTAAGCAAAACAAGTCTATATCTCTTTAGAGTTTTTTTGTTTGTACCCAGGTGATTAACATCAACATGACTTCATACCTTGGTATGCTGATTCAACCATTCTGTAGGACAATTTGGAACTATGTCCAAAGGGCTATGAAACCATGCATACCCTTTGACAAGCAATATCACTACTAGGTCTATATACCAAAGAGGTAAAAAAAAAAAACAAAACAAAAAGGAAATGGATCTATATGTACAAAAATATTTATAGCAGGTCTTCCAGTGGGGGCAAAACTGGAAATTGAGGAGATGTCCATCAATTGAGGAATGATATATGATTATGATGGAATACTATTGTACTATAAGAAATGACAAGCAGGATGCTTTCAGAAAAACCCTGAAAGGCTTACATGATGCAAAGTGAAATGAGCAGAATCAGGAGACTACTATATACACTAATAGCAATATTGTATGATGATGAACTGTGAATGACAGCGATTCTCAGCAATATAGTGATCCAAGACAATTCTGAAGGACTTATGATGAAAAATGCTATTCATCACCAGAGAACGGACTGATGGAGTCTGAATGCAGATTGAAACATACTTTTTCTTTACTTTCTTTATCTTTTTGGGGTTTGTTTTTTGGGTCTGTGTTTTTTTTTCACAACATGACTAACATGGAAATATTTTGCAAGACTGCACATGTATAATCTATGTCAAATTGCTTGCCTTCTCAATGAAGAGAGAAGGGGAGGAAAGGAAGAAGAGAATTTGGAACTCAAAAATTAAAAAAAAACAATATGTTAAAATTGTTTTTACATATAATTGGGGAAAAATAAAATATTAAATTTTGAAAAATGACTTCACACCTTAGGGAAAGAGGAGCTTCTCTGCCCCTGAAGATGCCAGTGAGATGGCATCAGATGTCAAAGATAGCTATTATTCTAGAAGCCCAAAGAAAGTTACTAAATCTGTTTTTTAATATATTTTTTGAGCCTTGGTTTCCCTATCAGGCTGGAAGCACAGTGACCCTCTCATGGGTCTATCCAACTGGTGACTGACACTTAAGTTTGGACTTACTCCATTTCCGACCTGGACCCCTACTTAGGCAGCCTGGTGCTCACCCTCCTCTCTGAGGTTCACCATATTGGTACCTGACTTAGGGCAGATATCCTATTAGGTTTAGCCCTACTGCAGCTCAGAACTCTCAAGGTCATGAGATCCACTAGCCTTAACCTACACAGAGATTATAGGCATGCACCACTATACCTGGCTAAAACATTTTGCATTCAGTTATTGCATTCATTAAGGGAAGGAGAGAAAAGAACCAGCATTTATTAAATACCTACTTTGCACCAGGCACTGTGCTAAGAGCTTTACAAATATTAACTCATTTGATTTTTTGCACCAACCTTGAGAAGTGGTGCTATTATTGCCCCAATTTACAGTGGAGGAAATTAAGAAGACAGATTAAATGACTTGGTCAGGTCACACAACAGTATGAGGTGTGAACATCTTTGATTGGGTCAAGAAGGGATCAGTATGATTGTCTGAGCAAACAAGTTAGTCACACTTCTGGGGCCTTTAAATAGTTGGATGCATTTCAGCAGTTCTAATTCCATTTTGGGAGCTAGAAAAAGTTTTGGAAAGACATCAGACTGGTGGAGCTACAATTTCTGCAATACCCACCTGCAGGGTTGCCCCTGTAGGCCACCCCGTAGATGCCCTACCTACAAGTATGAATTCATGGAGTAGCTCAGAGAGTGTGCCTATATTAGGCAATGGGGGAACAATATGAAGTTTAAAAAAGACAATGTTCCTTCTCTTATAAAGCTCATAGTCTAGTGGGGGCTCCAAACACACACACAGATAATTATAATACAAGAAAAACCACATTAAATTCGAGAGAGAAAGAGAGAGAGAGAGAGAGAGAGAGAGAAAGAGAGAGAGAGAGAGAGAGAGAGAGAGAATAACACCATATAACACGCTGAATCTGACTAATAAAGAATCCCAGACCATAAGAGCTAGAAGGGGTCTTGGGGTCATCTACTCCAACCTTTTCATTTTAGAGATGAGGCAACCAAAGCCCAGAAGACTTAAATGAATTGCTCAGTGTCACACAGGTTAGTGACAGAGCTGAAGCCAAGTCTTCTAAATCTCAGTGCAGTATTTTTCCCATTACACTTAGCTGTAATTAGAACAGAGGAGAAGAATGGGCAGGTAATGCAGTTTTCTATGTCTCCTTGTCTCCTCAGAGTTTGGTTACTTTCTTTGAAGTACTGTGAATTAAGAGAATAATATATTCAGATGCAAGTAGAAGAAATGCAAATGTAAAATATTTTGAATTATCCACACACTACTCTATTCCATGAGAATAGATAATTAGGAATGGACTGCCCTTCTAGTCTAACAACATCCTAGTAATTTTGACATACAACCAAAGGATCTCCTCAAATCATGATATTCTGGCCATTCAAAACCCTGTCAGTTCCTTATTAAAATTACTGAGAGAGTTTTGGAGCTGAAACTTCTCATACTTGGTCTCAGTCCAAGAATGATTTTTTTAAAAACCAACATTTCATAAAAAGTCATTCAGTCATTTGTGGGCTGCCTTGCTTGTGAAAAAGCAACATTATTTTTTTTTAAATTTTTTGGCAATTGGAGTTAAGTGACTTACCCAGGGTCACACAGCTAGTAATGTTTGGTCTGAGGCCAAATTTGAACTCAGGTCCTCCTGACTTCAGGGCCAGTGCTCTACTCACTGCACCTCCTAGTTGCCCCTAAAAAGCAACATTATTACACAGCATCTCCACATATGGTGCATAGGTTCCCCCCAAAGACCATCATTACATTTCACTGTCCCCAGTACCTGTTTGTATTAACTCCTCAGACATATTCCCCAAAGATATACTTTCTCTCCACCAATATCCTTGAAATTAGCAAGGTTTCAAACTGAGCTTTTCGGAGTAACTATAACTCTATATGCCATGAAAACAGAAACTGACTGCTTATAAATAAACAGAAAGGAGATTCATGTGTGCAAAATGAAAAAAAAAAGACCATGGAAACTAAATGTTATATAAGAAATAATCTGAAGAAATAAAAGATGCAGAGAGATTTGTCTGGTAGTAGGAAACGAATGTAAAAAATGGGGAACTTTTTAGATAGGTAAAAAAAAAAGGCACAGGAAAGAACCTGGATCAAATCATCATACAAAAGTTTATCTCCAGGAAGGGATGTTAATGCTAAATCATATATTGTAACAGAAAAAGACTTCCTTGATACAAACCAATGCCCAACTGACCAGATGAGCTAAAGCAAAGTGCCAGCTGAGCTACTTTTGGCCTAAGTCTATAAATTCCAGAAGTGCCCACAAGGCCAAATATCCCTCCTGCTGTGTATTGTGGAGGCGGGGTGGGTCCCTTTGATTCTATCAGACAATGGGGCCTGATATGTGATGCTTGCTGGGAGCACCATAGAGTGTACAGAGAAGCTGAATAAAGAAGAGAACAACTGCTCCACAGGTTGGATTCACTTGCCATTAATTCCTAAAAATTTGACTGATATTCAGGGGCAGCTTGTATAAGGACACTGGGAACAAAGGCCAGAAGGGATTTCTGAACCAGAAAGTGTTTCTAAACCACAAAATAGGATTTTTTTTGCATTCAGAAATGTTATGGGGAGTATTTCCTGATCTCATTAGGAGTGTGATTGCTTGCTGAATCCTTTTCCACATTAATTACACATAAAGAGTTTTTCTCCCAAATGGACTCTTATGAGAATACAGGAATGTTCTCTGAATAAAGGCTATGCCACACTAACTAGGGTTAGTTGGTTAAACAGGGTTTCTCCACCATGTGGACCCTTGGATGAGTAAATGAGTTTTCTAGTAGAACCCTTTACTATAATCATCACATTTCTACAGTTTCTCCCTGTAGTCTGCTGGGCTGTTCAACCACCATCTAGCCAAGTAGGTAGTCAAACTGCAAAGGAAACTTTAATTCCAGTTTGGAAAGGTCAAACTGGGCTTTTGTGCAAAGAGTCAAGATATTCAAGAACATGAGATAAAAGTCACAAACTTACAGAGACTTTAGCCTAGACCATGGCTAAAAGGATTGTGGACTATTTTCACCTCTTCTTAAAGAAGCCTCAGTAGGCTGTGATATACAGAGTCTATCTAAGCAAAGCACCATGCAGTGTGGTTGTGTGCATTAACAAGATGGGCTGGATTATATTAGGCATGGAACTGGGAGCATAACAAGCATATAAAATCCAGTAGATCTATGCAAAGGGTGTAGTAGGTGTGTACTGTGCCATCTGTTAGGTCCACTGATAGGGTAGTGCTGTTGGTTTAAGTAGTGGCTGGTGTGGCCTAGGATCTGGAAATAGAGACAAACAAAATATATATGAATAGGCTCCACCACGTCAATGTTAACTACATCTCCCAAACCCCCACAGACATGTACTTTTTTTTTCAATGAGACCCATGACTTCATTGGTGGAAAGAGATGGTAGATGGTACAGCGGATAGAGTGCTAGGCCTGGAGTCAAGAAGACCCGAGTTCAAGTCTGGCCTCAGACATTTACTAGCTGTGTGACACTGGGCAAGTCACTTCACTCTGTTTGCCTCAGTTTCCTCATCTATAAAATGAGCTAGAGAAGGAAATAGCAAACCACTTCAGTATCTCTGCCAAGAGAACACCAAATGGGGTCATGAAGAGTCAGACACAACTGAAAAACAACTGAACTTCAACAACAAGGAGATCCCAATGAAGACTTTCTTTTACCAATGCAGATCACCACAGGTTCTGCCATTTATAGTCCTAGAGTTACTTGAGGGCACTGAGACATTAAGGGTCACAAACCAGGACTTGAACCCAGGTCTTCGAAGATCAGCTCTCTATCCACTACACCAAGCTGCTTTGCCTTTATGTAGTCTTTGGTACTTATTGGCTATTCTTTACAAAATCCCTGAGTGTGGGAAGGGACCTCAGCAACTCCAACCAAAAGAAGTCCTGCCTGCCCATGACACACCTGACTTGTCTAGAGTTCTGTTTGAAAACCTCCAAGGGGGAGGTAGCCCATTGCACTTTAGGACAGCTAATTATTTCAACGTTGGTGGGTTTTTTTTTTCCTGATAGTAAGCCTAAATTGGGCTCTTTGCAATTCGCACCTCTTATTCCTAGTTTTGACCTTTGGGATCAGACAGAACAAAACTAATCCATTCTCCACATGACAACCCTTCAAATACTTCATGATAGTTATCATGTCACCCTGAATCTTCTCTAGGCTAAACATACCTACTTCTATCAATCAATCATTGTATGACAAGAACTCAAGGTCCCTCCTCATTGTGGGTGCCCGTCTCAAGACACTCTTCAGGTTATCAATATCTTTCTTAAACCAAGGTACCCTAAACTGAACACAAAACTCCAAGGAGATCTGATGAAAGCAGAAGTCAGTGGGACTATTCCTTCCCTATTCCTAGATGCTTAGCACATTTTAATGCAGTCCAAGATCATTAGCTTTTTGTATCACATTACACTGGTTATTGTATTGAACTATGGTCTTCTAAAACCCCCAGATCTTTTTTTCAGAATAACTGCTATCTAACCCTGCTTCTTCAATCTTATAGTTGTGACATTCATATATTGTACCCACATACAAGATGACATTTATCCCTTTTGAATTATATTTTATTAGATTCAGCCCAATGCAGCCTATCAAGATCTGTTTGGATCTTGACTCTTTCATCATTCTCTCTCCCCAGCTTTGTACTTTCTGAAAAGTTGATAAGCATACCACTTTCACCATAATAATAATAATAATAAATAATAATAATAATGCAGCTAACATTTGTACAGTGTTTACTATGTGCAAGGTACTATGCTAAGCACTTTACAATTGTTATCTTATTTGATTTTCATAATAACCCTGTGAGGAATGTGCTAAAATTATCACCCTTTTACAGATGAGGAAACTGAGGCAAACAGGATTAAGTGATTTGCCTAAGGTCACACAGCTGGTAAATGTCTGAGGCTGGACCTGAACTCAGATCTTTCTGACTCCAGGCCCTGCCCTCTATCTGCTGCTCTACATTTACCCCAAAATTGATAAAAATAATTGAAAAAAAGTTACCCCCAAATTGATAAAAAGTTTAATAGCACTGGCCCAACCATAGTTCCCTGTCACTTAACCTCTCAGTTCCCTAGACAAGCATCTCAGGCCATCAATTGCAGGGAATAGCAATGAATATTCAGGTCAGGCAAATCTTACAATACTTCCGCTATACATTAAACCGGCTTCCTTCTGAGGCTATCACATCTTCAAAATAAAAATAGTAGTATTTACATACAAGTACTGACCTACATTGGCAGACAGATTTTCCTCACTAGGTATTCCCTTTTCCTCCAGAATTCTAATGAAACCATAATATCTTGCTACTCTACTATAATACGGTAACCTTTACAGCATTGTGCCTAGCCCTTGTACTACTGTGTCACAGAACCAATTCTTAACATAAAATCATAGCACTATAGATTCAGAGCTGGAAGGGACCTTGAAGGATACATGTTCCAATCCCCTTACTTTATAGAGGAGGAAACTGAGTCTCAGAGAACATAAGTGACTTGCTCAGGGTCATGCAGATTCTCAGTAGCAGAGTTGGGGATTCAAAGTCAAGTAATACATCGCCAAGTCTAGTCCTTTTTACACTGCACTATATTTTCTGAAGACAGTATAACTGTGCTAAGTCAACTGCTTAACCTTAAGACCATTTTTATAAAACAGTGTTCTTAAACAGTGTACTAAACATGTTAAATATTATAAATTCTTTCAAGAATTGTTAAAGGGACATAGCAATGAGTATTCAGATATGGTCACACAAACCTTCTGATAGTTTCCCTATAGATTAAATTGGTTTCTTCCTGAGGTTATCACACTTTCAAAATAAAAACAGTAGTATTTACATACAATACATACAAATATATGTGTGTAGACAAACACAGAGAGATAAGATGATAGATTGCTCTTTACTGCTGAAACCTAAAACATCTAATGTCCCAGTTCATCTTAGCATTCAATAGTCAGTGAAAAAGCATTTATTAAGTGCCTACTACGTGCTAGATATTGCTATGTGCTAGGGATGCAAAGAAGGGAAAAGACAATCCCTGTCCTAGAGGAGCTCACAATCTAATGGGGGAGACAATATGCAAACAACTACATACAAATAAACTATATACAGGATAAATTGGAAACAACACAGAGAAGGCACTAAAATTAAGGGGGATTGAGAAAGGCACATTGTGAGTCTTAAAGTGCTATGTGAATGCCAGTTATTGTTATTATTATTATTAGTGTACAGTTAGTAGGCCTCCAGACTGATGCCTCCCTGAGACATCAACTGTACATCTCCAGGGCTCAAGAAATGTCTATCAAGCAGTACAGGGCTATGGTGGTAAAAATTTAACAGCTGGGCTAGCCAGGAAAAAAAAGGCAAGTACAATCGCTTTTAAGTTTAATCTGCATTATTAACACTTTAAAAAACTCTAAACAAAAATCAAGCTGATTTATAGCATTTGCTAATTTCTGAGGTACAAATGCTAACAATGAAATGTTAATAATTAGCTCTTCAAGCTGGTTAGAGCTGGTTCCAACACATCCCTGTTAGTGATATGGGATAGGTGGGGAGTATGGTACTGTATGGTGTGATAGATTTGGAGTAAGAAGACTTAAGTTCAAATTCTGCCTCTGACACTTACTGCCTGTGTGATCTTGGCAAGTCATCTAATATTTGTGGCCCTCAGTTTCTCATGTGTAAAATGAGGGAATTGGACAAGATGGCCTCTGAGGCCTGCAGCTCTAATCTATGATCCTATGATCCAATGACTGGAGTTCACGAAACAGTTATACCGTATATCATCTGCATACACAGAATAACTGAACCGATAGGAATTGAAGAGGTCAACAGGAGAGAAAGTTTAGAGAGAAAAGAGAAGAGGACCCAGGACAGAACCTTGGGAAACATTCAAAGTTAGCAGGCAAGGTGATAATCCAGCGAAGAAGCAGGGAAGTGGCCAGACAGACAAGGTCAGAGAGCTAAAACACTGCAGTACCACAAAAACCCCTAAAACTCAGAGAGAAGAGAGTATCCAGGAAGAAGGTGATGACAGTGTCAAATGCTACAGCCTTAGAGATCTGTCCTCTAGGAAAGGTAGTAGGAACATCTCTGGCAATGATGGAGCTCAGTGGATGAAGTCTGCACTTTGAGTCAGGAAGGACTGAATTAAAATCCTGACTCAGACATGAGCTGTGTGACTCTGACACTTAACTCTTAGACTTAGTTTCCTCATCTGTAAAATAAGAATAATAATAACGCCTATGTCACAGGGTTGTTGTGGGGATAACTAAAATATGTAAAGTGCTTCACAAACTTTATATACCCAAAGAATGGGTAAAGTTTATGAATACTAGTTAAATTGAATTGACTCACTCTTTTATACCTCCCCCACCTCTGTTGTGACTCTCCAGATTTCTCTAGTAAGTCCTAGCAGCCTTCTCACCCTGGAAAATCCCTTCATTCTATGGTCTCCTCATCTATTTAGTAAGTTCCTCTTGGAACCTCCATTTTGAGGAAGTGTCCAGGTCAGCCATGTTTATTCCATTCCTGAGAGCTGGGACCATTTTTTTTTTCGCTTGTATTTATGTTCCCAGTGCTTAGCACAGTGCCTGTCACAGGGTAAACATTTGATAAATATTTGTTGACTTCTTGTTGTTGGTGTGCCTATATTCCCACTGTGTTTGCATGTAGGAGACCCTATACTTTCTTCAGAGCCCATATGCATCAGAAAATGGATTTGAGCAGTAATGACACAGGCTATAGATTCAGCCTAGAGCTGAAAGAACCCTTTTAGCTGGACCTCCAACTTCTGCTCTGGAACCATGCTGCTTGGTAAGTGCCAACTTCATCTAGCTAGTCTCTGTCCCTCAATCACAAGTTAACACCATCTTCCTGCCAGTATGCCACTGCAATTGCACATACACCACCCCCCTCCACACCCCCCCCCCCCCCGCCCTCCCCCACACCCTTCCACCTCTTGCTCTGGAAACAGTAATTAAATCATTGCTACCATTGGTTCTAGAAAGGGCATGTCAATGGATTGTCCTATGGCTCCATTTACCACCCCTGTGACACTTCTTCCTGACTACCAGGCCCCTCTTTGTGTCTCCCTTCCCCCTTAAATCCTTGAGAACAGGACTCTCTTTTGTATTTGTATCCCTTAGTATAGTATATGTATGCACTTAGTATAGTTGTCGTTCAATCATGTCCGATCTTTCGTGACCCATGGACTGTAGCATGCCAATACCGTCTATGGGATTTTCTTGGCAAAGATACTGGAGTGTTTTGCCATTTCCTTCTCCAATGGATTAAGGTAAACAAAGGTTAAATGACTTGCCCAGGGTGACACAGCTAGTAAGTGTTTGAGGACAGATTAGAATTTAGTCTTCCTGACTCTAGGAGCCTGGAGCTATTTTGCTACTTGAATACTTGAGCCATTTAGCTGCCTCTGCCTAATACATAGTAAACACTTAATAAATGCTTTTTTCATTCACTCATTCAAATCTGTTCCTCAACTACAGAAACAAAGAATGGGTAAGCAGTAGATACTCAAAAGAAAGTAACATTTCAGAATATATCCAGGGGTATAGACAGAGACAATGGCTTAGTTCAACTTGCTTTAAAGTAAAATCACTTGTATTAAGTGTATTTCTGATTCACCTTATGCCATTGTACTAGCTGTCCTCCATGCCTGGAATGCTTTCTCTACTTTACTCTCCCCTTCCTTAAAATCCCTGGCTTCCTTGATATCTCATCTCATTCCCCACCTGGAATCTCCAGTTGCTAATGTCTCCTTCATAAATTTTGTTGTTATTCATTCATTTTAGTTGTGTCTTATTCTTCATGACCCTGTTTGGGGTTACCTTGGCAAAGATAGTGGAGTTGTTTGCCATTTCCTTTTCCAGCTCACTTTACAGATGAGGAAACTGAGGCAAACAGGGTTAAGTGACTTGTCCAGGGTTATACAGTTAGTAAGTGTCTGAGGCCAGATTTGAACTCGGGAAGATGAGTCTTCCTGACTCCAAGCCCAGCACTCTATCCGCTGTACCACCTAGCTGCTCTCACCCTCATAAATTACCTTATACATAGTATAAAAGTATACTGTGTATACGTTCATATATACTTGTATATGTACTTTTTCTCTCTCAATAGAAGCCCCTTGAGAACAGCAATTGTTTCATCTTCATCTTTCTATCCCCAGCATCCTTCATAATTTATGGCAGATAGTAGGCACTCTAACTGCTTATTAATTAATTGAATTATAAATTGATTTGCCATTATTGCAATGTCAAGTCATATACCATAAGCCAGTTAGTTGGTCTGTCAACAAGCATTCATTAAGTGCCTGCTTTGAGCTAGGCACTATGCTAAGCACTGGGGGAACAAAGAAAGGCACAAAACAGTCCCTGCTCTCAAGGAGCTTACAGTCTAATGAAGGGCAGAACATGTAAATGGTTATATACAAAAAAGAATATAAACAGGGTACACCACAGATAATACCAGAGGGAAGGCACCAAGGGTAAAGAGAACTGGGAAAGGCTTCCAGGAGAAGGTAGAACCTTAGCTGAGATTTGACTGAAGCCAGGGAAGCTGGGAGGTGGAAGTGAGGCGGGAAAAAGTTCTAGGCATGGGGGACAGCCAGTGCAAATGCTCAGTCAGGAAGTGGAAGGTCGGTTGCTAGAAACAGCAAGGAGGCCGGTGTCACTAGATTGCAGAGTACATGAAGTATGCTGTATGAAGACTGGAAATCTCCCCTGTTCCTAGCCCCTACATTGACAATTCGGAGGTAATGAGGAGTCACAGTGGATAGAGTGTTGGCCTTGGCATCAGGAAGACCTGAGCTCAAATCCTGCTTCAGACACCGATTAGCTGACTGATCCTGGGCAAATCATTTAACTTTTTTCTATGTCAGTTTCCTCGTCTGTAAAATGGAGGTAATACTATCAATTGACAGGGTTGTTGTGAGAACAAAATGGGATAATTCGTGTAAAGCACTTTGTAAACCTTAAAAAGCTATATATGTTAGTTATTATTATTATTATTATTATTATTATTTTTCTCTATTGTCACCATTTTGCCTTCTGAACCACTATTATTAAATACCATATGATAGGTAGTTTTATGAAAAAAAAATGGGTGGTGTGGGGGTGGAATCCAAAATTTCCTAAAGCTTTGCTTTAAGTTTTCTACATTTTGCTGACAAACGAAATAAAAATCACATAGATTGGAAAACTGCTTTGGTCAGTCCAAGTGTCCAGAACATATTTACTCATAAGTATAGGTAATTATGAATAAATTAAACTTCTCACAAAGTTCTGGATGCCTTCCAAAATTCCTACAGACATGTGGTCCCTTCTCTTGTGAAGCTTATGATCTAAGTATGCACAAGAATAATAGACAAAAACAGACCCACCCATGCATCAAGAAACTAGAAGGCATAAGTGTGAGACTAGAAGAAAATTAACCCTTTATTCAGAGATACTATCTATTTAATTTGCTTTACAGAATAGCTGGCATAGTATCATGCACAGATAAACGCTTTTGATGAAGATGATAGTGATAAAATTATAATAATCAAATGCATGAGTGAGTTGTGAGTAAAAGGTAAGTAAGGGATCTACACACACTACAATTACAGAGGAAGTTGCATATTAAGTTCTGGAATCTCTTTGCAAGGGTTAATTGGGCATCTCAATGACTCCAACAGCTGACAGGTTAGGAAATCTGTTTGGAGTCTACTTTGTAGAATAAACTGCAACTTTGTAAAATGAGATAGTGATACTTCAAGATCACTTGTCTTCAAATCTATAATTGTCATTAACAATAACACAACAGTACTTAATGAATACATTATGTTAAAAAAAGTATTGTACTGTTTATTACACTATTATTCCGAACAGCTCCATGAGCCTAATATCAGCAGTCCCATTTCAAAAGTGAGCCTGTAGGACACAACACTGAACCAGATTGCTAAAAAGCTAGAAAACAGAACTTGGGGAAAGCTTGCAAAGCAATGGAAATCATCTCCATATCTAAAATTGAATCTGGTAAATTATGCATACTAGCACTTGAGTCTTCTTATGAGGTTAGAAGGGTATTCAAAAGCTAAATCAACTAAACTAACACACCATCTGGCAGGCATAACCACTGAGGTTACCTCTATCGTCTCTCTAGTCACAAACAATCCCCTGAGACTCAAGAATGTGTCCCCCAACTAGTGGGAAGACAACATAAGATAAACAAGCTCTCACCTGCTTATACAAGGATGTATTTTTATTACAATCAGAAATACATATTTTTTCTCTTCAAAGCCAGTTACTTGCATCAATCAATCAATACATAAATAAATCCCTTATGTGGAAACCCTTCCTTAAGGTCAGACACCACATCCATTTTTCATATGCCCCACGGGAACACAATAAATACATGTTGACTGACTTTGAAAACCAACAGCTATGTTAATATCACCAATGGATGACTAGGAAATGGCGTACTAATTGGCAGCTCGACCCTTCTTTCCTCTTCCAAGCAAGTCAGGTGAAACTCTGCTATCTAGAATAAGTCTGGCTCTTTGTTGCATCCTGCTGTTATCTGCCTTTGGCAAACAACCACCTTGTGCTTCCACAACTTCAGAGCCTTTTAGGGCACTGGCGGTGATAAGTTATTCTCAGAGTCTGGTCTGCCAAATGCTTTTTGGCAAGAGGACTGAGGAAGACTATTGTTGTCGCTGGCTGTTATCTCTTGCTAGGACTCCACTTGGCAAATGTGCAAGTCCATCTCACTGATGTGGAAACAAGGAGCTTGACTCTAGATGAGTCAACTCATTAATAAACAAGTCACAAAGGAAATGGGAACCAGTCTTGAAAACAAAACAAAACAAAAAGAACCATTCTGGGGCTTATTGGATGCCGTGATGTTTGTCCTCCACAGAGCAACATTGTTTTATCTCACTCTGCAGCCTTCCTATCAAAAAAGGGGGAAGTTAATAGTTTATCAAATGTTAATCAGTGGCTATGTTGATGTATAACTTACATAGCATGGAAAGTATTTTTTTGGTGTTGATGGTAGTGTTTTCTTAATTATAAATTTATATCTCCTCCTTCATTTATCTTCCCATTTTTGGCCAGACTCTACCCTTTAGGAAGTCTACTGGTCAACCAAGACACCTATTGTCTCCACAGCACTTATTCCATTTCCTCCACCCCCATCTCATACACAAAGAAGGCACCTTGACCTCTGTCTAGAAAGCAGTACAGTGAGACAGGACAATCTAAAACTTTCTTTTGAAGTGCTTACCCAAATGTAAAGTACAGTGCTTGGAATAGCACCAGTCAGTCATTCATTCAAGTACCTTCAAGCCTAGCATTTACATATAATAATAACAGAAAAAATTATCCACTGATTATAGGGGAACAAATGTTAATGTCTGACTGGAGCATAAGCTTGCAGAGAAAAAACAACTGACAAACACTGGTCTATTTCTAATTCAGTTTAAATCATTAGCCCTTTCAATGGTCTAGCAAATCCTACTGAGGCATACAACAATGATGCAAATGAAATTAACTTGGGGGTGGTATGTTATCTAGGGGAAAAATCCTGTTCTAATCCTGTTCTAGTTAAAGGTGACCTTCAACTACCAGGGTTCTTTTTAGTGAATATAATCTCAGGACCAACAGACTCTATTTAGTATTGTACCACATGCCTTAAGAGCATTCTGGACTGGTACCATTGGACACAAAAGAATTTCTAGGTTGGCATATGAAGGATTGAATCAAATTACTATTAAAGGAAATGCACACTGAAATAACTTTGAGGTTCTACCTTATGCCCCAGATTAGCAAAGATGACCAAAGACAAAAATACTTGATGTTGAGGGGGTTCCTCAAATATAGGCATACTATACATGCTATTGGACTGGCGATAACTTGGTTCAACTTCTCAGGAAAGCAATTTAGAATTATGCAAAAAAGGGTCTAAACTGTCCTTACCTTTTGACTCAGGGATTCTGATGCTAGGAATATAACCCGAAGAACTCAAATACAGAAATGAAGGTTCAATATATACCAATATATTCATAACAGCACTTTTCTGGTATCAAAGAACTAGAAATAAAATGACTGACTATTAACTGAGAAGTGGCTAAAGAATTGTGGTAGGCATATAAATGTAACAGAATATTAGTTTGCTATAAAAATGAGGAATTCTGAAAAACATGAAGAATTCTGAAAAATATGGGAAGATTTCTATGAATTGATGCAAAATCAGGTATGCAGAACCAGGAAATCAATCTATACAATAATGAAACTGAAAACTGAGTAATTAAAATGGCAAAATATGTTCTCAAAGGAGAAATAAGGAAATATACCTTTCTTCTTTTGTGGTAGAGGTGGAGGTATTATCAATGTTGAATGTTCCATATACTATGAGAGGTGCTTGTTGTGTTAGTTTCACTTACCTTTTTATTTTCTTTGAATCCAGGGTATAGAGAGCATATCTATTAATAACTGGAATGTAGAAACAAAAGGCATCAGTAAAACATGTCTTTTGACCTCTTTCAAGTAATATTTGCCCCTTGAGGAAAAGCATAATAGAAGTACTGAGCTTGATCATCGAAATATGAAAGGAAATTTTGAAACATTTATTACACTTGATTCAGACACATAAGGTAATAATGCTTTGGTAAAGATGTGACATATACAAGGTCAGAACAAAATAGAGATGACTGACAACAGCACAAAAGTTGGGTCTGAGTGATTCTAGAGGCAGAGAGAATTTCATAAGTAGAATGTTAAGGATTTGCAAGATAAAAAATATAACTATAACTGAAAATCCTCAAGATAGAGAGAAAAGGGTGCATTAAGAAAAAGGAGGAAGTAGTGGAAGTTGTAGGACTGATAATCTCGAAGCTTCTGACTTAAGAAGCCAAAGATGGTTTGATTAGTAGAGAACACTGCTACTCTCTCAACAATTAGATGAGCAGTGGCTTGGTTTTGAGATTAACCTTCCAAATCCATAAGTCTGTTCTTGACTCCCGTGGAATTGTTTGTCTAAGGCAATGATATTATTTATAAGAACAATTCTGGTTACTCTTGGTTGATTACTGCTATTTTTGTTGCATTTAATAATATGCAACTATAATATCTGATAATACCTCTACAAACTTGTCTGTAAGGGAACCTTAACAATCAATCGAAACCTTTGCCCAATAACCACCATGGAGAACTTGGCTTGAAATATAGTTCCTTAGCATCTTCTTCAAAAAGCAATAGATATCCTTGTTGTTTGTCCTTCTTTTTTGAAGAGGACCAATGATATATTAATTCCAGTAAAATAAACTGAAAGGAAACTGACCCTTAGTGCAAAAAAGAAAAGCAAACAACTGTGGCACTTCTGACCTACCCAGAGGAAAGTAGGAGCCAAAACTCAGTGAGACAGTGAGAACTGAGAGGGCTCAGAATGCCATTGTTCAGCCTGTATATAAGTGAAGGGAAAGATCACGGTGGGCAAAATCCTCAAGCAACAAGGTTAAGTAACCCAGTATAGAGGGCAGGGCAGCCTCTGCAGATATACTTTCCCAAGCTTACCACTAGTCTCCACAATATGGTAACAGAGAAAACTAACCACTGCTGAAACCTGAATGATCCGAAGGACTGTGCCTGGGGCTGATAGGTTTAAAAATCAAAAGGGGTGATTTTTTTTTAAATTGAAAAATCAGATCTATAATCTTTTTTTAAAAGTTTAACTGGAACCTTCCAAGATGTAATTAAGCTAAACAATGATGAAAACACATTGACTTCTGGCAATTTGGGTGTCTGGATAATTGGATTGTTTTGAGTCTTGTCTGTGGGTAACACAAAGGATTTTGTGCCAATGTGTCCAGTCACTGGATAAGGTCAAGGATCCACTAATCATGCTGAATCAGAGTCACTTGCCTAAAAGAAGGGAAAGCCTTCACTAAGCAAAAGATGGAAAGAGTTAAAGAGTATAGTTTCTATACATATTTGCATGCACACACACACATATACATAATTAATCTATCTTTCCATTTAGTTTTAATTATGTGATTAGAAAAAGGAATGCTATTATAAATTAGGGATGCTTTATGTAGCACCTTCCCTTCTTCCTTGGGAGCTACTTCCCAATTCATAGACTTCAGATTGTGTCCATAAGAGGGGATTACTACCCTAGAGTTATAACGTACCATTGTTCTGTACTCCTAAAAGCTCATGAGCCTGACCAATGTGCTTACCTTTAATAGTCAGCCAGAAATCACAATTAGTCATTTACTGAGATATTAGAGTAAGAACAGTAATCATAAGACATTTCTCCATGTAAACATGGGGTACACTCTCCCAGAAAAACAAATTTAGTGGGAAGAATGGATACATATGCTGAGCATACTAGTAAAGACGTATATACATAAGGAAAACATGCAGTCAAGGCAACTTATGTCTCTAGCATATCAGAGCTCCAAACTTTCATAGTTTCCTCACCCTGCCTCACCCTGACCTTGCCACCTCCATTGGATGCATTATCTCTGTTGGGTAAGTTGCTCAGATAGGCTCCATGGGTCAATTTTTCTCTGCAGCCCAACTCCCAACTGTCAAAGTAATTCTTTTGTAAATCCATAGTTGGCTCTCTTCTCTGCTGCCAGAGTTCACTATTTTCAAAGCTGACCTAAACAACTTGACAGACTCCTTAGATAATGTGTCTCAATTTTATAAAGGGTCAGTGGCTAGAAGCTCTTTTATTCTATCAAGACTGAAGGACTTCTTTATATGTTGAGAGTTTTCATACCTTGTCTCTGTCATTTGCCCCCTACTTTAAACAATTAGGGCAGCTAGGTGATACTGTGGATAGAGTGTGAGGCCTGGGGTCAGGAAGACCTGAGTTTAAATCCAGCCTCAGACATTGATAGCTGTGACCCCAAACAAGTCACTTAACCCTGTTTGCCTCAGTTTCCTCATCTGTAAAATGAGCTGGAGAAGGAAATGGCAAACTACTCCACTCTCTTTGCCAAGAAAACCTCAAATGGGTTCATGAAGAGTTGGACATAACTGAAAGGACTGAACCATAACAACAACAACAATACTCAACTGAACTGAGACAAAGTCAACTGGTCAGGGCAACCCCTGAAAAACTCCACTTAGTACATTTATAAAATTGTCCAAATAAAAGTTGCCTATATGGAGAGGATGGTGCTAAGCTGTTTTGTGGCATATTTGAGATCTTTAAATGATCTTAATTAGTCTGACAGTATGACACAGTGCACTCCATTTACTTGTTTAAATCTGGGTACATCTGACACAGGCCCCTAAGTGGCGCAGTGGATATAGCACTGGACCTGGAGTCAGGAGGATCTGAGTTCAAATTTGGCCTCAGACACTTACTACCTGTGTGACCCTAGGCAAGTCACTTAACCCTGTTTGCCTTAGTTCCTTCCTCATCTATAAAATCAACTGGAGAAGGAAATGGCAAACCACTGTAGTATCTTTGCCAACAAAACCCCAAGTAGGGTCACAGAGAGTTGGACACAACTGAAACAACTCAACAACAAAATCTGATAGTGTATTCTTGATAATCGGTGATCATGCAAAATAATGTATGCCTCCAGTGCTTAAGTGTGGTATTTTCTGAAGACTAAAGTCTCCTTCTAATCACATTATGATTTCAAATACTCCAAGACAACCACCAACTAGTAAAAATGAATGGTTTTTCTATTTCATAGAATCTCAGAGTTGAAAGGGACTGGTTTCTATATAGTTTAAGCTATAGCTAAACAAGAATCCTTTGTAAAAACATACCCAACCCCCAAAACAGTCAATCAGTCCTGCTAGAAGACCTCTGATGATGGGCAATGCACTGTGCTGTGAGGTAGTCTATTTCACTTTTGGACAACTCTAATTATTAGAATTTTTTTTAATGTTGAACCAAAATTTTCCTCATGGCAACTTTTATCCATTGCTCCTGATTCTGCGTTCTGGGATTGAACAAAACAAGTTTAATATCTCTTCTAATTTCCCTTGCTGATCCTTTGAAGGACACACTAATAACCACAGAAATGGCCTAAAGGCTGTCAGCCAGAGAGAGAAGCAGGTCAAGCATGGATAATCTAGTAACTGGACTATCATCCCCTGAATAATTGAGAATTTACTGTATCCAATAAACTAGAAACTAAACCCCACTATTTCTCCCCGTGCCCCCCACTCCCCGGCCTTAACTTGTTCTTTATGGTTAATGGCCAGAGTAGCAGCAGCAGCAGGAACGCTGCTCCGCCAAAATGCTTAACTGAGCCAGAGGGGCCATTACTCTGGGTGTGAAAGAACAAGTTATGAGGTCTGGTGCATTGGCAGGTCTGGAATCCTTCCCTTGGCAATGGGCAATACCTAATGATTCAAAGGAAGGACTTTCAATTCTTCATAACAGGCCTGGCCAATTGTGTAATCTTATTTTCAGGGACAAATAATGGAGAGAAAGAGGTAGCCAGGGAAATTCCTTCCCTTGCAACGATCAGCTTACATCCTGTGGCATCAGATTTGATTATTCTTATCTTCAATTGTCTAACTATAAATGTTGTGATTGGTCATAAAAAGACCAGACTTAAAAAAAGATACAGGCACAGTGTTTGACTTTGTGACTGCCTGTGGTGGTGAATTCCACAGGCTGACTGCATGCTGTGTGAAAAACTATTTCCTTTTATTTGTTCTAAATTTACCAGCTTCTAATTCTATCAAGTGTCCCCTTGTTCTTGCATTAGAGAACAGGGTGAAAAGAACAGACTGTACATGCCACATT
Organism: Vombatus ursinus; assembly: GCF_900497805.2. Lineage (NCBI taxonomy): Eukaryota > Metazoa > Chordata > Mammalia > Diprotodontia > Vombatidae > Vombatus > Vombatus ursinus. Next base: position 18,736,255 of record NW_020940355.1, on the reverse strand, counting down.
TATCCCCCTTCTAAGTTAGAGAAATTAAATCAATGTCCTCTCCCTACTTTTCCAAACTCTTCTTTCCAAGATGAATCATATTCTTTGGTGAGGTAGGGGTGGGAGAAGGGGGAGAGCCTCCATTAAGGGTCAGTCCTGTGTAAAGAACAACATTATGTGCAGGAACCCGCAAACTGAATGAATGGGTGAACAACACTTACTGAGCACTTACTAAGGGCAAAGTACTATGCTAAGCACTAGAGATAGAAATAAAAAAAAGAGATAGTCCCTGCTCTCAGGGAGCTCACATTCTAATGAGACAACACATACGGAAGTTTTCAGCTGAAAGTCAAATGGAAAATTCCCATGATCCTTAGGATGTGGAGGCAAAACTGATGTTGATGATTCTTATTTAATTTCCATTGTCATTTCTTATTGTCATTTCCATTGGCAAAATCATCAATTTCTGTTGTTGAACCTTTAGGCAGTGACAAGGACTTTGGTGCTAAGAACATTCTTTTTGGGCTCTTCAGTAGCTATGGCTGTAGCACCTGCAGGAGTGGTTTGCATCACCTCTAAAAGTGATGGTTGAAGGTACTGGGCTGGAAGCATTGCTATTTCCAAGGATCTTGTCTCCCACAGGGTCTGAGGGGATGGTCAAGATGGTGGTAGTGGTTTGGTTTGCCTGGCACATGCTGCTTCCTTCTTTTCCCTCAGGATGGTTTACTGCTTTACCTTGGCTGGCTTGCCTGCCCTGTGTATAGCAGTTGGTTGTAAGTTGGTGGAAATGGCTATCTGCTTCTCCATAGGAATTGCTTCCCCTCTTCGATGGGTATGAGGACTGAACTAGGAGCAGTGGTCTGGGAGATATTGCCACTCCCAGGGCCCATCTAAAACACAAGGATGAACTGGTTATCCCACTGCTTAGTCTCCCACCCAATGACTTCTGAGCTTAATTACCTACATACATCCCAAAATATACCAGGAAAACAAGAAACAACTTAGAGGAAATAATTATTTTTGTCAACAAACCAACTGGAAAGGGGAAAAGCCAGGTAAGGGAAATGAAAATAAAATACAAATAAATATATCCTTGGCTTAATGGAAATTAACTAAATAGAACTTTGAGCTTAAGCAGCTCATGAATGAAGCCAGAAACTCTCTTATGTTAGCAAAAGCTCCTGTATTCACAGAACAGAGAAGAATCTCATGTCACCCATCTTGTTCCTGATGCCGTTTCTATGGACTATTTGCAGCTCACCTCAACTGTTTCCCCTCACCCTCTTGAAGGCAGCAAGGGAACTATGTTTGATAATAATTGTCATTTTCCTAGTCTCTCCAAATTCTGGTTTGATTTGTTAACAGTTCCTAGTGAAAATAAGTGCTAGTTTAATAAACAAAAATTGGGTCCAGACTAGTCAAGAAAAGCACAATCTAATAATCTGCTGATAGGCAGCATGACATCGTACATAGAAGGCAAAGCTTTGCATCAGGAAAACCTGTGTTCAAATCCTACCTTTGACACTTATTCATATAACCATGGACAAGTCACTTGCCTTCTCTGAACCTCAGTTTCCTCATCTGTAAAAATGTGAAAACTCTTCTTTATATCAAGTGAAAACCTGTTTTGACTCTCCTCTTTCCTTTGTTCTCTATACTCAATTTGCCAATTCATGATGTTGTTTCTTTCCTATAAATTCATCTTGAACTTGTTTTTTTCTTTTCATTCCCATTATCACTTTTTAGTCCAAGATATTATCATTTTACCCCAAGACTATTGAAGTAGTTTCCCAGATAAGCCTTTCTGCTGTTAGTCTCTCAGCTCCTGTGAACTATTTATGTCTTCCTGAAAACAACTTTCATGATGTCATTCCCCTGCTAAATAGCCCATGATGGCTCCCTGTTGCCTATTGCATAGAATCTAAATTATTCTGCTGGATTTAAATACACACACACACACACACACACACACACACACACACACACATACATACACAGAGTTAAATATTTCACAAATACATGTACACATTTTCTTAAAAATAACTTTAAAAAATTTTGAGTTCCAGGGGCAGCTAGGTGGTGCAGTGGATAGAGTTCTAGCCTTGGAGTCAGGGTGACCTGAGTTCAAATCCAGTCTCAGACCCTTGACACTTACTAGCTGTGTGACCCTGGGCAAGTCACTTCGCCCCGACTGACTCACCAAAAAAAAAAAATTTGAGTTTCAAATTCTCTCCCTCCTTCTTGCCCCCTGCTTAAGAAAACAATCTGATATTGATTATACAGGTGAAGTCATGCAAAAGATATTTCCACATTAGTCATGTTGCAAAAGAAAGCACAAACAAAATAAAACAATAAAAAAGTAAAAAAAAAGTATGCTTCAATTTACATTCAGAGTTCATCAATTCTCTCTCTGGAGGTGGATAGCACTTTTCATAATGGGTCCTTTGGAATTGTCTTGGATCATTGTCTTGATTAGAGTAGCTAAGTCTTTCATGAATGATCATCCTTACAATATTGCTATTATCGTGTACAATGTTTTCCTGGTTCTGCTCACTTCATTTTGCATAAGTTCATACAAGTTTTTCTAGGTTTTTATGAAACCATCCTGCTCGTCATTTCTTATAGCACAATGGTATTCCATCACAATCACATACCACAACTTGTTCAGCCATTCTCCAGTTGACAGGCATCCCCTTGATTTCCAATTCTTTGCCAACACAAAAAGAGCTTCTGCTGGATTTTAAAGATCCTTCAGAATCCAGCCTCCTCTTAACTACCCAATCTTATTTCCCATAATTTCAACATACAATCTCTGTTTTGGGCTTTGATATTTCTATAGTATCAACTACTTCCATGTTTCTCCTTACTTTGATAAAGAAATTTGCTGTTATTCATGATGGTCATTTGCATAATTAGTATTTGGTAGAAAGGATATAAAATGGAGAGCAATTTAACTGTTACCATGCCCATGAGAGTTATCGGTGGCTTTAATTCTGAACCCCTTGTATTCCTGGGTTACAGATGTTTGATACGTGGTTGCTGGATATAATCCTAGCTTGAGAAAACCTCTCTTAGAGATAGAGAGTGGAAACAGCAACCAGTCACAATGATTCTAGATCCTGCATACCCCTCTCTATTCTAGGTGTGTTCCTTTTAGGCACTGAGCTCCTCTTACTGTCCACAGTGGTGCAAACTGCAGTCTCCTTTGGAGATTGGGTGGACCAGATCAGATATCTATCTATACTACATGAAAATCTGAGATATAATTATGTCACATGGCCCAACCAAATGTCCTTTAGAATATTATAACCTAGGATTCTTTTATTAAATATTTTACTTTTAGTTCAGTAAAGAAAAGATAGGCATCATTTATACAGAATCATATTATAATGATTAAATATTATCTAACAGGAGTGACCTGAAAATTTCCAAATATATAGCTGTTTGGCATTAGAAAGATCTATTATCTTGAGAACTGATACCATTTTCCATGAGTATATTGATATACACAATTTGATATATACTCAAATAATTTATTCTGTGAAACAAGTTGACCAAATTCAGAAGGTTGGTCAGGAAATCAGCCTCTGAAGATTAAAGGCCTGCCTAATATACATACAATGTAACCTAAATTCTAGAGAACTCTGAATAGTAGCTGGTAATGAAGTAGTGTGGTGTAGTGGATAGACTGAAAGACCTGGAGTCAGGAAGATCTGGGTTAATATTCCCATCTCAAACAGTTACTAGCTATGTGACCATGGGCAAGTCATTTAAATTCTCTGGGACTCAGTTTTTTCACTTGTAAAATGAGATGGAATAAATCACCTCTAAAAGTCCTTTCCTGCTCTAAATCTAAGATCTTTTGAATCAGGAAAACTGGGTTCAAATTCTACTTTAGCAACTTACTATGTGAGATAATGTGGGCAATTCACTGGATATCTTGGAGCATCAGTTTTCTCATCCGTAAAACGAGGATAAAAATATTTGCACTACCTTTTCACAGGGTTGTTATGGGGAAAGCATTTTGTCGACCTCAAAGTATTATGTAAATATGAGCTATTAATAATAATAATGGCAATGACTGTGGCTGGATTGCCAGATAACAAAGTAGTTGGTTACTGTCAGTAGCCATTTGTTCACATGAAGAATAAAGACATGCTATGGATCAAAATGTTTTCGTATCTCTAATTATTGATGAACATGTTTTTGCTCAAACAATCAACAAGCATTACTTAAATACTTAGTAATATGTCATGTGCTATGTTGATCCCTAGGGATACAAAACTAAAGTGTCCTAACCTAGTGGGGTAGATGAGCCTACAGAGGCCATCTCATGGAACATGCTCAGAGTTGCCATCCTGGTTCTGGTTGACCATGTGGGAGTTTGGGGAGCTACCTCCAGATGTGTGTGATTCAGAGCTTAACAAGGTGATAGAATCTCTTTATTGGCTGAAGAGTTAGAAGAACCCATGACTTAATGGATGTATAAAAGGGAATGACCACCTTCTCAGACTCATTTTTCCTTTATAAATTGTGTCAGGATTCTTTTGAGCTACCTTCCAAGAGGGGAGTGGGGGAAATGGGTGATTTGTCCTAACTCTACTGCGGCTTTCAGGCAGACATGAGAACATGACATTTAAAGTACATGCCCTGCCAAGGCAAGCCTGAGCCTGGATGTAGGCTCCCAATTTTGGGTTTGGTCTTTATGATCTTAGATGAACAAATACTCATCTTGAAATGGATTTGTCCAGGTATGAAGGTGACCATGTGAGTCTGAGAAGTCCAGAGACTCTGGGTCCTATTGTATTGGAGGCTAGATGGTCCCCTATCAACAAGAGATTGGCCCATGCCTGACTGTTTTATCAATAGACATGTACAAAATTGTTTGGACAGTGAAGAAAGAAATTAAATGTAAAATGCCTAATTAGCAGTCTGACAAACTGCTTTATGATCCGATGAGGCCTAAGTATCAGTCCTCCCATAAGATTGCATCAATAGTTACAAGTTACTCAATCCTTTCTTAGGGTGATTTCTGAATGCCCAATGTGGGTCTTTTATGTTTACTGTTTCTTTTGTGTGTAGGAATTTTCTACCCCATAATTAATTAATATTGTATGCTGCATACTAGTTTCCTCCTCCTTTTAGGGGAAATCCTAGACATGAACCATAACCCGAACTATAAGTAAAATCATCCCTGGGGTGCCAAAGTTGGGCTTTAAAAAGCTGGAGTCTGTTCTCAGACTGTTTAGTCCCCTGTCATTAGAATCTAGGGTGCCCAGAACTGTATCAATCCAAACTGCATGTCTGGGGCCAGAAAAACACATGGGTACCCCAGTTCCATGTGAGTCCAGCAGCAATTTCTCAGAGTTAGATGGTTATATACAAGATACACATAAAGCAGACACAATGTAATGTACCTTCCTAGATTGGAAGGCAATAGTAGCTGGATTACCAGGAAAGGGTGGCTGCATAAGATGACCCTTGAACTGAGTCTTGAAGGAAACAAGGGGTTCCAAGAAATATAGGTTAAGGAGAAGATACTCAAGGGATGGAGGACATTGTGCGAGGAACAGCAAGTAGCCAATGTGGCTGGATGGTAGAGATATGAAAGTGTGCAAGAAGCCTGGAGATATAGGAAGGAGCCAGGTTGTGAAGAGCTTTAAGGGGCAGGAATTTATATTTGATTCTAGAGCTAATAGGGACCCAATGACGTTTACTGAGTGGGGAAGGGGGTGATATGTTTTGCTGTGATAAATTACTCATTTAAGAAACATTCAAATGTAAATGAATTGCTTCAACATTGCCTATGCTTAAGTAAAAGTCCCATAGTCCTCTTCCGGAAATCTAGATAAGCTTAAGATCAAGAAACAAGTTCATTTCAAGATGTTGCTTTTGTAGGCAGTTCTTGGAAGGGCTCCCTGAAGTGGATAAAGAAAGAACGTGAGGCTATCATCGTACAGAGGAGGAAGTAAAGGTAGCACACAGTTCCTGAAATGAAGAAAAACACTTGGCCACAGACAGAACCCTTCTCAATAATGCCAAATGGCTCAGTAATTTATTGCCTCTGGTTATTGGATTCCAGTGAAGGAAACTGAAATGTCATACCTTCATTCACAACACCGTCTCGTGGAATTATTTTTTCCGGATTCTTGGGGAAGTTAAAGTATTTGAGAAGAATATCAGGAACTGTTGTTTCAGCCTGTTTTGTGAGTAGATAATTGCCTTCCAACTCCATTCTTTCAGGAAATGGGGTGTGCTGCATTGTTCCTAGATGGGGGCAGCAATGTGCTTTTAGCAAGGTCCATACATGTGTTAGTTAAAAAAACAAAAACATGCAGTCCAAATCACTACTCTGTACCCAGACTTTTTGAATTTGGTCTAGATAAGAAACTGGCCCCAGACAACCTGTCCACATACCAATAGCATTCTTTAGAGGGATCGTAAGCAAAGCTAGTTTTCAGGAATGAAAATTTTAGCACAAAAGCCATTATGATGAAAATAGTCCAGCAGATCCATTGAATAAACAAGACTTTCCTAATTTGTGCTGAATTGTAGACCAACATAGGAGCCTGAGGTGGTAATATAATGAAAAGAGTACCAGGCCTGGGAGTCAGTCCACCTGGGTTCTAGTATGAGATCTACCCCTAAACACTTGCATGACTTTGGGGAAATTGCTCAATTTCTCTAGGTCTTGGTTTCTTCATCTGTAAAATGAAAACTTTTCTCCAAATGATCTCTAAGGTTCCTTTCCAGATGTAACATTCTATGAACTAGAAATAAAACATATTTTCCTTAGAAGTACCTTTGACAACATGGAATATGTTAGGCCATTTTCCTGAAATATGACATCATTTGTGGTACCAGCTGTATGGGTGTGTCATGTAAAGATTTACAAAACTTGACTCCATTCTGCCTTAATATAAATTTAAAAGCAATAGAAAATAACATAATCCAGCTAAATGCTGCAAAGGGAATTAGCTGTGTAAAATTTCAGTAGCTCAAACAACTTTGGACCATCTTTTTAGGGAATCAGAGGATTGTGAAGGTCCAATTTTGAAGTGTCGAATTAAAAAAGAATCAAATATAGATGTCATATGTATTATGGTACAATATAAAGTCAGGGTAGCTGAGGGTTCAGGAATTCCATTGAATATGTTATGGAGCAGGCAGTGAGTGAGGTATAGTGGAAAGAGTACTGTACATAAGAGTCAGAAGAAACCTGAACTGGAAACCTGTCTCTGACATTTATTAGCTGTGACACTGTGGGCAAATAATTTCATTTCTTTCAGCCTTGGTTTCCTCATATGTAAAACAAAGATTATAATATCTGTAGTATCTACTTTTACAGTGTTTTCTAAGGATCAGGTGAGATGTTCACCATTGATTTGATCAGAATTAAATAATGATAGAATCTCAGAGTTGGAAGAAAGCTTAGAGGCCCAATAGTCCAATCTGGAGTTTATCAATGAACCTTTCTATAATATACCAGGCAAGGGACCATCGAAATCTTTGCTTATAAACATCCGCAAAGGAAAAACTGTTATTTTTCCTAGGTAGTCCATTCCACTTTTGGATAGCTCTAATTATTATAGTTTCTCTTTATACCAAATCTAAATTTACTTCTCCCCAGCTTCTACAAATTGATCCCAGTTTTCCTCCTTGGGGCTAAATAGGATAGATCTAATCCCTCTTCTACATGACAGCCCTTCAGATAACTAAAGATGCTATCATATTTTCTCTAGTCTAGGCTAACCAGCCCCAGTTCTCTCAAGTGATCCTCAACTGGTACAATCTCATGGCCCTTTATCATCCTATACCTCTTTGCAATGGCTGTCCCCCATGCCTGTGATGCATTGCCTTCTTACCTCTACCTCTTGGCCTTCCTGGTTTCTTTCAAGACTCAATTCGAATGCTACCCTGCAAAAGAAGCTTTTCATGCTCCTCCTTGTTGCTAGTGCCCTCCCCTACCACAAGTATTTTGTATTTACTTTATTATTATTCATGTCACAAGGGTTCCAGAACATCAATCTATAAAAATCAGAAAGATCACTTCACATGGCAAATACTGAAGAACAGGAACCTATTCAATGCCCTGATGACAATACAACAGCAGAACAAACCATTCCAGTTAGTGTAATATGGGATTAAGGTACCAAAGACCTAGGCCCTTTGAAGGAAGATTGCCACTAGTCCAACACAAAAGTGGAATAAGAGAGTTATTTTTTTGTTATAACTGCAGTTTTAATGGATGTAAGAAAGATGTGTGTAATAAAAAGAAAAGAGTGTTTTTGGTATGAGAAGTTGAATTTCAATAAGTCACCTTCAGGAAACAAATGAGATTACAGATGGATGAAATATTGCACCTTGGATATCTTGACACTACCTTCAATTAAGTCACCATTAATTGAAGCAGGAATATTATCATCGAGACACTAATGAAAAGAAAGAATGATTGTTTGTCATAACTGTGGATGACCTGGTCCTAAGTATGTCCCTTGCTTACAAAAGAAGAATTGTCACTTGTTACTGAAGAAGCTATTAGACATGGAACCAGCATCAAAAATTAAAACTGCATGATTCCAAGTTTGTTTCCAAAGAATGAAACAAGACTACTAAGTTTGGGGGGGAATCTTTGTTGCTCGCAAAATACTGGATAATCAGGTAGATGTTCCTAACTGTGAGATATCTGAATTAAAGAAAAAAATTAAAAAGTTACATGCCCCAAATTTATGATGTTACCATGAATCCATGTGACATAGCAGAAATTATTACAATGGAACAATAACAAAAGACTAGAAAATCAGTGTTCAATAATCAATAAAATAACTATTTTTTTCAGAAGAAGGTATTGCTGGAAAAAAAAAAACAAAAGCAAAAAACAGTTCCTAGAAGTAAGGAAGATTCTGGTGATGGTGATGATGATGATGGTGGTGGTGGTGGTGGTGACAACGATGATGATGATAATGACTTAATTGTATTTTGGTACCCAGCAGAGATTAAGGTCATTCCATGAAAAGGGAATATTAAACCCCAGACCAACCTTATTTCACCCTGATATATCAGTTGTCAAGAAAGAACAAATTACACCAAAAGAGGACTGTAAGAAGCAACCTAAGTTATTTAGAATTTTCATTATGTGATGTTGATAATAACAAGCTAAGAATTTAGAAACTAAAGATTCTAAAAAACAGCAAGCCAGTTGTTAGACTGACTTACTATGCATAAGCAATTACTGTTTTCTATTTTTTATCATTCGTTAGTTTTAAAATATTTTGTTTTAATCAATCAAAACCTGCCTTCTCACCCTACTACTCTACCTCCTTCTCACTTGAGAACGCAAGAAAAACAAAATCCATTTCACACATAACAAATTTCCATTGTCCAATGTCCAAAAACCCTATTTGTGTTATTCTTCATTCTGAGTCCTTCCCCTCTTTATCATGAAGTAGTTAGCATGTTTCAACAGTAGTCTTCTGGAATTGTGGTTGGTCATTATGCTGATAAGGGATCAGCACAATAGTATTCCATCACACTTATATAGCATAACTTGTTCATTCATTCCCCGGTTTATGCTAACCCCCTCAGATTCCCATTTGTTGGAGCTATAAATATTTCTGTGCATGTTTAGAGTTTCTTTTGCTTAGGACTATTCCTCCTCCAATCTACCCTCCCTCAAGAGCCCCCTCCCCCATCTCTTTTCCCTCCTACTTCCCTGTTAAGTGAAATAATATTTCTTTATTCAACTGTCTCTGTGTGTAAATTCTTCCTTCTTTTGATTAGTTCATATGAGGGTAAGGTTCAGCCATTCCAGCTATCACCTCTTTCTCCTTGTCTATCTAGGTATCTCCTTTCACATTCTGGTTATGTGAAATAATTTTCTCTAGTCTTCCCTTCTTTTCTCCTCCATTGTATTTCCATTGTATTTCTCTTCCCCCTTCTGTTTTTTCTTAAGATTATCAAAATATAACAGAATCACTCTCAGACCTTCTCTAATTGGACTCCCTCTATGAACCCTGATGATGATAGGGTTCTGAGGGGATACATGTATCATTTCACCATATTTGAATGGAAGCAGTTTATGCCTGCTTAATCCTTTATCATTGTTCATTCATATTTACCTCTTTATGTTACTCTTAGCTCTTATGTTTGAACTTCAAACTTTCTACACATTCTCTGGTTTTTTCATTAGGAATGCTTGGGAACTCTATTTCATGAAAGGTCCATTCACCACCACCCCTCCCCCGGCTACAGGTTTGCCTTCTAGAATACTGTGTTCCAAGTTCTCTGCTCCTTTATTATGGTGGCTGCTAAATCATATGTGATCCTAATTGTAGTTCCTCAATATCTGAACTCTTCTTTCTGGCTGGCTTGCTTGCAGTACTTTTTCTTTGTCCTGGAAACTCTGCATTTTGATTATGATGTTCCTGGGAATTTTCATTTGAGGATTTCTTTCAGGAAATTACCAGCAGAGTCTATTTCTACTTTCACCTCTGGATCTGAGAGATCTGGGCAATTTTCTTTTAAGATTTCTCAAAATAGAATGTCTAGGCTCTTGGTCATTTGAGTTCAGACAATCCAATGATTCTTAATTTTTTTTCTCCTCAATCTGTTGTTCAGGTCAGTTGTTTTTGCTAATAAATACCTAACATTTTCTTCTATTTTTTCTTTTTAGGCAATTGGGGTTAAGTGACTTGCCCAGGGTCACACAGCTAGTAAGTGTCAAGTGTTTGGTCTGAGGCCGGATTTGAACTCAGGTACTTCTGTCTTCAGGGGCAGTGCTCTATCCACTGCACCACCTAGCTGCCCCTCTATTTTTTTCTTTTGACTGTTTTAATATTTCTTATTGCTTAATGGACAAATTGTCTTCTATTTTGTCCATTCCAATTTTCAGGGAGTTTGTTGCTTGAACAAGGTTTTATACCTTTCATGATATGCTGTTAATTCCCTTTACAACTCTTTCTCCTATAGATTTCATTTCTTTTCTGTTGTTTTCCCTCTAATTTTATTTATAAAATATTTTGAAGTTTTGTTTTTTTACTTTTTAAATTCTTGCTTTTTCTCTCCTAGGAATTCTAGCTGAATTTTTGTCCAAGTAATGTTTTTTTCTAAGGCTTTGCTTGTAGATGTTTTGGAGTCATTATCTTCTAAATTTATGTCTTGAGTTTCCTTGCCGCCATAATTGACTCTTTTATGGTGGCCGTGTTTTGTTTGCTTGTTTGCTCATTCTTCCAGCCTCCTTCCTGACTGTAGACTCAACTTTTGGGCTGGGCTCCGCACGCTTCTGCAGCAAAGGTCTGCCTTGGTCTTGTTGCTTTCTTGGTGTACTGAGTGTTGTGTCAGTCTAAGATCTCAGGGACAGGCTGGGGACCTGTAAGCCTTCAGTGCTCCCAAAGTATTCTGATTGAGGGCAAAGTCCAATCGTTTCCTTCCCTGGTTTTGGCTCTGAAAATTCCTGACCCATGTTTGGATCTGACTAAAAGTAGGCTGCTGCTAGATTCAGCCCCTGTCAGCCAGCTAGAAAGCTACATTAATTCAAAGAGGCAAATTGCAGGCTTTGTTTTGTCTGGGATCATTGCCTGATTATTCCTCTGTAGATTAGGTTAGACATTGGAAATGAAACCCTGTTCTGCACCTGGGGATTGAACCATATCAATGCTGCTGTTGCTGACTTTTGAACTTCCTTACCCTGAAATGCCCAGCCCTATGTACTGGTAGTCAACCTGGGTCTGCACACCTGTCCCATAGCAGTGCCCCATATGGGTCTAGTGGAGCCTGGGTATGGGTGTGGGACCTCTTCCTGCCCAGGTATACAACCTCTCCTTGGGGGCTGGAGTGCTCCCCAGAATGCTTCTGGCCTGACCACAGTCCCCAATGTCTGGATAACCTCCCTTTCTCCTTAGGCTGACTTGGGCTGGACAAATGACTTAATATAACTTTTTATAGGTTTCCCCATCAGGATTTAGTTTGATGAATTTTCTAGATCTGTTTAGAAAGGTTTAGTAGACAGGAACACTGCTATACTGGTTGCTACTGCTCTGTTATCTTGACTTTGTCCCTCTGTAACATTTATTGCAGAGATGTTTTCTCTAACCGGTTATAAAATATTGATATATATGTGTTATTGTTATATTTTCATATACAGAATTTTACATTATAAATTTGATTATCTGTTCATATAATCATTATATATATAAAATGAGCCATGAATAAGAATGTTTATACCTACACATGTATATATTATTTTTAATGAGAAAAATGCATTTTTATCAAATACAAAACATGTTAATTATGTAAAACATTTGAAATTTGTTAGTTATATGATATTTTCAATCCATTAGTTAATTTATTAGTGCCAGGTACTAGGCTATGCGCTGGGATTACAAAGAAAAGCAACAGTACCTGTTTTCAATGGGCTCAGTTTGCCTAGTGGGAGAGATAACATACAAACAACTATGAATAAAAAAGACCTGCAGGATAAACTGAAGATAGTCTCAGAGAGCTGGCACTGAAAGTAAGGAAAACTGGGAAAGGTTTCTTGTGGAATATGGGACTTTTTCATTGTTTGTCCAGAGCATTTTCTAATACATGTGCTGCCTTCTAAATTTTCTCAAGAGATATTTATCCTCACTGGTTAAATCAGTTCAGTGCCTAAAATGCTTTTGGGGGACATATATTTTTTTCTTTTCGTAACTATGAGAGAGTGCATTTAAAAAATAAGACAGAGCTTTAAGAACTTAAATTTTTTATTATTTTTATTCTGATCTTAAACACAAAAATAAGCATTCCATATACACAGCAGAAAACAAAAAGAAGCACTGTACCTCAAATAATGGGATTCTATTTCATGTTGCTGGGGTTTTTAAAAATACATATAATAAATTCTACATAGTACTTTTAAGACTGTCCTGCTCCTCTGTGATTCTGAACTTCCTTCTGTTCTCATCCATACATTTTACAAATGTTTCAATGACTCTCTCTCTCTCTCTCTCATGCTCATTAATGCTAACTAACACTCTAACACTTCCTCTCACCTCCCAATTAAAAACCAAGAGTGAAAATTTTTTTTCAGCAAATAAGCATAGTAAGGAAAATGAATTCACATAGTTGCCACGACCAAAAAATGCATATCTTTTTCAGTACCTTAATGCCATCACCTCTTTGTCAGGAGGTTAAGTAGCATGCTTCATCACAGGTCTTCAGGAGGTATAATTGGTCATTGCTTTGATCAGACTTAAGTCTTTCAAAGCCGTTTTTCTTTACAGTATTGTTGCACTCATATAAATTGTCCTGCTCACTTTACTCTGCATCTGTTTATACTACTGAGGATTCTCTGAAATGGTCTCTTTTATCATTTCTTATAGCACAATAATATCCTATTATTCATATACCAACATTTATTCAGTCATTCTCCAAATGATGACCATTCCCCTTGGATTCCAGTTCTCTTCTTCTTTTTTTTTCTTTTTAACACCCCCCCACTTCAAAATCAGGAAGTTTGTTTAGCTTGCAATTTTTATCTCCAGTATTAACCTCCATCTTAACCCCCCACTCCCTAGCCCCACTCATTTCCACCTTGAATTTCATGTATTTCTACACCATACTCTATGTATGTATGTGTACATGTCTGTGTTCAACCCTCTACTGGCCCTCTCAGATAACAATGAGGTTTATCTGGTGTCCACTGCCTCCACTTCCTTCTATGTTTGTAAGATGTTCATACACATCTTATGAATCACAATTATGTTTCATTTCCTTCTTCTTTTCTACACCATTATATTCTTTTTATCCTTCATTCTCTTTCTCCTCCAAAACAGAATCAGTGTACCCCAGGACCTCTATTTTTCTTTTAACTCTCCCAATAATCTGTGAAGATATTAAAATGATGAAGGGACACTTGTTTCTTCTCCCTATTAGAATGTTACCACTGCATCATCAGTCACTGCCTTCAAATTGCTCAAATAAATTTACCTTTCTAGGTTTCTCTTGATTCTTGTATGTGATTTCAAAGTTCTTATTTGGCTTTGGTTTTTTCATCATAAATACTTAAAATCTTCTATTCCATTAAAGATACAATTTTCCCCCCTTGTTAGATTATAGTCACTTTTCAGGGTAAATTATTCTTGGCTATAAGCTTATCTGTCTTCTGGAATATTATGTTCTAAAATCTCTTATTTGTAGTAGAAGCTATCAAGTATTATGCGATCCTCTTGTGCATTCATAATTCTTTTCTGAATGTTTGCATAATTTTTTTTTTTTACAGGCAGCTATGAGGCATAATGGATACAGCACTGGACTTGGAGTCAGGAAGACCTGAATTAAAATCCAACCTCAGACAGTTACTAGCTGTAAGTCATTTACCCTATGAATGCCTCAGTTTATTCAACTGTAAAATGTGATCACAACAGAACCTACCTCAGAGGGTTCTTGTGAAGATTAAATGAGATATGTGTAAACTTAGCACAGTGCCAAAGCATTAATAAATGCTTATTCCCTTCCCCTGCCCCTTTTCTTTTAAGTGGATGCTCTGGATTTTGACTATATTATTCCTGAGATTTCCTTTTGGAATTTCAGGAAACAACTGGTGGATTCTGTCTTTACCGTACCCTTTCATTCTAACAGATTTAGTTTCCTTTTGATTTCTTCAAATACAGTGGCCAGGTTTTTTTAAAGTTAGTTTTCAAGCAATCTAGTAACTTTTAAAATCATCTGTTCTTTACCTATTTTCATTCATTGATATCAGATATACTTTCTTATATTCTTCTGATTTTGTTCTAATATTTTTTTTTCTCTTGGAATCCTGGATTTGTTTGATCCATTCTAATTTTTAAGGAGTATGCTGAGTAAGGATTACCAGCTTCTCTTCCATTTAGTCTCTTTCCAATTCTTTCCTTAAGAGCTTTTAGTTCATTGCTATCTGTTGCTTTACTTTTTTCTAGGTATTCATGTAGTCCTCAAGGGAAAATCCATTTTTTTTTTTTGTTTTGAGTCTCTTCTTTGTTAACATTATCCCCCACATACAGAATACTTCCTCCCTTCTCTCTACCAATCTGAGTTCTACTGATATTTTAATGCCTAGTTTAAATTCATGGAGTCCTCTTTGGCTAAAACTCATTCTCAGTAGCGTCTATCACTTAATCATATACTGCCTTGTGCCAGATACTAGACTAGAAGTTCTTTGAGGATCATTTTTATCTATTGCATCTCTTGACAGACTGGGATAGTGTTCTGCACAAAGTAGGTAGTTAATAAATGTTAATTTTTCCTAGTTAGATTTTAGACTTCTTGAAGTCAAGGACCATGTCAATATAAAATAAACAACACAGTTTCTGAACACAATAAAATTCTACAATCATCTAATGAGTTTGTTTTTCTTCTTGTCTGTGACTAAAAAGCTAAGTCTTAGGAAAATGCTTGAGGCACACAGAGGTTAAATGATTTGTTTAGGGTCATTTACCTGAGAAGGTAGCTCATTTATCTGGAAGTAGCTAAGGGCAGAGTGGATAGAGCAGTAGGCCTGGAGTCAGGAAAACCTGAGTTCAAATCCAGCCTCAGACACTTCCTAGCTGTATGACCTTGGGCAAATCACTTAATATCTGATTGTTTGATATAATGGATTTATTGGAGAAAGAAATGGCAAACCACTCCAACATTTTTGCCAAGAAAACTTCAAATGGGGTCATAAAGGGTTGGTCATGACTGAAATGATTGAACAAGAAAAATTTACCTGAGGCGTCTTCCTGATTCAAACCCAATATATTAGCCACTGTGCTCTGCTGCCAGTATATTTATTAATGTAAGTTGATTTAATATGAAACTAATAGAGTTTAACCTGGTTATACATGGACATAAGATTTTAAATCTATTTTAAAATATATCTAGTACCAGTACAAAAAGTATAATAACAAAAGTTTATAAACCTTTCCATGCTATGTATCTTGTTTGAAAATATTTGGACATATTTAATTTCCTAGGAAACAAAGACAACTTTAAACAAAATTACTAAACAACTTCTAAAAAATATAGTGTATTACTAGATTTTGGTCTTTTTCTTGCCCAAAAGGGTATGTTAACTTATTTTTAAGTCTAGTAAAATCATATATTTCCTAACATTTTCATTGTGTGGTCATAGATATAATGGAGAGATGGGGAAAAATTTGTTAATACAGTGACACCTGCTGGTTTTTAGCTGCAAATTTCAAATTCCAAGTTAAAAGCAAACTTTTAAACTTTCAAAATTTACTTACTGAAGATTAAATGACAGTAGTTTATTTGTAAATCATTTGATTAAACATATGGTGGACAACAGAGGAAACTTTTTTTCTCTTTTGTAACAATGATCTTTTGGCAGAATTTTTACAGGGGTAAAAAAGTATTTTTCTGTTAAGTCCCTGACAAATAGTTGAATTTGCATTTAATGTTAGATAAATATTTAATTGCCCGCTTTGTTTTTGTTTTTTGTTTTTTAAAGGAAAATAACTATGCCGAATCCAAGAAAAAAGACAGGACTTATGTCATTTTTTGCACTACTCTAACAAGTATAGCTAATGCCATAAAAACTAACAGGAATAATTGAAAATTTTGTAATCCTACATTTTTCAACATAGTATCCCATCTGCCTACTAGCATATACGAAACTCTCTCAGAGCCACACCCATCACTCAGAATCGCTGGAAACATCTCCTTGGGGGCTGAAATTTTCCAACCTTGGTCTCAATTTAAGGTGAAATTTTCCTGGAAAACTTAAGAGCAAATACACTCACTTATTTTGAGGAGAGATGGTGGAAAACATGTACCCCACACTATTTTCCACTTTAAAAAATGCATTAAATTATTTTTAAAGCCCAGATTACTCCATAATAGCTGAATTTCAGACACTACTTTTTTCTGTGTGTATAGTCTGAGGAAGCTTCTGTAAATGAAAGAATTATGTTAACTGGAAAAAGAACACTCTGCTTTGATAAATTTTCACTATGCAATTTCAATAATATTCACTCATAAAATTTGAAGCATTATTTGACAGCTACACAATACTGGTAGTTTCTTGATGATTTAGTAAATTAGTGGACAACAATGTCTTCCTTTTTCCTACTCATTTTATACTTTCTGAAAAAGAACCAAACAGGACTTTTTCATATTTACTCACCTTAACATACTGAAGTTTATGACTTAGGCCACTGTGCTTTTACCCTATCTTCAGAGATAAACTAACTTGGAATTAATTTGCTTTTATCAATAGGTCTCTATGCCTTACTAATGATTACTTTTCTTTCATCATCACCCAAAACATTTACTGAATACTCACTGCATGCATAGCTCTTTTGTAAAGCTGAATGGAAAATGCCAAGTTTAAAATCAAGATAAATGCACATTAGCTAAATGTGTTTTCAAGATGAACTGTAAAGTCTTTTTCTATGGTCAGGCTTATTTTTTCTGAACCAATTTTTTTTGGACAGCAGAATATGAATAGCACAAAAAGGAAGAGGTCTTTCCTACTCCTTCAAAACCTAAAATCCATTTTTGGCGGAGGTGGGGTGAGATGAGAAAACAGCTTTACAGATCAATTTAAAAGAACATGACATAATTTTATTTTTGATAGAAATGCATTACCTTATAAAACATATATGTATATATTACCATTACTTATGGAGCACACTTAATACTTGGTGTCTTTGGAATAGTATTAAATCATCCCTTATGAAGTGAACATTTTAATCTATGCAAAGACCTATATACAGTTTTGCTGATGGTGCTAGTTGTGTCATTAAAAATAACATGGTATTGAGTAGTTGTGGAAGAAAAGGAGTATACATAGTGGAAATTTATTAATGAATCCAGCTTCTATTTCCCAATTCAGCAATGACACATTTATAGCCTTGGGTTACAACTATTCAATAGTTCAATGATAACATTTTTACAATGGGAACAATACTTGCTGCATGCTTCAATTCATAATAATGCTGTTGAAAAATAACGTTTGCAAAGTTCTTCTTAAGAACTTGGCAAAGCATTAGATAAGTATCCACGACAATGGTCCCCAAATTTTTTGACTGAAGACAACTTAAATTCGTTTTTAAGTATTGTACTTGCACCTTTCCTCTTGAGGCAAAAATAAATAGCCCTGGTCCTAAGTGTCTCGGGCAATATTACTAGCACAAGCTCACTCTTAAAATGCTTTAGTGGGTAGATGGAGATTTTAGTGTCCTGGAAGCAAAGGGGAGAATTCCCTTTGGTACTGGTGATACCCAAGTGTTTCAGAGCACTTCAGTTCATAACTACTGATATAGAAAATATGTATTTATATTAAATCCTGCCTTTGTCATTTATTAGTTGTATATAAGTCACTCACTTAGTCTTTCTATCCTCAGTTTCTTCATCTGCAAATGATGCAGTTGCACTAGATGGTCTCTAAGGTCCCTTCTAGTTCTAAATCTATGATCTGTGATCCACATTATTTAGGGTGACATTTCTACAAACCACAATGATAACCCAAAGAACCTGGAAAGAGTCCAAAATCATAAAGCATTTGAGTGGGAAGAGTACAATACTGCCCTGTTCTGCTTCCCTTCACCTGCTCATAAATGGTAATAAAACTAGAAGCAGCCTGTTACAATGCATAAGGCATTATCAATGACAAGAATAACCATTGAGTGAAGCCTTCGAGATACATATATATGTATATAGTTAGCAGTATAGCAAAGCTATGTTTTAAAACTGAAAAGGTAATTCTTCAGTAGATTTTATTAAATCTTCATTTTGTTTACAACAAAAATACATCAAAAGTTGTGTTTCTGTATAATAACTCGTGTCCTTTTTTTTTTGTTTGTTTACAAATCTGAAGCAAATTGGTGGAACTTTTTATTGTTGTTACCTTAACACCTGTCTACAGTACAGACCAAAAGTGATTTGGTCATTCTGTGTAACAGAAGGGAAAGCGTCCACTACTAGGAAATCATTATCCAGCAATGAACTCTAGTGAAAGAGATACGATTAAGAGTTGTTACAGAGAATACGTTTTCCATTTTTAATCCTGAATGCTAATAATTCTTGTCAAATGATTTTAGATTAGAAGTTCTTTACTTTGTATAAGGTAAAGTAAGCTCATTGTAACTGAGCTTGAACACAAGCAAACAGAAAAATTGGACCCCAGTCAGGCAAATCATCTTTTTGAATATATTCTTGATGAAGCACATAGACCTAATTTTTTAGTTACAGCACCCATTCATCGTTGGATGTACTTACATGTAAAGACATTCCAGAAACCACCTTTCATTCAAAAAGGGATTTTTATTTAAGGCTTTCCTTACTTTTCATGTGTGGGATATTTTAGAGCTATGTTGTTTTTTTTTTTTTCCATCCACTAAAGAGAATTAACAAAATTCCAACATGCCTTACTGTCGGCAAGGACTCTTTTTACTCCATGGACCACAAGATGATTGATGAACCTGTCAGGCTTACGGTAGCGGACAGAGAAAGTTGGCTGAAGTTCAGTGTTATTGAAAGAAATCTCAAATACTTATTCTGTCTCCTCTACTAACTTTAATCACATTTTCAACATGCTGCCAAGAATGGAGCTTTGACACTAAGCCATAAGTTACACAGGCAACCATTGTCGATTTTATGCAGTCACAACACTGAGATAACAAGAGATGGATTTTTTTTCTTGTTCCCTTCTTCACTGCATAGCAGTTATAACATAATTTGAAATATTTATCCATGCTTTAGGATTCATTTGCAACATATATCCTCCAGTTATTATCGCATTTGATTTCTTCTTGATTTACAAAGACTAAATAAAGAAATACAACTTACATTCTCCAGGTAAGATTGTTAAATGCATATTTTAAAGATCACAGTGATGACAGCATTGTTACATTTTACACCATAATACATTTGCTTACGAGAACACACGTTATCACTAAAAACGTCTTGATATCTAACATAGCCTTTCTGCCATATGAGCCAACATTTTTGGTTCTTTCAGAGCCAGAATACATATACAGTCCCAGAGGGACCGATTACTCTAATAGCTGTAAAATGTGTGCATACTATTTAACCTAAAAAGCTTAATCCCCTGCAAAAGACATATAATGAGGTAAATACTATGGGTAAGATCATGATTCTTGAAAAGGGTAAAAAGCATAACCCAGATTTTTGGTAAGCTCTTCCCTAAACAAATTTTGAAAGTTCAAAATCTTACATGGTAAAAGGCCACTAGTCTTTGTAAGACAAAATCTTGCTTAGTCCACTGGAATACGTAGTCATGATGTGACTATACAGTTCACATCAATATCCTAAAGTAAGTAGTTTATTATTCAACAAACACACTGCTGTTGCTGAAACTACTTTTGATTTTCAACTCTTTACTCCAAGCTGTTTCAAGGCTAGTAGTTTGTGAATGTTACTCACATAAGAACAATATGCATTCCCCTCCTATGGTCTGGGGATGACTGGTAATTAATTGTATACATTGTCTAAACAAGTATAATAATCCAACGTGAATTCTCATGTATGAGAATGGATTAGATTATCTTTCATAGCCTGAGAATTCTGCTACATTTGCCATTTTCTTATCTATTCAGTGGGCATGGATAGACTACAAATTCTGATGGTCTAGGAATCAATTCATTCCATTCTTCCTCCTACTCCCCCACCTAAATAATTATACAGAGGCACTTAAAGTTGGAGGCATATAGGACTCTTTTCTTTTTATAATGAACATTAAATCTGAACTCTACCAAAAGTTTTCATCTTTATTATCAACTCTTTGATATAGCATTACCACCAAAACATATTGCTAAGTTTGTAACAGAGGACAAGTAAGTCTGGTGACTTTTTTTTTTTGGCACAGTGGAGAGAAAAGTTTTTGTATTGTTGTATGTTGTTATTCAAGTTCTTAAAAAGATGAAAATTTAGCTAGATCTTTCTCCATCTCAGCATATTGTTCTTTAAGACGTTCTGTGGCTTTTTTGTGCTCTTCATCCACTGCAGCCTGCTTGTTGTGTTGCTCTTTCATGAAATCTTCCCATTGGGTTATGCGCTGTTTTTCACTAATCAGTAAGTACTGATTATTAAGCTGAGGAAAGAAAACATGGAAGTCATGCCACATTTTATAGATATGGACGTTTTTATGTTCAGAAAAGACATATACATTTCTGTCTTAAACCAAATTACAAAAAGTAAATCTAATAATTAACTACTATAATAACAAAGCATGGTTTCATTTTGATTAGAAAAGCAAATGGGGGAAAATGCAGCACATTAGGAATAGTAGATCCAATATTTTTACTATGAATAAACATGAATGTTCACATTTCTTAACTTTTTAAAGTTTATCTTTAAAAAAACATAAAGACAAATGTAAAAATATTAGAAACACGACAAAAGTGTTTTTCAATATGTCTACCTCTTCCTTTCCGTATACCTTTCCGTTACCTTGCAGTAACATACATTTTTGTTAATGTATCAAGCATTAAAAAAAAAAAAAACCAAACAGATTGAAAGGACCTGGCAAATATATTTATATAGCACTTGAAGGTCTATGAAATATATTGCCTTACAACCACCTAGGGAGCTGGTAACAAATAATTATCGCCATTCTACAGCTGAGAAAATTGAGGATCACAACTTTAAATGGTTTCATTCTTCAAAAACCAGAGGAAGCCAAAAAAAAAAAAAAAAAAAAGAAATGCTATTTTGACTTAAATCAAAAAAGAACCAGTTGCTGAAGTAGAAGTGATGAGAACCTCAGAAGGTACTGTCCATTCTATCTTAGGATCCACAAAAGATCAGGAAAGATAAGTATAGTCTGAGGTACAGCCTAGGTTTAGAAGAAGAGATTTCAAAAGTTCAGAGAAAGGATAAATAGTAACTTACGGTCTAAAATTTCACATGGAAATTGACCCTGGGATGTTGAGAGACTCTCAGGAATGAAATTTTGATAAGACAAACACAGTTAATTCTAATAAGAAGGAAAAGGAGGGGTGTATAGTCTAAAGAGACTACTGTATATACACAGGGAACTCATTGATCAAATTAGGGTGTGTAATTGAAGAAGACGTAAGAGTGGCCTGGTCTTATAAGTTTAGTGTCAGGAACAGAACTAAAACAGAACAAACTGAGGCTGGTAATGAATGCAAAGAACAATAAAGGACATTTTTTACCCCCTGGAAAGGACAATGACAAAGAAAAGGTAGAACTAGTTCATTCTAAATTTGTTTCGGTTTTCACCAAGTTTCTAGCTATAACAATTTCTGAATATCATGTAGGGGCTGGTAGGACTAATGTCACTAATTCCAGCACACTAAGAGTTAATCATATTGCTGACAAAGGTGTCTTTACCAGAGTTTTATTTAAAAGCTAAAGGTTAAAACTATTAAGAAAAATTAGAACAGATAAGGAAATGTTACCCCAATTAATACAAGATTCCAAAACGAGTAAGTCAGTAAAGAGAAATTAATGTATAATACCCAGTAATTACCCAAATCAGTCGGTCAACAAACATTTATTAAGTACTTACTAAATGCCAGTTATTGTGCTAAGCACTGAGGATACAAAAAAAGGCCAAAACAATCCCTGGCCTCAAAGAGCTCACATTCTAAAGGGGGAGACAACGGGCAAACTACTATGTACAGACAAAATATATTATTCTAGGCCCAAGTCTTTTGTGAAATTGGATCTCTATTACATCCTTCCTCAAAACCCAAATGGCTTATAGTATACAACTATCAGTGATGAAACCAACCCCCCAAAACACCCCAAAAATGAGACAATCCTTATTCAACAAGAATTCTACATACCAGCAGCTGAGTCTAATCTGAGAAGATGGCTCACCTCAAAGAAATGGATCATGGAAAACTAAGACATGCTATGAAACCAGAGCAGACTTACTGGGCCTGGTCTCTTAAGATCCAAATGTCCTACTTAGAGAAAAACAGTCGCTGAAGGAAGCTGGAGATAGTTCACATAATGATCATCTACACAGAAGAACAAATGTCTTTGCAAGTCCTCTCCTCTTTGCAAGTCCTCTCCTTGATTCTGTTCTAGTGCATCAAATACCTTTACTTCCAGGTTTGCAGCTAGGCTGTATTTTACAGCATGTAAACAGTGTGTACTGTGTACACGTTGTTATGTGCCAGTGGAATATAAGCTCTTTCGGTCTTGTATCCCCAGAATTTAGCACAATGTCTAGTACGTTGTAGGTACTTAATAAAGGTTTGGTGAAATGAAATGAATTCTCTACAAGGAGAAGGATATTGAAGGATTTTGGACTGGAAAAGAATAAACAAAAACAATCAACTGAGATGAACTCAAGATAAGTAAAGAGATGGTAAGATAGGCAATAAGATGTCCTCAAGAATTTAGGTCAGAAGAACTGAGTCTGATTCTCAAAAAAGGGAATTTACTTTGATTCCCAGCAAGATGATTAAACATATTAGGAAATGACAGTCTGTGATTATTTTCAAAGGGAAGAAATGACAATATACCTGGATTTTAATATAGGATTTGAAAAAGTATCTCACTGTATTTTTGCGAACAAGGTAGACAGACATGGGCTAGATGAAAGTTCAATTATAATTGCACCCAAAGAGTAGATTAATGAATTAAAAGAACTGGGAGACAGTATAGTACAGTGGATATAGAACTAACTATAGAGTCAGAGATACTAGGTTCAAATCCTACTTCTGTTATTTACTACCTGCCTGATCATGGACAAGTTACTTACCTTCTTGAGTTTCAATTTCTTCATCTGAAAAATTAGGGAGTTAGACTAAGATATCTTATGTTCCTTTCAGCTCTAAATTTTGGTCCCTATGATCCTAAGTTCTCTAGTGAAGGGTTCCAGGGTTCTGTCCTTAGTCTCAGTTCTGTTTACCAAATTTTTCTCCCCAATGGCATAGTTGGCCTGCTCATCAAATCTGCAGATAGCATGAAGTTGGAAAGCATAGCAAACATATTAAAAAATAAGACAGAAATGTAACACAACAGGCCTCATCTAATAAGAGGGAAATAGTGGGAGAGGAGAGCTTCAGACATTGCCACATGGACCCCACAACTTTGCCTGACCCACCATTAATCCATGGCCAACCCCATTATATTCTTCAGACATCACTATGGACAGTTAGCTGCAGAACATACTAACTTTCTGTTTTTGCTGACAAGGGTCTAAAAGAAAACAGAAAAGTTCACCTCTGAACAGTAAGGACAAAACACACAAAAATTAAAAAAAAAACCAAACAACCTGGTTACAAAGGCTGCACTGTTACAGAATTATTCCTGCCTTCACGTGCCAGTGTGGTGACTTCATATAAATGAAAAAGCACTAAAGTGCTTACTATGTGCCAAGCACTGTGCTAAGCAAAGAGGAGGTAGAAAGGAATGAAGAGGGGGAGGGGAAGACATACAGAGAGAGAGAGAGAGAATTTTTTACTTAAGAAGCTTATATTCTAATAGGGGAGGACAACTTACATAAAGGATATAAAAACTTATATAAAATCTTTCCCATATGGGGGAAGAGTGTTTGTTCTGGGAAGGTGGAGGGGAGTGTGAGGGTTGGGGTGGAGGTACACCTACCTGGTGCGATGGCCTGGGACTGGGTGGACTGATGAATGGATTGAATGTGAAACTGAAGTATGCCACAATGACACAGATGGCAATGATATCTATGTGGAGAGATTTGCTGATGAAAACTTCATCCTGAAGCAAACTGGTCCTGGTATCTTGTCTATAGCAAATGCTGAACCCAATACAAATAGCTTCCAGTTTTCTATGGGCCCAAGACTGATTAGTTAGATGAAAAGTATGTGGTCTTG
The DNA here is from genome assembly GCF_900497805.2 of Vombatus ursinus. NCBI lineage: Eukaryota > Metazoa > Chordata > Mammalia > Diprotodontia > Vombatidae > Vombatus > Vombatus ursinus. The sequence continues at coordinate 18,711,467 of NW_020940355.1, read as the reverse complement.
GACAGATGAAAGAAGGCATGAACCTTGTGGAAGACTCAGGGTACTTTGCCTACTGGAATGGTATGCCCAGGAAGGGCAGACACAGTGCTGTGGTATATAATAATAATAGTAGGCACTTTTAATAAATACACGCTGATTTATTACTGAATAACCCATTACTTCCTGTGAACAATTTCCATCCTGTACTTGTGAAATTGATTTGTTGTTGTTGTAGATGTTAAAGATAAGATTCCCATTTAAGTACAAGGTGGAATAGATGACCTCTGATATCCCATCTTACGTGAAGATTGTGTGATTATATACTTGACTGGTCACAACGCAAGTACATTTCAGAGCTGAGATTTGGTATCAGATTTTTGGTCCAAGTCTAGCATTTTTTCCACTCTACCATGCTTCTTCCTCCTCATCAAAGACTAAACAACAAATAATATATTTAAGAAGATATTTTTTACTACACCATGGTGGATTTTACAGATTCATAAATTATGAGAATTAGAAGAAACCTTGAGAGATTATTCTAGTTCCACGCTGTCAGGCAGGTAAATGTATTAAATATCCAGGTCTGTTCTCCTCTTGATGTGTTCCAAGCATGGAAAATCTACTCTTGCTTCTAGGAATTCAGCTGACTTTGGAGGATGTGTGTGAACATAAGGGAGTCAGGCCTAAAATCTTTACACCACCAAGTTATCCTTCAAGGATGTCTGGTGAAATCAAACAATGCTCACAAAGAAGAATGCGGGGATTGCTGGTAGCTCTCATTACCAAACTTCCAACCAATCATGTTCCCCTGCACCTCAGCTCTATAACTAATCATGTTGCCCTCAACCCTATGATATCACTTACTCTGTTCTGCTCTTTGTTCTATATAGACTCCCCAAAACCTATAAAAGGGGAGTTGTGCATCTGCTAGGGGTCTTTTGCATAAATAGAGGAAATCTATTGACTCTTTTATTGGCAGGCAGCATGCCCTGCTAATAAATGTTATCTTGGGTGGAAAACTGCCTCAGTTTACCTTGCTGAATTTCACCTGTGATATGACAAAGGATAAAAAAATTACTAAAATAAAGACAAATAACATTCACCTCTTCTCTTTTAGTTTACAAATGGTGCCTGCCATCCTAACGTAAAAGGAAATTACATTAGTTCATTCTAATTTGTTTTTCCACATATTAATGTTACTTACTTTACACTAATACTCTAAGTTGTTAATAATTTACTGATTTTATTCTAGTACCTTTCCATATATGAATGGAATTGCCATTCTATAAAAGATCAAAGAAAGTATGAGTTACATTAAATAATATGGGAAGAAAAAAATGAAGCTCCTTTTTACTTAGTATGATAAAAGTAAATGCTCTATTTCTAAATCTTTCAGTAAAACATGTGAACAATGGCAATTAATGTTAACCAACATCTTCACTGTACGGAATGTGTTGAAGCTAAGGAATACAAAGTTTAAGAGTAATTTATAAAATATCACAGCACAAGTGGACATAAACTGCATGGCACTGCATATAACCAAAAGAGAAACTCACCAGATGAGAAAACGATTGCAGCCATTATAGCTTTTAATGCTAAGAATTCCACATCAGTAACACATTTCTACTCAAAAGGATCTTTGATCTCATTGATGTAAGTATTTCCTCCAACAATACAGATCATGACACAACTATACCTGCCCATGCTATGTGACTTTTGGCTAAGTCCTCCAAAAAGTTCATTGGGGTTTGGGGTGGGAGATGACAGAAGGGGAGTACCCTACCCAAAAATGAGAGGTTTTCTCAATTTCTCTTGTCACTGCAAAAATATCAATGAAGAATGTAGATTATCTATCACTTATTCCTCCCTCTTACAGGGGACCTGCTCAGTATAATTTTTTTCCTTTACATTTCTTTGACAGTATCCCTTGTATCACTCCTCTTTTATAATTCTTCATTTGTAATGTATTACAGCTTTTTCATACCTACCATTCACTTTTCCATTGCCTTTTGGGTGATCTTTAAATTCTGTGGAGAATGTAGAGTTCTATAACTCATAGTTATACAATGTCACCAAGAGATACTATTTCAAGGGAGAAACATGGGGTAGCTAAAAGAATTTTTAACATTTCCTAAAGAAAATCCAGCCTACTCTCTTCCTTTTATTCAATTCTGAGTACAACTTATTCTTTATTCAAAGACAAGTCTACTAGTAGATGAGCTCTATGTGTTGTCCATTCAACTGCATGGCATATGCTACACAATGAGTATTCTTCACCAACATGGTTTCCTTTGTGTGGCTAGTTAGGCCAAAATCATTAGGGTGATTATAGATCTCATTTAGGAATTTCTGCAGTGTTCCAGGCTCAATGTACTCAGCACAATGTCATTTATAAACACTGTAGGAACTAATCATCTACAAGCAATCCCTCCACAAATCCTTTTTCTGATATGTCACCCGAGTATGGAAATGAACATGGTTTTATCAAAAAACTATGCCAGTGGTATACAAGCTATTATAGGTTCTACCAAGCTGAGAAACTTTCAAGTATGGCCCCAACAATGGGCTCAACTTCTTGAGAACAGGCCTAGATAAACACTAGAGGTTCTAGAGGTTTGATCAGAATAACACAAGATTTAGCAGCTTCTACATAAAGCGACCACAGGGCACGGAATATAATATTCCGGAGGGCAAAGGAGATAGGATTACAACCAAGAATCACCTACCCAGCAAAACTGAGTATAATCCTTCAGGGGAAAAAATGGTCATTCAGTGAAATAGAGGACTTTCAAGCATTCTTGATGAAAAGACCAGAGCTGAATAGAAAATTTGACTTTTCAATACAAGACTCAAGTGGAACATGAAGGGGTAAAGAGGAAAGAGAAATTATAAGAGACTTATGAAGGTTGAACTGTTTACATTCTTGCATGGAAAGATGATATTTGTAATTCATGAGTCCTTTGTCAGTATTAGGGTAGCTAGAGGGAAAAAAATTATATGTATGTATATATATATACACATACATAGATACAGATAGATAGATAGAGAGAGGGCACAGGATGAATTGAAGATGAAGGGGTGATATCTGGAGAATAAAATTAAGTGGTGAGAGAGGATTACACTGGGAGAAGGAGAAAGGGAGAGGTAGAATGGGGTAAATTATCTCACAAAAAAACAGAAAAGAAAATGCTCTTACAGTGGAAGGGAAACGGGGGAAGGTGAGAGGGAATGAGTGAATCTTATTCTCATAGGATTTGGCTTAAGGAGGGAATAGCATACACACTCAATTGGGTATGGAAATCTATCTTACCCTACAGGAAAATGGGGGGGGGAGGACAAGAGAGCAGGAGGATGATAGAGGGGAGGGCAGATTAAACACTTTTGAAGAGAGACAGGGTCAAAAGAAAGAATAGAATAAATGGAGGGTGGAATAGGATTAAGGGAAATAAGAGTTCGTTTTTCACAACATGACTACTATGCAAGTGTTTTGCATAACTGCACATGTATAACCCATATTGAGTTGCTTGCCTTTTCAATGAGGGTGGGTGGGGAGGGAGGAAGGGAGAAAATTCGGAACCCAAAGTTTTAAAAACATGTTTAAAATAAAAATGTTTTCGCATGCAACTAGCAAATAAGAAATATAGGAAATGGGGTACAGAAATCTATCCTGTCGTACAGGAAAATAGAAGGAGAAGGGAATAAGAGAAGAGGGGGAGAGACAGAAGGGAGGGCAGACTGGGGGAAGGAGTATTCAGAATGTCTGCCATCTTGGGATGGGGGAGGGGCAAGAGGGGGGTGAAAATTCAGAACTCAAAATCTTGTGGCAGTGAATGTTGAAAACTAAAAATAAATAAATTAAAAAAAAAGAAAATAGGATTCAGGAGCAAGGAACAAAAAGTCAGACATATACTACACAGAAATTTCAAATCTATACATCAAAGATATTTTCTTCAAGAAAAGGATCAGAGGGTTCTGGATACAGCATACACCTAATAATACTATTAAAAAAAATAAAAGAAAAAATCCAGAATGATTTAACACAGAGAGAGTGCCATTCCTGTGATAAGGCCCATTCCTTAATCAGTTGACTATGTACAAGAGGACCTCCAACTTGGTAAAGATGAAGAATAAAAATGAGAAAAATAGATGGCATTCAATTAATCCAACTTGACCCATTTAAACAAGACGCGCGCACGTACACGAGCACACACACACACACGCACAGGAAATGGAGGAAAAGTACTGGGACATGCGTTACAGCGATTTTATATAGACCAATGTAATTTAACAGTGAAAATCAACCATAAGATTCAACCAAGGAAATCAAAGGAGCCTAAAAATGTTCTTAGTTAAGAAACCCATGACTTAATTTGATAGAGATATATGGCAGCTAAGGACAGTCGCAGGTCAGAACATAAAGTTATTTGTAAAATCTTATGGAGAAGGATGGTGAAAGATTCAACTCTTAAAATAGAGAAGCAGTATAATGAGTCAACAGTTTGAAGAAAACTTGGCAAGAGACTAAGGCACTTATCCCAAGCGCATTTAGGGATGAAGCTGGAGGCACAACAGATAAAAGATGGACAAAATCTACAAAGCTTTATAAGATGAACTCTTTTTAGCATTAAAGTCAATGCAATCACCACATTTGAATTTTAAGATCCCAGTTCTGTATATACTTATTAGGGGAAATGGAATAGATCTGAATAAGATGGAAAAAGCAGCTAGACCAGACCAAGAATACATAGAGAAGTCCATGCTGGAAGCAACATAATTTTGAGAGAATGTAGGTATCAACTCTCAATGTATCTAAAAGATGGGGAAGATACTTGGACCTTATTTTACCAAAAAAAAAAAGATGCAACCAAGAAACTATCAATGGTTCATATGTTTACCTTGTCATCTAAATAAAAAATTTTAAGAATAATCACACATAGAGGACATTACAGATAAGGTTATATTAGAAAGAAAATGGCAAGCTTTCACAATTGACAGTAGAAAACATTTTTTAAATTGTTAATTAATTTTTAGTTTTCAACATTCATTTCCGTAAGCTTTCGAGTTTTAAATTGTCTCCCCCTCCCTCCCCTCTTCCCTTCCCCAAAATGGTATGCAATCTGACATAGACTCTACATACGCATTTCTATTAAACATATTTTCACATTAGTCATGTTGTAAAGGAGAATTAGATCCAATAGGAGGAACCACAAGAAAGAAGAAACAAGAAAACATTTTTAATATCACACACTTGACTCGAATGTATACAGAATACAAGACCTACAATGCTGATTATTTGTTGATTATAAAAAAAAATTTATTTAGGAAAACAAAATGCTTCCATAAGAGCAACAATGTCCAACAATGTGCTTTCTATACGAAAATTCAAAATTATGCATGATTCCATAAAAGATATGATAGAAATAACCATGTTTATAACTCTCTAATCATCAATATCAAGTGAAACAGATGACATGGAAAATATGTTCATCAAAGTTTTTTACCACTCTAATGGAGTTCTAGAGTGGAGTCCAAGTTGAGAACACAATTCTAAATCATCTTAAATATTACTGAAGACACATGAGTATTTTAAAATTCAATTATTTTCAATATTAGAAAAAGTAGGCTCAAGATAGAATAAAAATAAAGTTTATGAATCTTCACATTTATATCAAGGAGCATTTCTGGTTTTGAAGTACATAGTTTTGTGTAAAGTTACCATAGGAATTATATGGAAGAATTAAGTTAGCAAATAAATTGTGGCTCACAGCAAATATTACACATACAACATAGACCCAATACACTCTAACTGCCTAGTCTAAATTCTGCTCTACAAGCTCTGGATTTAAATATCTCTAGAACAAAGGATATGAAAGATTTTGGGTTTAACACATATCTAATGCTAAAAATGAACTATTTAAATATGGTTAAGTATTTAAAGTTCCTAAAAAACCAGGCAAGGGAGGAAAATTCCACAAAAAAAGTTACTTTGTGTTCATTAAATACATATTGAAAAGCTGGCTTCAAAATGTTAAGTATTCATAATTATTGAAAGATAATTAACTGCAATAATGTTAACTGTAAAACAGACTCGACCAAATGATACATAATTGTCACACACCGTAGAAATGGATTTCATACAAATAACAAGAACAAATAATTGTTTTCAATGCTCTATATTCAAAGATGCTAAGTTTTTTTAAAAAAATTACCACAAACATTTCTGAGCTGACAGAAAAAAACATGAAGCAAAGAGTCATATAAATTTAGATTATTAGTTTAAAACATACTGAAAAGTGCTGTCATCTTTTGATTAGTTTTGCCATCTTTCCTTTTTTTCCCTCAGGGGGTGTATGGAGAACTCAGGGAAGACTAGCAACTCTGGTATGAAGAGTTGATGAGCCCTTTTCAGGGCTGCTCATCCACTTTTGGTGTCTACCTGTCACCCAACTCTCACCTATGGATCCAAGAAGCTGTAGCATGTGAAGTGGGCACACCCTGGTAAAACCACCTCAGCGCTTGGACTAAATCAGGTTGAGGGTAATCAAGGCCTCAAATCTGCTGATGAGTTAGGGAGTATCTACCCCAAGTATGTGAAGACTTCCTCAGTGGAATAGTCAGACGAGAACAATCTGTTCCAACAGCCACGAAGGCAGCTGAAGCAGGCACTGTGAAGTGCTAAGAGCTTGGTCGGGCATCAAAGATGCCAAATTCATCCACTGTATCCCTGTCCATCTCCAGTCAGCCTGATTTTTGTGATGCTACTGGACTATGAGTGAGGCTGATGACTTTGTCAAACTCTTCCTCACTTAAATCCAATTCATGTGCAAGTCAAGACATCATCCCATTATGTCACCAGTCCTCTTGGAAAATGAAGGATGAACAACAACAACAACAATTTTTCCCAGCTAATTCATTCTGATAAGAGGAGATAACTCTAAAAAGGTGTGATATTAACAGTTAGTTTGGGGGCCCTCTAGAAATGAAATTAAACATATTTTGAAATAATCAAATTTTGAAAAACAACTATTATTATACTGTTCATTTCCTTTTATACAGAATCACAGAGTTTTGTAGTTGAGAGGAGCAGACAGCAGAGGTCATCTAGACCAACCTATAAATGGAAAATGATCCTCTCTGTTACATAGTAGTTCTGCATTTGCTTGAAGCTCCCCCTTCCTATCTATACTAAAGGGGAGCCTACTACTTTTAGCAGCATTCCCTTTTCAGATAGTTCTAAATATTAAGAAGGTTTTCTGTACATCAAGACTAAACTTGACTCTTTGCCACTTCTACCCACTGCTCCCAGGTCTGACCTGTGGAAAGAAGCAATGTGGTACCGTGAAAAGAACTCTTAGCTTGGAGAGCTGAACGTGGGATTCACAGGTCTTAAAATATAAAGCCTAGTTTTTCACATCTATGTGACTGAGCAAGTCACTGAACTTTTTCAATCTTTAGTTTCTTTAACTCTAAAATGAAGGAGTTAATCTAGATAATCTCTAAGGTCCCTTCTAACTCTAACTCTAGGATCCTATTCATAAGCAGAACAAGTCAAATTCCTCTTCCATGTGACCAACTTTTATCTACTTGACCCTAGCCTCTTCTTCTCCTAGTTAAATAAATACCTCTTTCAACTGATCATTATATGGCAAGGACTCAAGATCCTTTTCCATCCCTATCATCCACTTCTCTGGCATAATAATATCCTTCCTAAAATGAGGTGCCCCAAACCAAATACAACATTTCACTTTTTAAATAAAAGCAGACAATGCTATACTGAAAGGAAAAAGGGGAAAGTTTAATTCAGGAACAACAAATTAACTGAATGGTTTTAAACTGCTTAAATAGAAGAGTCTTGGAACAATTATTTCTAGTCAATAAGAAAGAAGTAAAAGTAATCTATAGTAGAAAACCACAAATAAGAATGTCAAAAATTAGTCTAAAAATATAACATTTCTCTTTTATACCTCTTTCCTTAAAAACATAATAAAGACACATTGCTTTATAATTACCAAATGCTTTTGTGCTTGTTACTTGATTATTACTACAAATCTGCTTAAGAGGCAGTATAAGTATTATTTCCATTCTACAAATAAGGAAACTGAGAGTCAGAAAAATTAAATGATTTGCCCAAGGTAAGTGGATAGTCTAGGCTCGAACCAGGTTTTCTGACTTCAATTCTATTGCTCTTTCTGCTAAACTATGTTGCCCATAAAAAAAAAAAAAATTAAACCAGTATGCAAATACAGAGAAATAGTGAAAACAACGGTCAGCTAAGTGATTTTCCAAAGTGGTCTAATATAACAATAATAACAATAGTCACTCACATCTGTGTAATGGTTTAGGGTTTATAAGGAGTTATCTAATGCTTTATTCATATCAAAATTATTTAAAATATCAGCTGTCATATTTCTATTACAATCACCAAGCATAATTTTATTAAAACTCCTGGACAATTAAAACTTGAATTATACCATGTTAGAATATTCCCACACAAATGCACTAGGGAAGGGGAAATTTGTGCACCACCTACATCTCCCTTGAGAATGGTAATATATTTGTAAGAGTCAATGATTTTAAAAGATGCCTGTAATTCCCATTTGTTCATTAATCTTGTTGCCAGCATACAAAAATCCAATGTTGTATTAGTGGCAATTTTCTAGTCATAAGTCAAGTAACTAGGGAATGTGGATTATTGTTTTCCTAAATATCAATTGTGGGAAACACGATTTTGTAAGAATGACGTTTATCACAATTCACTTCCCACAGAATTCCACAAATTGTCTTAACATAAAAGGATTCAAGATTAATTGCTAACATTTTATTTTACCTCATCACTACTCCTGTCTTTGTTGTGTATGTAACAAAGTGAATCAAATTATGGAAGCCAGTGAATAACATCAGTTGTCAGCTTAAAAGTTGAGGTTCATTTTGCTTTGCATATATTAATTTGGAGCAGTCTAAAATGATGTAGAGCAATAATTCAATTTTTATACTTGAATGTCTTACATAAATGTATTTTGGAGTTCTCCAGTCAAGCCATGGTTTCAAAAGAACCATGGAAATGGCTACCAATAATACTTTAAAAGTCCTTTGAGCACAGATCAACCCTCATCTACAAAGCTGGCAGTACACACTTAAGTATCTTTTATAAATCAGTCAGTAAGTATTTATTAAGGAAAAGACAGCAAGAATTTAAGAGAAAAAGTTTATTGGCCTGGAGAGAGACAACAAATTCAGAGATTGAGAATGGATAGCAGAAGAGATGTAGCATGGGATCTCTATTAACCACAAACCATATAATCAGTCTCAATGTGTCATATTTATTCTATCTTTCACTCTTAAAGAGAAGAAGATAGATGGATTCTGAAATTGAATCTAAATTTGATTCACTGATTCTGAAATTTTTTTATACTGTAACTCCTCACTGTCATATTTTAATAGGGTGAATCACTACTACTTTCTTCTGGCCTCTAACTGAAAAAAAATACCTACCGAGTTATTCTGCTGAATATCTGGAATAAGGACAATTAGAATAGCTGCTTTAAAAATCTGTATTTCATGGACTGGTTGGAATTCCCAAACAAAGAGGCATAACCAGTTCTGTATATTTTAAATAACTGAGCTTTTAGTAGAAACATTATTGTAAATTCTTGGCTAACAATCCTTCCACAATAATTTCTGTAAGAAATAAATAGAAAAGACTATGAACTTCAAAAGCAGAGAGACCCTTGAAGTGAATATTAAGCATGATTTTTATTATTTTTAGGATCATTTTTCAATATAGTAGTTTATCTTTGAAACTATAACAGAAGTTACTAATTTGAAGACTCATATAAGTTTTATTATTACTAATTTACAAGGTAAGTTAAAATTCCTGTAATGACTACCTTTGTCTTAAAAGCTGACTTGGGAAATAAAAATTTTATCTGTCAGAGATGCCATTTTATGTGAGTTTGGCTGCTTTGAGAAAGATTATTTTGGACACCTTAAGCAAATTACTTGTAATTGCTTTAGCCCTCGCTTAGAAATGTGTTTCACTCATAATTATAAATCTTTTCTTCAACCACACAACATTCTATTCTTGTCATCAACATGTTGGAAAGGGAAAGGGCATCCTCTCTGGTACTGGACTGCAATTGAAGGCATTGGTTTTATACAAAAAGTAACACTCGTTAACATATAATAGTGAAGAACACATAATATTAATTGGGATTATGCTTACACTTCGGACATGCATTAGAATCTCTCAATTAAGAATAATTTATGCATCAGGTGTTATTCTGGGTGCTAGGGATAGATACAAGGACAAAAGTCAAACAGGCCCTTTCTTTAAGGAGCTTATTTGCACATCTATAGCTGCTCAGGTATAGATGAGTCATGCATCTGAGCATGTTTGTTGGAATTTTATACATCTTGAATTTCATAAACAAAATATACAAGATAATGGAGGAGGAAGAACTTGTACAGTAGATGCTTTTGATCTTGGTCTTGAAGACAGAGAGAGATTCCAAGAGGCCAAGGGAAAGTACGAGGGAGCTTCACATTCAAGGCTTGGGAGACAGTCAACGTAAAGGCACAGAACAGGTGAAACGAACAGCAAGAAAACGGATTGCATGATGGTAGCTGGGACAGAAAGAGAGAGGTTCAGAAGAGGGATGGGTTTTCAGGAAAAGATAACGGGTTCTATGTTGGACCTAGGATCACAGGATCATGAATCTGGAGCTGGAAGAGACTCCAAAAACCATCTCATACATATCCTCATTCTACAGGGGAGGAAACTGAGGCCAATGGAAATTAAATGTCTTGTCCTATATCATACAGGTAACATAAGCAGCACAAATGGAATTCAAACCCCGATCCTCTAACTCCTGAGCAATAGATCTTCTAACTCCAGTCTTTCCATTATACTACACCATCTACTGTTGAGATACCTATAGAATATCCAGTTCAAAATGTCCAGTGGGCAACTGGGATGTGGGACCATAGCTTAGGAACAAGATTAGGCTTGAACAGAGTTGGGAGTGATTTGCACAGAGATCATAATTAAATCCATGGAAGGTGATAAACACCAAGTGAGAGTACAGAGAGAAAGAAGAAGGACCTTGGCAGAATCTTAGGGTATATGTACAATAAGAAGGCATGACAAAATGATGATCCCCACAAAGGAGACTGTGAAGGAGTAATAGAGTCATTTAATTCAGCAGATCATTAATTTTTCTCAGTCTCAGTTTCCTCTTTGTAAAATGAGCAGGTTGGACTAAGACGATTTCTAAGGCTCCTTTTCAGACCTAAATCCTATGGTGATCATATGTTAGTAAGATATAATGCTGTGATTATAGGCAAAACAGTATTCTGAGACTAAATCTCTGCTCTGAAATTCAAGATGTGTATAATTGCTACCTGTTCCAATGTTATTTCTATGTGGGCAGTAATGCCTTTAATAATTTCATAACAGTTTATTTAAAAAAAATAATTTATCTTGATATTATGTAAAATCTCCACAAAAGTTCTGTCCCAATGTCCCATCTGGCGTGGTAGTGTCAAGTAGTTCTGAAATGCTAAATCAGGAGGATACAAAAGCTAAGGGTTTCTATTAATTGTAAACAGTGTTCCTCCAAATTGTAAAGACTGAATAACAAACTGTGACTGTAATCTGAGGGGTATGTAGCTAAGTTTGGCCACTAGGTGATAGATATTTTTTAGACATGGAAACTTTTGACCATCTGATAGCGCATAAAGCAGTTGGTTGTAATCTGGAATGTGGATGGAATAACCACACTGACAAAATCATTGATCTTTTGATACACTTAAATGATATAAGGGTAAATAAATTTATAATTTAATAATTTTTTTTTTAGACACCAGTGTCAAAGAAACTATTCTTTTCAACTCTTTATTTACTGTAATAGCCATGGGTTCTAGATTAGAGGGTTAAATGTAGTGAAAGAAGGGAATTTATGAAAAGGCCCTTAATTATTCAGCAAGCATTTTACACACTCCAGGTCACTAAAGGCAAGTTGTACCTTTTAAATTCGTAAATAAACAATTACTTAATAACATAAGTGGATTTTCATAGTTAAAATTAAATTAACATTACAATTCATCAAAGAGCAAAAAAAAAAAAAAAATCATCTTATTGAAGCAACACTGATGTAATAGAAAGTAACCTGGACTTGGGAGTTATAAGACGTAGGATTAAACCCCAACTCCAATACGTACCCTCAATTCTACAAAATGAGAATAAAAATACTGTTCTACTGACATCAAAAGGTTATCATTTAGAAAGCATTTTGTAATCCAGAAACATCAACTTCTATCGGCCATGGTGGACCCATAACAGATTAAATTAATAAACTGGCTAATTTTTCTAAAAATGAAGATGTATTAATATACATTGATCCATATCTTATAACATTTCCTCCTAGTAAGCAACACTTTCAAAGTACTCCATTTAGTTAAAAACTCCATCAGCTATTGTACTTAAAAGTCTAAATGAACATTCCATGAATCTGAAGCTACCTTTATAAATAAGGAACAATAAAGCATATGTGGATCCCAGTAGTAAGAAAATATTAATCAATTAACAAGCATTTATTAAGCACTCACGATACGCTAGGTACTAAGTGAGCTAACCACTGGGGACACAGAGAAAAATGAAACAATCCCTGCCCTTAAGAGTTTACATTCTAATGATGAAGACAACATGTACATATATAGGTACAGTATATATAAAATATATACAAAGTAAACACAAGATCACCTTAAAGGGGACGTTACTACTAGTTAGATGAAGAAAGGCCTCTTGCAGCTCAAGGTGGTTCTTGAGCCAAGTCTGGAGGGAAGCTGAGATCTAAGAGGCAGAGGTGAGGTGGGAGAGCACTCCAGAAATGGAGTACAGCTACAAACACAAAGACATGGCAGATAGAGTATCACATGTGAGCAACAGCAAGTAAGCGGAATATAGCTAGATTGCACAACGTGAAGGTTAGAAGTAATATAAAAGACAGGATAGGACAGGAAAGGACCAGGTTGTGAAGATCCTTAGATGATAAAAAGAGGAGCTTTTATTTGATTCCAGAAATTTAAATAAGTAGGGTCCAGTGGAGCCTGAGTAACAGACTGACACAATCAGACCTGTGCTTTAGGAAAATTACTTCTGACAACAGTGTGGACAGTGAGGTAGTGGAGACAAGGCAGAGAAGAGAGACCAATTGGAAGGCTATTATAATAGCACAGGCAAGAGATGATGAGGGCCTCAACAAGGGTAGTATCTGTGTGAGTGGATCGATAGGGACATATACAAGAAATGACATGGAGGTAGAAACAACATTTGGCAACTAATAGGTTATATATGGTAATTCAAATATGCAAATATCTTTTTTGGTACTTAACTTTTCTGGAATGCATCAAATACAAATAAAGCAAGGCAAAACTACAAAGAAATAGCATTCCTGGTTTAGCCATATTTTATGAGCAGCAGTGATGGCTACTGGAAAGCAGTGAAGGGTAGCAGAAAAAACACTTGGACTCACATTTTTGCTTGAGTCCTAGTTCTAATATTTAATAGCTGTCTGACATATAACCTAAGCCTCAGTTTCTTCATCTTTAAAATGAAGAAAATATTCAAACTGCCTACAACATAGGGTTGTACATAACGTATTATTTCTGAGGGTCAAAAGATTGACTGCGAAAAACAGCTACTGCTGATCTATTACAATTGTTATCTATATTACTTTTAGCTCAACAATCAATGAGAAATACACTTCTGAACATTTTTCAACTGAAATTCAAGGCATGTTTAGCAAGAACTGAGAATAAATAGCCTTAGTTGTTGCACAACTGGTAACAAAAGTCTGTCTTCTACCAAAGAGGTATTTTCCTCTTTAAGGTATATATCAGGATATTTCTGGAATTGATATTCATATTTTCTTTTGCCTCTCTTTTTCTGGTTATGTCACTCCTCTGCTTAAATACTGACTTTCTATTTAGCTGACCAAATAAAGTTCAGATTCCTCTGCCTGGTATTCAAGGTCTTTTAAATTCTGGTGAGATTTTTCCTCTCTGGGCTTATCTCCTATTCATCCCTACAGTCCCTTTCTACTCTCTGCTGTACCCAAAGTGGACCACAGCATGTCCTATGCTTTCCTGCCTCTGAGCCTTTGCTTTTTACACTATACCCATTTCCCAGAAATGCATTTCTCCCACTTAATTTGCTGAACCTATTCTTTAAAGCCCGACCCAAATGTCATACTTCCCTCTACAAAACCTTCCCTAATCTTTCCATTTAATATAACCTTTTCTTTCTAGATCTCACATAGCACTTTGTTTTGCAACTCTCTAATGAAATCTTCATGTATTATTTTGTAGAATAGTTATCTATGCATCTATCACGGATCTCTGACCATGATTAATAGAAATTTTGTATTTTCCCCAGAACTGTAGCATTCTGCATATACCAGAGGTACTTATTAAATGTTTGTTCAACCGAATTTTCTTTTAGGATAAAATATAAACTGTACTGTTTTGCTGTTAAAACCCTACCAATCTAGCTCCAATCTATCTTTCCAGTCTCACTGGATATTATTACTCCCCTTCTGGCACTCTGAAATCTGGTCAAATTGGCCTTTTCTCTGTTCCTCATACATGCCACTCCATCTTGTATCTCTGTGCCTTTGCACTGGCCAACCCTATGCCTAGAATGCATGTCCTACTTACTTTCTCCTCAGAGAATCACTCTTCTTTTGAGATGTATCATAAGTGCCACCTTCTACATAAAGCCTTTCCTGATTTCTCCCAACTGCTACTGCTATCCCCATGTATTTAACTTTTTTGTGTATTTTTGTATTTATTCTTTATATTTATGCCTTCTACATTTTTATAGGTACCTTTTTGTCTCCTATTAGAATGTAAGTTCATTACAAGTAAGGATTTTTTCATTCTCTGTACTTCGATCTCCTGCACCTTGTACCTGGCATAGAGTAGGCACTTAATAGATACTTGATTGGTTGACCAAATTAAATTTAGATTTTTCATACCTAGAAGTTCAATACACACAATATGTAACCACTATCTTTCGATACCGGCTTATACATTAGCTGAGAACTATATAATCAGGACATCTATATGACAGCAAACTTAATTTATATACATTTACCTTTCATAATATGAAAATCTTTAAAAAGATGACTAACAATACTGAATTCTGCTGTTTATGCATTTTTAACACACAGAAGATGTGAAGGTACTAGAGGCCCTAATGTACACATGATTCAGAAATTAATAACAAAAATGAATAATTTTTATAGCAGAGTATCAGCAGATCAGTAACAATAAATTAGAAACCTTTTTTCTAAAGATATTTCATAGATTACAAAAAAGTTTTTCATTTGTATTTTTATTAAAAAGAACTGGTTTTTATATTTATCATATTTTTTTTTTACTTGATGGTTTCTTTATTTCCTCAGTGACCACAAAGTGTAGTTATTCAGGAAATGTTTACTAACTGTGGAACTTGGGATGTGTCACCACTTCCCTGTGCATAAGTCAATCCAGCTGGAAAACTGGTTAGATAGAACAGACTTATTGTAAATAGTATTACTCTCTGAAAAGATACCCTGCAGTCATTAAGATATTTTCATCTACTTATTACAATTTGACTGTTCTGGAGAAATAATAGCTTAGTTTCACAAAAGGTAAAAACACACAAAAAAGCAAAAAACTATCTCTAGATATTTTGGAACTGTAACTATGTTATAAGAAGAAATAATTCAACTTAAAGTCTGAGAAAATGTGGTTAGAGCATCTAAACTCCTAATTACTTTTAATGCAGTCAAAATTTATTAAGGGAGACAGTTACAACTTAGTATGTCAAACATAAATCTATCTCAGTGCGACTACAAGAGAAATTTGTTGATAAATGTTATCATGCCATCACAGAATTCGAATCCTATTGCTGTCTTTAATGATAGGCACAACTTCAATGTAAAACTTCTAAAAGAGGAGCTAGGAAAGATAGCCTGTTAAGTGGTTTAGAAATGGTCCAGGTAGATTCTGCTGCTTTAGAAAAAATTGAGGCTCAGTATTTTTTAATAACATCATCTGGGTCCAAAGTAAGTTTTTCACTCCCTCAATATGATACAATCAGTAATATTAAGCATGAAGGAGGAAGAAGGTCTATAATTCAGGGACAGTGGTTTGGAAAATAAAATATCTGTGAGTTCACGAAGTGAAATATTTGGCAAAATACATTATTCAGAATCTCTCTTTGACACCTGCGATCACCCATTCAGTACTGAGACCAAGGCATGGTCTAGAATTCTGTAACAAGCCATAGCACAGAAACAAATTCATTATATATGTTCAGCACAAATAAATATTGATCATTACCTGAGGATATTGAAGTCTAGACATAAAATTCAAAAGTATATACTTACATATCTACATATACATACATCTTAATAGCACTTATTATGTAATATACATAAATGTAGGACTTTAAAATAAGGTGAAATAATTTTTATAAAAATGATAAAAGGATAAATGTATAAATAAATAATATCAAAGACAAGGAAAGAATAACCCAATACATGTGAGATAATATATGTAAAGCATTTTGTAAGCTTTAAAGTGCAATACAGATGTCAGCATTATTATATATATACATGGTTATAATAATAATAGCTATCTTTATATAGTGTTTTAAGGTTTGCCAAATGACTTACTAATATTATTTGATTTATCCTCACAACAACCCTGGGAGGTAGGTGCTATTATTATCTTCATTCTACAGATGAGGAAACTGAGGAAGAGGTTAAATCACACAGCTAGTATCTGATGCTAATATAAATTACTCATTGGCAAATACCTCTCTATACAAAAATCCCTAATTTTATAATACTCCAATAATCTCAATATAAAATTCTAAATAAAATTAATTTTGAATAATTAATAACTAAACATTCTATGTGGTATTCTTACAGTAGGAAGAAATTAATTAAGAAATCAAACTAGGCAATTACAAATCAAAAAGTAGTAAGTCACTGCTCTAGACACTGTCCACCATTCTTGAACATTTTCTCTTCAAATGAAAACATTTGAAATAACTCATAATTTTTGTGAGAACTTGATTACGCATTATCAATTTAAACACGACTAAATCATACTGGTTCGCCTCCACAAAATCATCTTTAGAATTTGCTTCTTGTAAAATGTGTTTTTGGATTTCATTTATATAAAAACAGCAAAACATGAGAATACTATAAAGTACTCTTTTGCATTTAAACATGAAGTTTCAAATAAATATGGCATCTCAAACTGAGAAATTTTGATAAAGATATGACTGGCTCAAGACTGATTTAATGTTGCCTTTTATCAAAATTTTTAATATTTTAATAAGTAAAAATAAATGCTCCTTTCACTGTTAAATTTTAGCTTTTAAATTTTAAAGTAGTCAGAGGGATTTTGTTCCTATGAGAACTAATTCAAGAGGATGAACAAAAGATACTTAATGATCCTAATGCCCTATTTGTCCCAGTTATCTGACCTATATTTCCAGAGGTAGCATTATAACCTAGAGCTCTTTTTTTCCCCACAAAATATTCTGACTTCTACTTTTTAACTGGGGCAAATGTTAACAATGAGACAGAGCTTTTAATAAGGCAACACATTTTATTCTTAATACTTTTACTATTTTATAAAACAAGCAAAAGGCAGAATTTGATGCATTATAAATAAGAAACGGTTTGCAACATTTTATATTACCCATGACTTTCTTCCTTATTCCTTCAGCAATATTTGGATGGACTGTTAAAAGGATCTCTAAAGTAGGCTTATAGATAAATTAGAAAATTTCTTTGAAGCACTCCACCCATCACATTTTATCAACTTGCAAAATCAGTTTGTCCTATCCACACTTACTTCATTTTCCATTTTCTCACTACAATTAATCAACATTACATTCTGTTCTCTTTACATTGTTCTTTGTGTTGTGAAATAAGAGGGCACAAATGTCTGCTTCTTTCAGAATCCTCTTCTCACACAATCTGATAGTTGGACAGCATCTTGAAAGTTATCTAGTCTAACCTCCCACCCAATCCTTTCTACAACATTATGAACTTACAGTCACACAATCTTCACTTGAACCTCACTACTTCTCCCAGCAATCCCTTTCTTTATTGGGCAACTCAAAAAATTAGTTTTTCCATATACTGAACTGAAATCTTCTTGCAACTTCTAACCAGAGGTCATGCTTCTATCCTCTGGAGAATCAAAGAATTAAGTCTATTACCATTTTCTATATGACAGCCCTTCAAATATTCAAAGATAGCTATCATGTTCCCCAGTGTTTTCTCCAGGTTCAAACATCTCTAATGCCTTCAAATACTCATTTGATAAAAATTTCTGATTTCTTGTCACCCTGACCACGCTCTCCTGAAAGTACTCAAGTTTATAAATGTCTCTCCCCCTTAAAATATGCAACCCAGAACTAATGATGCTTTAAATGTGGTCTATCCAGAGCCGGTTATAATTCATTCAAGAAGTATTCATTTAATGTCTACTGCATAATGAACCCTGTGCTACAGAATGGAGAGTGTATAAAATTTACGTCCCTTTTTGGAAAACCACTGTATCCATCTGTATGGGGCCAGATCAATGTGTGTGGCATCTTTTGTATATCCTGTTTCAGTATCTATATTAAAAGATTCTCTTTTTTTAAAAAAAGAACGTAAAAATTTAGATAAAAACAAAGACTCTTCCCTTGTGGAATACTAAGGGAGAAATTTGGGAGGCAGAAAAAGAATGAGGCAAATGTGCTGTTTCAAGTGGAGGGAAAAGGTGTCCAGTAGGAAGGGTCGGGCAACAGTCTAAAGAATTGCAGAGAAGTCAAGGATGATAATGACTAAAGAAAGGCCATTCAATTTACAAATTATGATATCATTAATGATCTTTAAGAGAGCAGTTTGAGTAGTTAAGGCAGAAACTAGGATGTAGGGGTAAGGAACAGGGGGGCAAAGAAGTGGAGGCATCAGGTACAGAAATTTTTTTTCATGTAAAAGGGAAAGAAGAAGAAAAGTAGGACAACAGCTGTACTATTCTAAATTTGGTTGTTTGGGTTCTAAGGGTTCTACGTTTGATGTAGAGAAAAGAAAGTCAGACTTGGAATAACGAGAAGAGCTAGGTAGGAACTCTGGCAATACCAGAATATTAGAACTATGACATGAAACAAGTTATTCTTCTCTGTGCCTCTGTTTGCTCATCTATAAAATGATCTCTAAGGTCCCTAAATTCCAACATTTCTGCAAACACCATCTTTCTAATGATGCAGCCTATGACTAAGTATCTTTTCCACCACACTACAGATATACTGAATTAGTTAACTAAGACACCTAGGGCTCTTTCATGTGCATTTCTAATTAATATGAGTCAACTCCATAGTGTTAAAACCACATGGAGAATTTTTTATTTATTCCTGCTAAATGTAATCTTATCTAATTCAACACATCATCATAAAAGATCAAGATTATTTTGAACCTTGATTCTATCAATTGGATTTCCTGTTCCTATTGACTTTGAATCATTTCCAAATTTCATAAACATGATTTATATGTCTTCATTAATGCCACTGATAAAAATGTTCAACATAATTGGGACAAGGACAAAGCTAACAGATATGCCATTAAATACTTTCTGCCAACTTGACATAGAAATTAATTTGAAGTAATTAATCAACTCTGGGTTACCACTGTTTAAACAAGGGCACATCCACTCAATGGTACTATAATCCAGTACCATTTGTCCATCTTACCCACAAAGATATCACAAGACTTTGCTAAATACAATAACAATATCAAGGTATACTGCAGCAGTGCCATGATCAATTAACATAATGATCTTATCAAAACAAAAGATATAAATTTAATTAGGCATAATTTGTTCTTAGTGAATCTTTACAAGATATTAGTAGTCACCACTTTTTTCTCAAGTGCACTCAAATTATCCATTTAACAATCCATTAAAGAATTTTCACAGGAACTAATAAAGCCAAGCTTATTTATGAAACCACTTTTTTTAAAAAATTGAGGCATTTCATATATACGTATGTGCATATGCACATATATATTGTGCATGTAATGCTTACTGATGACTTTTCCTTCACATTGCTGGCATTTTCCACCTCCCCTACCCTAACTGAAACTCCTTTTGTGACAAAGAAAAACAATGAAATAAAAATACCAAATACAGATCACATCTGATAATGTATATGATATTCTTCATGACATTACTCTTAAAGATTATAGACACATTTATGATTTCTTTTTATTTCCTGGAAATTTGATTGAAACTGGCTATTGACTCCTCTCTTAGGCTTCAATTCTTTCTTTCTTGTTATTTTACCCTTTTTAGTTAGAACCTGATGGAAAAGACGGAGGCAAAACAGTCAAATAATTCTGCCTTTACTCAGTCATAAATATAACATCTTCCTTGTTCTCAATAAAGTATAGATTATATATGGTGGAGGCAAAATATATTTCAAATGCCTGAAAATAGGCTTTAATATCTTCCTATATGCTCACAGGGAAATAAGTACGTAAGTAGCGTACTTCATTTAGTCATTTCTCAATCAAACATCTAACAACGGGCAACACAGAATAGTGTACCATAAATTTCTAGCGAGGTCCTTATCAGAAAGGTCTGTTATTTGATCTCATACACCCTATGTTCATAATAAAGTAAGGATCAGTTATATGGCATGCAACAGCACTATGCCTTCTTCCCGGCTACCTCAAAGAGCTAGTGGCTGAAATACACTCTTCATTCAGGTCATTCAGCAGCTCCCCCTAACCCAGTGCTTTCAGGTCACAGTGATTAGCAGCCCTCCAACCTTGCTTGAGTCAAACTGACCTTTTTTTAATTTATGGATTTTCATTAAATTTTCATTTCAAAATTCAGGAGAATTTTATACATGCCAGACATGGTAAAAGTTTTGGTGAGTTTTTTATTTTGGTATTATCTCAACACAGAATTATCTCAACACGGAATTCAATAGTAAGAAAATTTTAGCCCCGATTCTCAACAAGTAAAATTCAGTCTGGTGGAGTCTATTGCTCCATTCTTTTCTGGATGGTGGCAGTATTGAACCATTTCAAAATTATTACCTTCCATTGCTCAATGAACACTAAATTCCAAAAAAATGGAAATGTGAAGATTATATGGGGTTTTTTTTTTTGGTATGGAAATTACTTCCAGAGCAACTTTAATACTTTCAACATGTTTATGTAATTTTAAGTTGTACTTTTGTAAATAGAGAACAATTAAAAATATCAGGTATAATTTATGAAAATTTCAAAGTAAAAATACAAACTATCATAAGATGCTTATTTATTGTTTTTTCCAGATATGAACTGACCAATAAATGATTCACATCATCCTATAATATGATCATTCATTAAATAATACCTCTGCAAGCATGAAATGCTTCCTTTTCTACAAGGAATATACATAAGAAATTTGATGTTTCTGGCTAGCAAAAAAAGATTTACATTTCCATTCCAGTGTTTCTGTTCCATGTAAGCCTTATTTTCTCTCTCTTTCACATGAGAAATACCACTTTTAAGAGCAAAGGGGAAAAATGCTAAAAGAAAAAAAAGGCCCTGCTTCTCAGAATACGGGTAAGTTAGGCACTCCTACCTCTTTCCAGAATCCTCTATCTACAGCAGAAGTCAGCAAATTGCAGTCATTGACGATTTTGTTCAGCTTGTAAGCTAAGTATAATTTTTACATTTTTCAGTATAATAAAACTTTATTTAAAAATAAAAAAGCCATCCTGAGCTCTCTGGCAATTTGCTAACCCCTGTGCTAAAGAATTATTTCATCATCTTAAAATCTTTTAAAATGACTAAATAAGAGAGATAAGACATTTCTGTTAAAATTTTCAGTTTGTAATGTGATTAACATTTTAAATCTAAGATATATATCCTCTATTTGATTTTACCTTTCTTTGTTCCTGTTCCTTCTGCTGAAGTTTATGGACTAAATGGCTGGCTGCTTGCACTGCAATAGAATAGAAAGCGATTATAAGTCTGAGACCAGGGAGAAAAATAGACTTCTATAATTTTGGAGTTGAAAAAGATAATAGGATTCAGTTAGTCCAACCCTCTTGATTCAGAGAGGGGGACTGAAACTCAGAAGGTACACAGCTAGATTGGGAATTGAACTAAAAAATGTTAAGGGCTTTAAATTATTGTAATATCCCTACACATTTTGCAAGTACATCAATTTGCTAAGAAAATGTTTGCCAATAGATATACGAAAGTCACTACAAACCCAAAGCAGAAACTTCATTCCTTAAGCATTCTAGAAACCAAGTAAATAAAGTAGCTATACATTCCTATGATTACATATTTCTCAGGATCTAAAAAAATTTAAAATGCCTGATAAGTTAATATTAGAAGTAAATATTTTTCAGTCTCTTATTCATATTTCTCTTTGTATTCCAATTGTCACAATTCTAATCTAAGCATCTCTTCACACCTAGACTAAGGCAGGTTTCCAAATTCTTCCTCCCATCTTTAGTCTCTCCCCCTCCAATTGATCCTATATCCCACAGCCACATTAGTCTTATTAATCTTATCAAGTCACACCTGCCAATAGGATCAAGTTCAGAATCCAGTCTGTCATTCGAGGACTTCTATCAATTAACTCCCCAAGTTTCTCACTACACCCAAAAAATACCTGCCACTCTATTTTATTTCCTTATGCTTAAAACAACATCTGTGTCTTTGCTCAAGCTGTTTTCTCTCCCTACCAAAAATCCTTTCTTCTCCTTTCTAAAGCTTACACTTTTCTCAGTGGCTAGCTCAAGGTTCATCTTTGCATGAATTGCTTTTTTAGTAACCTCATCATATAAGGAGTTGCTACTTATTCTGAACTCCCTTAGCACTTATGCACATAGATGGTATAACATGTGACAGTTATATATTCACTGAAGATTATTTCACATATCTTCTACTCAGATCATAAGTTGCTTGTGAGAGCTTGTGAGACACCTTGATATAATAGTTCTAGAAGAAAAAAATTGGAAAGAGAAAAAATGGTTTAGAATGGTAGAAATTTTACCCAAGATATAGACTCCCTGAAAAACAGAATGAAGCAATCAGAACTCAATGCCTACACAAGACAAGAAATATTTAAAGAAAGCCAAAAAATCTGGGTAGTGTTAGTGGGTGGGGGAGAGTTATAAAACAGAAGAAAATATATGGTATCTGCTATCAAAAACAACTACTCTGGGAAATAAGTGAATGAGAGGTAATTTAAGACTCATCCAACTCCCTGAAAACCAAGAACACACAAAGAACTTAGACAATAAATTTCAAGAAATCATAAAAGAAAACTACCCAGATGTTTATTGCCAGAAGGCAAAATAAAAACAGAAAAACTCTATCAGTCACTTCTGGAGATATCTCAAACTGAAAACACCCAGAAATGTCATAGCTAAAATCTACAGCTTTCAAATCAAAGTATAAACAGTTCAAGTACACAAGAAGAAAAAGTTTAAGGATCAAAGAACCAGTTTTTTGCAAATTTCATTTGCAAAGATGCCACTCCCCCCTCAAACAAAATATAGAATTAGAGTATTAAAAATCCTGAGGCAGAAGGAAAAAAAATTAAGAGATAATAATAATGGAAGGATATTTGAAAGTTCTAAAAACAAGAATAACGATAGAATCTAAAATTATAATCTAAGGATAAGTCTTCCAGAAAACCATGATTTAAAAAATGTATATCATATTACAGAAAAATCATACAAGAAAATTGTCTAGAAACATTTGTAAACAGGGGCAGCTAGGTGGCACAGCAGATAGAGCACTGGCCCTGCAGTGAGGAGAACCGAGTTCAAATCTGGCCTCAGACACATAACACTTACTAGCTGTGTGACCCTGGCTAAGTCACTTAACCCCACTGCCTAGCCAAAAAAAGGAAAAAAAAATTAGGGGAACATTGTAAACAGATGACAAAGTATTGATCAAGAGAAAACCAACAGAAAAACTCAAGTTTAATTCACAAAGAAACTTTATGGTCAAAACTCAGAATTACAATATCAAACAACAAATATTGGCTACTGCCAGGAAAAAAATAAAAAACAAACCTTTCACATGCCAAAGAAAACCAATCAGAATAGCACAATACCCCTCATTTACAAGAAATCAAAGAAACAACGGGGAATTACTATGAAAAGCAAAAATTAGTCTGCACCATAAAATTTCATATCCTGCAAAGCTGAAACTAGTCCTCAATGAAAAAAAAAAAGTGGACAACCAGCAAAAAAGGAAGAATTCAAGTCATTCCTTCAAAAATCCCCAGAGGTGAGCAAGGTTATTCAACATGCAAGCTCAAATAAAAAAAAAAGTGTAGATGAAAGACTAATAAATGAAATTAATGTTTGTGAATATGTAAAACTGATAGTTCAAAGAAGTGGATCAGTATTAACAAAAATATAAAATAACCAAATGAACAACATAATAGGAAACAGGAAAAATCCAATCTCAGAAAAAGAAACAGAACAAGCTGAAAAGAGCCACCAAAGTAAAAACAAACAAAAAACCCCCCCCAAAAAAACATTCCTGGTCCTGAAAGATTCACAAATAAATTTTACCAAAGATTTGAAGACATTAATAATATCTCTAATATTTTCACATACTCAAAAAGACTTGTAATCTCTCGTAGATATCAGTTTTCCACCCAAAGATGGGGACTGTGACTCATACATTCCTACCCATCCTAAGCAAATCTTATCTACATCCTCTGATAAATGTGACCTGCATTCACTCAAAGTGCTAGTAACTTTCTTTGCTTTTTCCTAATATCACACAAATACCAGTGGAAGACACAGGCTATCTATTAGGCGTCTCTTGCCCTTGCCAAGGGACCAGCCTATCTTTTTAAAGCATCCATATTTTTGATGACTTCCTTTATATCAGTTCTTTGTAGTTTTTTTATGATTATGAATTTTAGCCTGCTCACATTTACCAAGCATCTCCAAATTGTTCTGATAATCAGTTCTGAAATTTTCCAAAGGCAATCCAGTTTGCTCTCCTTGTTTTAAATTTGGGGACCACTCATTCCTTTACACTGATAGTCCAGGATAAATGTGTTATATACGTGGATATAGATGTGTATATACACATATACATACATATATACATTTATATACAGATATAGGGGATTCCAAAAGTGTAAAACTTTTGGGATAGCCTGTATGATACTTTGTAACATACATATACTTATGTATATCATTACACAATATATGATAAATTATTATATATAATCATACCATATTATACTTATGACAATAGTATGTATCATATAATCTCATACACCATTATTATATCATATATCGTTAATAAGTATACAACATATCATTAGATACTATATATGTAAATGAAATAATTATATTTTAACATAATTATAATTATTGATATATACTACATCAATATCATACGTAATTGATATATAGTCTATTAATAACAATGTATAATAATGTTACATATGGTATAATTATATATGTGCATACATATTTTACACACATATATCTTGGACATATGCATATGTACCCAACAGATGAAACATGTATGAATGGTTAGGTTCCCATAGTGGACAATACCCCTGGAGGGTGCTGGAATGATCCAGAGGGGTGGTAGTGGTCTCAGGCGCAATTGGGGCACTTTGAATAAAAATAAAGGGGTGATGGAAGCATAAGGAAAGAAGAAAAGAAAATTTTGAAAAAACATTTGTACATATTTCGTCTGTTGTGTAACAGAGTTAAAGTCGTAGTGATTACATTATTTTCCAAATAATCACACAAAATACAAGTCATAACCTCTTAGCAGCCAAGTCCACCAGCAGGTCTTAACGAGGAAGTGTTGGCAGGTGAGTGTGTTGCGCATGGGAAGTCTAGCATGCACTGGCAGTAATATGTGTGTGTAATGACTTGTTTACAATACGATGCTATGTGGTTACATGATGCAATACTGCGTCATCAAAATTTCAATGCAGGAAAAAAATCCACAAATTTGCAATAAATTATTAAATTTAAGACGCATCGTTTATTTTTTAAACATTTATATGTATTTTTGTAATGATGTAAATTAAAAAAAATTGTTTAAAGGTTCAAAGAAAGTAGATTGGGGGGTGGGCTGAATAACTTTGTTTTTTTTAAAGGGGGCAGCAGGCCAAATAAGTTTGGGAACCTCTAGATTGTAAACAAAAGCTCTAAGTGACTGATAAACCAATAATGGCCCTTGAAAAGAAACAAAGAAACATTTCCCTCCTCTCCAGAGGCCACAGGATTTTAAGAACAGTGTTGCATTGCATTGTCTGTTGTAACTATTGGTTGTTTTTCATGAATTTTTTTTGTTGTTATAAGTAAGGGGGAAAGAGAGAAGAGAATTACCCAGAAATGAAATTGATGTAAAATAAAGGACTTTAATAAGACATTTTTTTTTTTGGCTAGGCAATGGGGTTAAGTGACCTGCCCAGGGTCACACAGCTACTGAGGATTTTGTGTCTGAGGCCAGATTTGAACTCAGGTCCCCCTGACTCCAGGGCTGGTGCTCTATCCACTGTGCCACTTAATAATACATTTTTAAAATAAATGTCGAGTTTTTTCAGAACTACTAACAATTAATAAATACGGCACCTATAACTTTAGCACTTCATTCAAGCATGAATAGAAAATGATAGATACAAATAAAAGGGTCATTAACATATACAGAGCAAGAGTCATAAAAACACTGGATGGTATTACCTTGATAGGGCTGTATCAGACATATAAACTTGTAAGATTTCATACAATTTTTCTGTTCAGTCAGTGGACAAATCATAAAACCTAACATTCAGGTACAATATGATTTTTTAATCTTTATAATTCCTATATTTCTCCCAAGAAGCAGGTTACAATATAATTTTATCTAAATATATCTTAATTTTGTAAAAAGCTGCATCTGGAATATAGGTAGATTATTATCTCTGTTAGCCCTCCATGACCCACAGTGCAACAGGAACCAGAAAAGAAAAAGTTTGTTGGCGCCTGTTGAAGCCTCTCTTGCCTCTATCATGAGAACTGTTTGGAAAGCTACTCATTGGTAATAAGGGAGCCCAATGTTCCCAACAGATGTTGGAACATTAATTATTAATTTCCTAACTTCTGTGTTTTAATTCTAAACATTCTATTAAGTTTCTGGTCAAGGAAATACATTCGTAATCTGGACTATGGATTATCAATGTTGTTGTTCTACTTTGTTTTGAGGCTGCATCTTTATGACAGGAATTCTTAGTCTTTTCTGTGTCATATACTCCTTTCTCAGACTGATGAAACCTAAAAACATCTTCTCAGAATGTTTTTAAATGCATAAAATAAAACAAATATACAAAGAAAACCAATTATGTGGAAAGTTAAAAAAATACTGAAAATAACAAATTTATGATAAAATAATATATCTAAGTTCATATGTAGTCTAGTAGCTATAATAATTTTGGAGTACTGATGAATGTAAATGATATTCTGAAATCTCTGCAAGACCTGTAATATGATATGAAAATATCTACAATAATTATTGGTGACAAAGTCACAGGGCAGTCAGTCAATAAGCATTTTTTAAGCACTTAATGTGTCAGATACTGTAGTAAGCTCTGTGGATGCAAGAGGAAAGAAATAGTCCCTCCCCTCAAGGGTCTCATAATATAATGGGGAAGATAAGCAAACAAATATGTACAAACAAGCTATATGTAGGATAAATAGGAAGAAGAAAGGCACTAAAATTAAGAAGGATTGGGAAAGCCTTTTTGTAGAAGATGGGGTTTTAGTTGGGACTTTAAGGATGTCAGGGAAGCTGGTAGGCAGAGATAAGAAAGAATATTCTAGGCATGGGGGACAGCCAGAAACAATACCCAGAGCTGACAGACTAAGGGTCTTGTTTGTGAGTGTCTTTGTTTTGTTTTGTTTTTGGTGAGGCAATTGGGATTAAGTGACTTGCCCAGAGTCACACAGCTAGTGCGTGTTATGTGTCTGAGGCCGGATTTCAACTCAGGTCCTCCTGACTCCAAGGCTGGAGCTCTACCCACTGTATCACCTAGCTGCCTCTAAGGGTCTTGTTTGTGAAGAGCAAGAAGGCCAGTGTCACTGGATTAAAAAATACATGATGGGAAGTAAACTGAAAGCAGACTGGGAAGATAGGGGTAGAGCTAGGTTATAAAGGAGTTTAAATGCCAAACCATTTCGTATTTGATCCTGGAGACAATAGGGAGCCACTGTAGTTTATTAAGTAAGGAAGCTACATTTTAAGACCTGCACTTTAGGAAAATCACTTGGGTGACTGAATGGAGAATAGATTGGAGTAAAGAGAAACTTGAAGTAAGAAGAATGACCAGCAGGCTATTGCAATAGTACAACCATGAGGTATGAAGACCTTCACCAGAGTATTGTCAGTGTCAAAAGAGGGTGTATTTGAGAGATGTTGCAAAGATGAAATTGACAGGCCTTGGAAGCAGATTGGATATGGGGAGTGAGAGATAGTTCAGGATCCAGGATGATTCCTAGGTTGGGCACATGCAGGACTGGGAGGATGATTGGCCTCTACAGTAATATGGAAGTTAGGAAGGGAAAAATACTTAGGGAGAAAGATAATTCAGTTTTAGACAGGTTGAGCTTAAGATCTCTACAGGACATCAAGTATGAAATGTCTGAAAGGCAGTTGGAGATGTGAGACAGAGGAAATAGGGCAAGACAGGTAAATCTGAGAATCGTTAGAATAGAGGTGGCATTAAGTCAGTGGGAGCTGATGAGATCACCAAGTGAAGTAGTACAGAAGAAGAGAAAAGGCCTCAAGACAGAAACTTACTGGACACCTATGGCTAGGGGGCATGACCTGAATGAAGATGCAGCAAAGGAGATTGAGAAGTGTTCATAGGCAGGAGAACCAGGAGAGAGTAGTGTCACGAAAACCTGTAGACAACAGGATGATCAACAGTATCAATGGCTATAGGGAGATCAAGGAGAATAAGAGCTGAGAAAAGATCACTGGATTTAGCAACTAAGATCACTGGTAACTTTGGAAAAAAGTCGTTTTGGTGGAATGTTGAGATTGGAAGCTAGATATAAGGGGTTGAGAAGAGAGAAAATGGAGGCAACCTATCGTGGATGGCCTTCTCAAGGAAGTTAGTCACAAAGAGCAGTTGAGATAGAGAAGGATAGCTAGGTGACACAGTGGCTAGAACACCAGACCAAGAGTCAGGAAGACCTTCATTCAATCTGGCCTCAGACACTTACTAGCTGTGTGATCCTGGGCAAGTCACTTAAACCTGTTTGCCTCAATTCCTCATTTGTAAAAATGAACTAGAGATGGCAAACTACTCCAGTACCTTTGCTAAGAAAACTCCAAATGGAGTTATGAAGAGTCAGACACAACCAAAATGACTGATCAACACAATAGTTAACAAAGATGCAAGGATCAAATCAGGGTTTTTTGAGAATAAAGGAGACATATGTATGTCTGCAGGCAGTGGACAGGGAGAGACTGAAGATAAGTGAGTGGAGTCTACAGAAGAGGCAAACTGTTAGAGGAGATGGGATACAATGGAATTTGCTTATGTATGCTGAGGGATCATTCTTGGATGGAGTAAGGCCACCTCTTTATTCTCTGAAGACAGAAGTGAAGGAGGAGATAATGGCAAAAGGCATATGAATAACATGAGGTGAGAAAGAGGGGAGAAGTAGTTCAAGGCAAATGGTCCCAAATTTTCTGTAAAATATGAGGCAAGGTTCTCAGCTGAGAAGGTGGTGAGAGGGAGAGCCATGAGAGTTTTAAGAAGGGATGAAAAGGTTTGGAAGAGCTCTTGTGGAGACTGGGAAGATGAACTGATGAAGGAAGTATAGTAGGACTGCCTAGCAGCAGTGAAGACCCAACAGTTGAGGTTGTGTAACATAAGTTTACAGGAAACTGAGTCAGAATGATGTTGCGATTTATTTTCTCCACCTTTGTTCAGTAGCATGGGTATAGGAGCAAAGTTCACAGACAGTAGGAACAATCCAAGGTTGAGGTTTGGCAGGGAACAATCAGCAAAATGATAAGGGTGCCAGGGACTCAAGACACAAGGTTCACCAAAAGGGGTTAAATGAGGAAAAAAGTGGCAAGAGCAAGAGAGAAGGCCTGTGAGAGAACTATAACCTCTGTTGAGGTTACAAAGTGGATGAAGTATGGGGTTTAGTAAAGGAAGACAGAGGGAGAGGGAAAAAGCCAACAGACTGTAGTTAGATAAGGGGATTTTGGAATTCTTAAACATAAAGCTAGTACATATGTGGGTGATAACCAGATCGAGGGTATGACTATCTTTGTGTGTGGCTGACGAAGGAAGGTGAGTAACTTGTAGACAACTGCTTATCAGAATTTTGATTGGATGGTAGATATGAGGTGCATGAACCTCAAAGGAAGAGAGAGGTTACTGAGTGATGGAGGTAAAGGAAGAACATGGAAGTGGCAATGGGGAGCACGGAGTATTCCAATTCCCTCACCTTCACCAGTGAACCAAGAGGAATGAGTGAAGATGCAGACAATACTGAAAAGGGCATCCAGGAAGGTTGTATCATCAGTGGGGAGCCAAGTTTCAGTGATAGGTAGAAGATGGAAGGAATAGGAGAGGAAAAGATTTAGGATGAAGCTAAGTAGCATTCCAGAGGACACAGTGGAAGGGGTAGGTGACATGTGGTTGGAAGTTTGGGGTGGAAGGGTTGAGGGGGATGGGAATAAGAAATCAGGTGTTGGAAGACAGGGAATGGGGTTTTGATGATGACCTATCTGGTTTAAGAATCACTGGGATATATGTTATGACCAGGTGCGAAAATAAATGTTCATCACTAACTGGAAGGCATCACTTCTCTTTGTAGGAGCCTGGAGATCAGGTTGAAGACAAGTACAGCATGAGATAGAAGGCACACAGTCAAATGGGAAGCCTCATTTCATTACTCCTATTCCCTGAAGATAAGGCAGGAAATGATGCAGCAGGAGATGGAAGTCAAACCTGCAAAGCAGGAGGAAATCCCATTCCCTACTGACTTTCTTCTTTCTCTTCTCTCAAAGGACAGGTCCAGCAGGAGATGGAATGTCTGAGGTCAAAAGGAAGGTTGATCCTCTTTGCACTGAGGCTCTCTAAATCACATCATCACGCTGGCAACAGGAGCTGGAAGTTGCCTTGTGCGGGCAAAGATAAAAAGTCACTCAGCTGCTCCCTAACAGCTTTCCCTCAGGAGATACATGCACCAGGAGACAGAAGGCTCAGTCAAAAGTCAAAGGAAGGTCTTGCTTCTCATCTCTTCTCACCTGAGGCTGGAGCCTGGGGGTCCAGGGACAGTAGGAAGTGACAATGTCATGGGTGTAAGGGGATGTTGCTTCAGGACATACTAAAGTTGGCCTGGCCCCTTGCCAGTTTCCCTCAGAGGACATGCACACAAGAGGATATGGTCAAACTCCTTCTTAATACTGCTAATACTACTATAGTTTATTGCCTAAATTCATAATTGAAGAAAATGTTAAATTTCAGTTTAAGTTTAGTGAAAATAAAGATGTATTTTTTTTCCCATCTAAATTCAAGGGACTTCCTAAAATTTGTCCACAGATCCATGGACATGTAGTCCAGATTAAGAATTCTTGCTTTAAGATGTCGACCACAACATCAGAATTGCCACTACCCTAACAACTAAACAAATCAGTATATTTTAATGTGGCATTATCTCCAACTTATAATGTTTCTGATTATTTGTATCTAGAACTTGTGATTTTATTGGCATTATCTCATTGGCATATCCAGACATCTGTGATTTCATCCAGGCATAGAAACCCTTCCCATTAATGCAGATTAGTAACTTCTTTATAATTTATAGTTTTAGAGTTATCTTGTGGCAATGAGAAGTCAAGTCACATGCCCACAGTCATACAAGCAAGTGCATGTCAATCATGTCTTAAACCAGGTTATACTAACTCCAAAGTCAAAACTCTATTCATCACAAATATTCATCACAGTCAGAAAAAGAATAATGCGATATAGAAATTCCACATCTAAAATATATGTGTAACCCATATTTCAAGCCTGAGGCATTTACATTAGACTTTCCTCAATGAGGGGTAGAATGATGACCCACTGCATGTCTGGGTGAAGAATGAAGTTGGTGGGAGGACACTGCAGATCAGACATTCTTTATTTCTCCTTTGAGAAAGGATGTGTATAGTTCCAGACTCTTGGGAGAATCATCTTTGCTGATGATTCTCAAATCTATCTATCCTGCCCTAACATCCTTGCTGACCTTCACTCTCCAGTCTCCAAAGGCCTTTGAGATATCTCAAACTGTAAGTTCAGTAGATATTTTAAACTCAACATATACAAAACTGAACTCATTATCTTTCTCCCTAAACCCTCCCCATCCCCTACCAACACCATCCTTCTAGCCCCTAAGGACCGCAACCTAGGAATCACCCTCTATTCTTCTTTATCTCTCACCCTCATATCCAACCTGCTGCCAAGGCCTGGCAATTTCATCTCTGCAACATCTCTCAAATAAGTTCCCTTTTCTCCTTTGACACTGATACCACTCTAGTGTAAGCCCTTATCACCTCACACCTACACTGCTGCTGTAGCCTGTGATGAGTCTGCTGGCCTTAAGTATCTCCTCACTCCAATCCAGTCTCCGTTCAACCACCAAAGTGATTTTTCTAAAGCATAAGTTGGAAAATGTCACCCTCTTAGTCAATAAACTCCAGTGGCTCCCTACTGTCTCCAGGATCAAATAAAAAATATTCCATTTTGCATCCAAATGCCTCCTACCTTTCCAGTCTTCTTATACCTTACCTCCCCCACCATGTATTCTCCAATCTAGTGACAATGGTCTCTTGGCTGTTCCATGAACAAGATACTCTATCCCTCAACAGGGAATTTTCTCTGGCTGTCTTACATGCCTGAAATGCTCTGCCTACTGACCTCCCGGTTTCCTTTAAGTCTCTACAGGAAGCCTTCTCCACCCCTCTTAATTCCAGTACCCTCCTTCTGTTAATTATTTCTATTTATCCTGTCCATAGCTCCCTTTCTCTGTCTCCATACATACATACATACATACATACACACATACATATATACATGTATATATATACATATGTATGTGTGTGTGAGTATGTGTATATTTGATTGCATGTGGCCTCCTTTATTAGATTATAAGCTCCCTGAGGGCAGGGACTGTCTTTTGTCTCTTTTTGTATCTCTAGTACTTAGAACAGTGCCTGACACATAGTTGGTGCTTAATAAATATTGATTGATTGACCAATTCCAGACATACGGAGAGAGACACCTAGATTTTGGAAGGCAGAAACATAGAGATAAGCCCCCTGGGTGAGACTGGGGTCTTTTTATTGATTGAGTTATCTCATTTCCATTTTAGAGCTCATTCACTCTGTGTTTTTTCTGGTATATTCTAATCTATATAACTTCTCTGATTTTGTTTGCTTTCTGCTTAGATAAATAGGCTTACTCACTATTCACTATGATGGTCTAGCATTTGGGAAGGAGTTAAACCTATGATTATAAGTTGTAAGTCTCCCTTTAAGAGACAGTGAACAAGTAAGCTAGTGGCTTTGTTGCTTTTGAATCTAAAAATTCATTCCTCTAGATCCACAACATGGTGGGGTGGGGGTGGCATATAGCTATATCTCTGGAATCTTGCCTGCCCTTCTCTAAGGAAAACTTTGATTCCTGCCTGTAGGGCAGTAGGATAAAGGGTCATAAGGCTGGCCACACTGTTTTCCTCTGACAGATGGGGGGCACAAAGGAGAACAGACTAGAATCACATCTCTCTGTCCTAATCTTACTTCCTAAATATTGCTGGTACAGAGCAATGCAATTTTTAAAGTTCAAAAACTACAAAGCTACTAGTTTCCCTGGTTGCTCTCTTTTAAAGCTAGCGGGGTACATCCAAGTTTATACATGCAGACTCAACTGCTTCCCACCAAATACAAATGACATAAATGACCATCACAAACAGCAAATACAGAGTAAATTCATTTTTGCAAGCACAGAGCAAATAGAAATCAGTGAAGTTATACAGATTAGGATATACCAGAAAATACACAAAATGAATGAGTTCTCCCACTAGGAGTGAGACAACTCAGTTCAACTACAAAAGAGACTCTACTCTTACCCAAGGGAAAATACAAGTTATGTCTCTAAGGAGACTCTATTCCCTTGCCACCCTGTTTTAGGACAGTTTTTTTTTATTTAAAGACAGCTGAAGGACATCTCCGATTCATTTAAAGAAGGAAACAAATGATTTAACATGCTTTATTCTTTTGACAAAAACAAATATCTTTAACATTTTTGTGCATTGGAAAAATGACAGGAATAAGAAAAATGTACAAAATCTAATAGTCCAACAAATATCTTCTCTGTAACCTCATACTATTTAATAATACAATTATAATAATACTGATAACAATATCATAATATTCACCACTTAGTACCTACCTCTTTGTGACACAATTTCCCTACTCTTTACCCTTAATAAAAGCCTTTCCTCTTTTGAAACAGAATAGAAAGGAAAGCACAAAGACCCAAAAGAGAAAACACCAAGACATAAATGTTGGCACCGCACTCCTCAAAAATTAATTTAAAAGACAAATATTTGCTGGCTTACATCTCTGCAGAGCCTGGCTCAGGTGGTCCTGCATTGTTTCTCTACATTTAGGAAGAATCTGTTCATTTGTCTCCTGGATTACATTCTTCAAATTCTCAAGAACTCTCACTTCTCGGAGGCCCCGTTTTTCCTATTCAGAAATGAAAAGGCAAGTTACCACCATTAAGTTGTTTAAAATCTTAGAACAAGGATTCTTAACCTAGGGCCCATGATCTAAAAAAAAAAAAAAAGATTATATTTTGATATAATTGGATTCCTTGTAATCCTATTTTTTGCATTTAAAAACATTCTTCTGAAGAGTCTATAACCTTCACCAGAATGCCAAAGGATCTGTGACACAAAAAAGGTTAAGACCTTTAGACCCTGTTTTCTGAGAACTCATACACTCTTCTTTTTAGTCATTACTAGGATTTATGCTGTATTTATATTTTTATACTTATATATGTACATGTAATCTTGATGAAATGTAAGTACCTTTTGAGCAGAGACTATTTCATTTGTTTAGAATAAGCTTCACCTTTTCCTAAATGTAAAAGTAGTTTATTAGAAACAAGTAGCTACTAAAAACACGGTTTTACAGTATACTACTATAAGTTCCAATTCTCAACTATAACTGACAGAAGGTAAGGAAGACCTGCATTCTTATTTTTGTAGATTAATTTTTTAGGAAGGAAGAAAACTAATGTCTTCTCAACTACAAGACAACAAGGAAGCTCAGAGGACCAAGTTAGCTACCATCAAAGGGTTGCTGTAGAAGTCGGAATCCTACCCTTTCCAACTGCCCCTTAAGATAATTCATGCATTCATTCATTTGGTATTTACTGAGTTTACTGTATTCAAAGAACTGTGCTAGGTAATGTGCTAGGTTAAATACAAAGTACAGTTCCTATTCATGTCACTACCCCACTCAATAAATTCCAGTGACTCCGAAAGAGTGAAAACTAGTCTATTTATCCCACTACATCTAGGTAGCCCCAAGCTCCTGAAAATGTTTCATCTTCACATCCTACCCAATCATCCATCCAGGTCATCTTGCCATCTGCTTGCTAACACATGTGGGCATCCTCAACTTCATCCTCTGTTTTCAACCTTTCACTCTGGATATAGTATTCAAATCAAGAGCACTACTAGTTCTACAAGGGGTGAGTGTCAATTGCCAGTCTTATAGCCCCACTCACCATCCAACTGAATCTCAAATCAAAACTCCCTTCCCTGGCCATTAATTCCCTATATCTGTTCTCTTCTCTGATTAAATGTGAATTACTTGAGGGCAAGGTCAATTTTATTTCTTTATTTGTTTTCCCAGTGCCAGGTACATATTAAATGCTTACTAAATGTTTTTTATACATTGATTTCCTATGGCCTCTAAAGTGAAAAACAACTTCTCTACCTAGCATTTAAAGCCCTTTTTAACCAGGGTTAAACCTATCTTTCCAGCCTCAATGACTACTTTCCTATTCACACTTTATGGCCCTGCCAATGTGGCTGGCTCTCTCTCTCTCTCTCTTCTCCCCCCATTTCTCCCTCCACCCCACCGTGTCCAGGCCTTCGAAGAGGCTCTTCACCATGCCTGGAATGCATTCTCTCTTTATCTATGCCTCTTTGGAATCCCTACTTTCCTTGACAGCTTAGCTCAAATACCAATTTCTAAATGAAGTCTTCTTTGATCCTTCTTAGCCACTAGTTCCTTCAATTAACTTGTTTGTACCGTATTTTGAATATACTTGTAAATGTCACCCTCTTTAGAATGCAGGATAGTTAAAGGCGAAGGACTGTTTCATTCTTGTCATTCATTCCCAGTGTTTGGCATAATGCCTGGTACATGACAGGCTTTTAATAAATGCATGTGGATTACTCCAGAGGGTTAAAATCTGGCATAAGTGTTTGTATATGTAAGCTTACATATTTTCATTATTGAATATGTGTTAATGTTGGTATATTTTAGAAAAGAACTTGAACTAAAATAGTAGTTCCATGAAAGTATCTCTAAAAAAATGAAGTTTATTTATATTCAGATTTCTTTTGGTCTATACTTATAATTTCACCACTGCATGTACGGAAAAATCCCTCTATAGATACAGGTTGACAACATCTCAAGACCAACTCATGGTTTTACAGAGTTGGCTGGAGTCACTGAGAAGTTAAAGTGACTTTTCCACAATCACAGGTATGTATCAGAGACAGGACTTTAACTCTACATTTTCTCATCACAAATCAGCTCTCCAGCCACTACACCGTAATGCCTGTCACTTGTATATGGATCATACTCCAAGAATTTAAAAAGGAAGATTAAATTGATTTCTTATTAACCTAATTACAGTAACAAGTTACTTCTACAAATTTATCAAGGCAATCCCAGTTCTTTATATTACTTGGAGGTACTATGAAGAGGGTGTGAAAACTGATCTAAATGATTTAAAGTTTTCCTTCTATTAAGAATTAGCCAATTAGACAGAAACTAAACCTAATATGTATCTACCTACCTGGCATCTATAATAGAATATTTTATTCTAGCGAGCCATTTTTTTTACTGGGCACTAGAAATAGAAGGTTACAATTGTGAACACAGTCTTGTTTAGGCCACGGACTTTTATGCCCTTGCTTCATTTTTCCTATCTTTTAAATTTTAAGGTAAAGTCCTTTTCCAGGAAAGTTTCCCTGATCAAGCAAATCTACACTTTAACTCATCAATAACCCTCCCCAAACTTGAAATTACCATACTTATCTGCATATTAGAATGATGATTGTTTTTCTCCCTCATTTATAGTATTTTCACTTGAAAGACTCAAACAGCTAGAACAACAATGATATGAATCCAGTAGGAACTTCATATATACCTTTTAGCACTTGGAACAGTGCCTGCAGAGGAGTTACGTTTCTGACTGCTTGACTTATTAGTAAATATAATAATAATATTAACTATTAATAGTTATACATAAGAAGGGAGAAAATGAAATCTCCTCAAATGTTGGAAGATGGAGCCACAGAAAAATGAGGCTTATTGTTTCATTTTTACTGAACGATACTAGATAAAGGTTAATCAGTAGAACGTTCATCACAGGAAACTAAGAAGTTCTAAAACTCTGTTCATAATTTCAAATGGAACCAAGATGAATAAATATGCATTAAGCCAGGAGAAAGGGTGATCATTCTTAAAAGCAGGGAACACAAAAGCATAGCAGAAACATATAGCAGAACCCTTCCAATTCTCTAGTAAATGCTGCCACCGTGTGGTATACATTTCCTTCTATTAATTTCTATTAGAACTGTTGACATATAATAGAAAAAATGAGAACTATTATCTACATATTTAATCATCTATCAAATTGACCTGTCCATAAACTATGGATCACATGAACTGCTTGGTTGTACTATACTTTTAAACTTCGTTAAAATGACACACAGCAATGATTACAATAGTGAAGAATACTGTTTTTCTTTCTTCAGACTCAAGCATCTCTGTACAAAAGCCCCAGAAATTTTAATGAAGTATATTAGACACTAGACTAAGATAAAAGTTTTTTAAAGTTACATATAAACCTTGAGGTTCCACAACAACTTCTATTTTTTTCCTTTGAATCGGTACAACAGAAAAACACAGTTGAGTCAGATGGGAGAAGAAATTTGTAATAATTCAGAGGGAAGGCCAAGTAGAAATTTTGAAAATCCCAATGTTTATTTAAAAATGCAGTTTTACTGCATTTATGCACATTCAATAATAAATTCACTCTACCAAGGCAGTTTTTACAAGCCTTTTCTTTCCTTTTCAAGGCTCCCATGGCTCCCTATACCACCCTCCCACCTCCAGCTGAGAACCTTGCCTCATATTTTACTGAAAAACTGAGCACATTTGCCAAGAGCTCCTTCTTCTCACCTACTCCTCAACTTACATGACTCAGATGCCTTTCTCCACCATCTCCTCCTTCACTCCTGTCTCACATGAAGAGGTGGCTCTTCTCCTTGCGAAGGGAAACCCTTCTACATGTGCCTTCCCCTCACAGTTAAACTTGAAAAAGCTATCTGCAATTGATGCCTCCACTTCCTTTCCTCTTACTCTCTTCTAAAACTCTCTGCAATCTTGTTTCCATTCTCAACATTCAGCTGAAATCGTTTTCTCTCAAGGTGTCAGGTTTTCTCTGATGGATCTTCAACCAGGGCATAGAGCCACTACCACTGGGAATAAACTTTCCTAAGTGTTAAAAGTATATCCTCTTTAGTAAGCATTCCTCTTACAAACTTATTTTCACCAGTCAATAAGTATTCATTAAGTACCATTTTCACGAGCCAATAGGTATTTATTAAGTACCTACTGTGTACCAATCCTTGTGCTAAGCACTGGGGATACAAAGAAAGGTAAAAAATAATTTCTATTCTCAAAAAACTCACAACCTAAGAAGGGACACAACATTCAAACAACTATGTATAAATAAGACACATACAGATTAAATTGTAGATAATTTCAAAGGGGAGGCACTAAGATTAAGGAAGAATTGAACAGCTTCTTGCAGAAAGTGGGATTTTTATCTGAGACTTATAGGGAAACCAGAAGGTAGAGATTAGGAAGAAGAGCGCTCCAGGCAAGTGCAGAGAGAAGCTGTCTATTTTATAGGTTTACATATTGCTGTTGTTGAGTCATTTCAGTCGTGTCCAACTTTTCATGAACGGATCTGAGGTTTTCTTGGCACAGATATTGGAGTGGTCCTTTTCCAGCTTATTTCATCTAGGAAACTGAGGCAAACAAGGTTAAGTGACTTGGCCAAGGTCACACAGCCAGTAAATGTATGAGGCTGGATTTGAATTCAGGTCTTTTGGTCTCCTCGCCACTTGTTCTGTTCCCTTTGCCACCTATCTGCATCATGCTCTAAAATTTAAGGCAGTGGTTCCCAAGTTTTTCTAGTGACAGTACAGCTTAGTAGACAGAGTGTTGGACTTACAGTAAGAAGATCTGGATTCAAATCCTGTATCATATATTCTCTACGAGTCTACGGGTAAGTCACTTGACCTGTCTGGGCCCCAGTGTTCTATCTAAAAAATGAAAAAAAGCAATTTGTACCAGTAGTACTAATGTCACAGGGTTACTGTGAAGTTCAAGTGAGACAAAATATGTAAAGTGCTTTGTAAACTTTAAAGTATTATATAAATATCAGCGGGTCTTTTTTTTTTTTGACTAATGAAGATCTTTCTTAAAAAAATTCACAGTTCTTCATATGATAGTAGATTTACTTAGTATGCACTGACTAAGAAAATAATGGCCAAATAACAAGTACACATGTGAATTAATAGGCTTCCTGAAATAACTGCAACCTACAGGTTGGAAGCTATTGTTTTAAGTTACAATCCTT
This sequence comes from Vombatus ursinus, assembly GCF_900497805.2. Taxonomy (NCBI): domain Eukaryota; kingdom Metazoa; phylum Chordata; class Mammalia; order Diprotodontia; family Vombatidae; genus Vombatus; species Vombatus ursinus. The sequence continues at coordinate 18,671,423 of NW_020940355.1, read as the reverse complement.
TAAAGTGAAGAATGTAGAAGGCAAATAATGTACAAGGAAGATAAAAGGATATGAAAAAAGCACTTCAAAGGAAATGCAAATGATCAACACCAACATGGAAAAAAGTTTCATATCAATAAAAAGAAATGCAGATTAAAACAATTCTGAGATTTAATCTCACATCCAGCAAACTGGCAAAGATTTAAAAAAAGAAAAAAAAAACAATGTTAGAGAGACTATAGGAAGACGGATACTATGTCGTTGGATATGTGAATTGATCCAAGCATTTTAGAAAACAATTTGTAACTATATGAGAAGCAATAAGTCATTAAACTGTTCAAAAGTTTGGATTCAATGATCCCACAACTGGGGTTTTTGTTCAAGGAAATCAGTGACAGAAAGAAAGGTCTCATATATAACAAAATGTTCCTAATGACACCCTTTGTGATGCAGAAAATGGGGGTGGATGGATAAAAAATGACATAAGAATGTTCTGTTACATTCATATGCCAAAATCTATTCAGTCACTTCCTAGCATGTGAGCACCCACTTTGTAGCCTTTTGCTATGGAAAAAGGCAGTGAACAGAAAGTTAGCATCAGACAGGAAGATAGTTTGTCTCTGATACTGGGTGGGTGATGCTAGGCAAATCCTTTAACATCACAGTGCCTAAAGTAAGTCTCCAAGCCCTTGAAAGGAAGGAAGGAGATAAGAATTCAGAAGAACTTGGGAAGTCTTTATATGACACAAATCAAAGTTGGCAAAACCAAAAAAAATATACAAAATAACCACAACATGTAAAGGAAAACACTGAAATCCACCAGAACCTCAGATGAATTCAATGAATCAAGAGAATCACAGGATCAAATAACTTTGGAAGAAAACATAAAGGTCATCTAGTCCAATATTCTTGTTCTGCATATGAGGAAACTGAAGCCAGAGAGGTTAAGTGACTTGCCTAAGATGATGCAGTTAAGAACTGGGAGAGCTGAGACTCTAAGCATGGCATTCTTTCCATAGCACCACTCTGCGCTACAGTTGATGACGAAATTTACTTTTCTCCTTTCCATAGAGAAGGTGTAAACTACTAGTAGGGCATAAAGCATATGGTAAACCATGGTAAACGTACTGGTTTGTTTTTCTTTTCACCAAAGGGTTTCTGGAAGGTAGGGAGAGGAAGGGAGGAGTGGTGATTGGAAAATGTCAGCATTATTTTTTCCAGTATAAATAAGATTTTTTTAAAAAAAGAAAATACTTTAAATAATGCTTTTGAAGTATTAACATATTGTTTACCTATTTATTCTATATTCTTAAAGGTTTTTTTCTACCATGCTGTGGATATAAGAAGTGATCATGGAGAAATTAAAACTTAAGAAGTTTCTCTCTAATTCAGAGTTCTAACCAGTAATTGGTATTTTTAATAATAATATTTCAAAGATAAATACTCACTTCAAATTCTTTCACAAAGTAACGTGTTTCTCCTTGAATAATTGGTCGATGATCTAACAGCCTAGAATGAATCTCTCCCAGATCTATAAAGACAAAATAAATGTCAAGTTATTGGTAATGTGTGTGGAACAATGGAAAAAAAGCACTGGATTAGGAGTCAGAGAATTTGGACTTGAACCTGAATTTTGTCACCTAATTACCAATATGACTTCAGTCAAGTCACTTAATCCCTGTGAGCTTGTCTCCTCATCTAGAAAATGACGGAGTTAGCCTAGATCAATGGTAAAAACTCAAACAGAAACAGCCCTGGTACCACATAATGACTTTAAAAAACCACATATTAACATTATCTATGTTCTATTGTATTTTTATTTTGTCAAATGTTTTATTTTGTTAAATTTATTTTATTATAAATTATTATTTTATTGTAAATTTATTTTGTTAAATTTTGTTAAAATGTTATTTTAATCTGGTTTGGTTGTACTTGAGTGTTGGGGCAGCAATTAAAGGGCCATGTGTTTGACATCTCTGTACTAGATGACGTCTAAGTCCTTTCTAGCTGTAAATCTATGATCCTATTCCTTGCTGGAAGTAGTACAACAAGCTTTTTTGTTTGAAATTTTTTCTAAAATTCCTAAGATTTAGGAAAAGTTACAGGTACAAGAAAGTTACAATTTAGAAATTTACCTGTGGTAAACTTATTCATTCTACACTTAACAATCATGAGGCCTAAGATGTATAACCTGAAATTTCTAGAGAAATTAAATTATTACATACAGTTAAGTGTTGACCAGTACTATGTGCTTCACAAGTAAGTCCTTAGAATGATTGATCTATAGTTGCTACAACTTCCTCACTAGTCTGTTTTTCAAAAAGCATTTATTGCCTACTACGTAGGCTTAACAATGTGTTAAGCCCTGGGGATGCAAAAAAATGGTAAAAGCTTCTCTTCAACCCCCAACCCCAAATATTGCTTCTCAAACCACTCTCTTCCACTTGACCTTCTTTGTTCTTTTGACACTATTGACTACCTCCCTCCTCCTAAGTATTCTTCTCCTTCCTTCTCTTCTGTGGCACTGACTGGCCACTCCTGGTTCTTCTACCTGATTGCTTCTTCGCAGTCCCTTTTTTCTGGCTAATTTTCTCCAGTAAGTGTAGCTATCACTCAAGCTTTAATGCCGGACCTTTTACTATTTTCTCTTTATCCTGGTGAGTGCTCATACTCGGACCCCACTTCCAAGACCACATTTCTCCCCAGCCTCAAAAACACTATTCCTGACAGTTTCCCTCCAGCCCAAAGACCTTATCTCTGGCAGTGACTCATGAGTGGGCCCAGTGAGGCAAACTATCTTTCCCTGTTACAAGAACAAACTGACCTCTGTAGAATTTCCCTTATATGAACAGGGCTATCTTGTACCAGCAAAACTATCAAATACTGATGCCCACAGTTACCGTATACAATCCAGAGGCCAAGCTATAGACGTCAACTCCTTAAACTATCTTGTCACAGATATAACAGATCAAAAATATACTCTTTAGGTACCCTCTCTTCCCCCTCTCCAAGATTTCCAGTAGTGAATGACATAGTTGTATGTTATCACCTAATTAGCATACTTGCTGTAATCCACTACTTTTCTTATATAAGCTTTAGCATCATTCTTGTCAGGTTGCAAGTTCCCTAAGGACCTCTGCCCCCTTGTATAGCATGACAATAAATCTTTTCCACCTTGACTTAAAGAATGCTTGAGTCTGTGAATTCATTCCAGATGACAGTGTCCTATACTCTGGTCCTTGAGGGGTCTCAACCTCTCAGACCTTAACAGGTCTAACCATGTCACTGGCTTGCTTAAAAAAAAAGAAAAAAAAAAGCCTTAGTGGTTTTCAATCACTTCTAGGATGAAATAAAATGTGCTGTTACCCTGGCATCAAAGTCCTCAACAATCTAGCTAAACCTACTTTTCTAGCTTCGTTTTATAATAATCCCTTTCCATCCACCTTAAATTCCAGAAAACTAGTGTTACTTGAATTTTCCTAAAGTTTCCTAACTTGATAAGCTATCTTCTGCCTTTCTGCATTCACATAAGCATCCACAATGTCTGGCATAAACATCCACCTCATTGCCAACTTTTACATTCTTTATTTTCTTTCAAAGCTCACCTCAGGTGCTATCTTCCTTTGAAGCCTTTCCTGAACCCCCTGTTAAAATGCTCTCCCTAGCAAGGAATAGTTTACCTGTCAGATTTATGAAGAATGGAAAAATTTATGACCAAACAAGAGTTAGAGAACATTATGAAATGCAAAATGGATAATTTTGATTACATTAAATTGTAAAGTTTTTGCACAAAGCCAATGCAACCAAGATTAGGAGGGAAGCAGAAAACTGGGAAAGAATTTTTAGGCGCTGATTCTTAGAATCTAGCCAATAGCCAATAGATGCTCAGATTCCTTAAGAGTCTAGCTAATGTGGCGAATCTTCAATAAACTTTGTTTTTGGCTGCAAGAAGGCTTGGGTCGGGGGGGGGGGAGCTAAGATGGCAGAGGGAAAGCAGTGACTTGCTTGAGCTCTCCCTCAAACCCCTCCAAATATCTATAAAATATGGTTCTAAACAAATTCTAAAGCAGCAGAATGCACAAAAAAACAGAGTGAAACAAACTTCCTGCCCAAGACAACCTGGATGATTGATCAGAAAGGTATATCGCGATGGGCAGGGAGAGGAGCGCAGTTTGGCATGGGCACACAGGCCACAGCAAACCTGCAGAAGGCCTCAGAGGGCTGAATCGTGGGCAGCTGTGGCAGTTTCCAGACTTCTCAACCCATGAATGCCAAAAACAAATTAGAAAGTCAGTGGGAAAAGTCTGTGACTGCGGTGAGAGAGAAAAGCTAGGTCTCAGCCACAAGTCCAGAGCATGGCCTGGGGCTGTGGCTGCCTCCTGAGCTTCCTGCCCACAGACTGAGGGGGAATCGAGTGACTGATCGGGGCAGGATTGCAGGGATCACTTTACCAGTGCTGAGGCAGGAATCTCTTGCTTTTACCATACTTGGATCTGGGTCACAGTTCTGAGGGGTAGTCCTGGAGCGAGGTGGAGTGCTGGCATGGTGGAGCTTGTTGTGGCAGTGGAGAGGAAACACCACGCCCCTTATCGTACCACCCTGAAAGAACTGAAAATTTACTGGTCCCTAGAAGTATCTCTAAAAGAGCTGTACAAACCCCTGAAGCTTGGGACAGTACATTCTCCACATTGGAAGCAGACTCTTACCTTAACAGAGAGTTTAAAACTCAAGTAATTGGCTGGGATCATGAGTACGCAGAGCAAAAAGAGTCAGACTATATTATCTTATTTTGGTTACAAAGATGATCAAAACATACAACCGGAAGAAGACAATAAAGTCAAAGCTCCTACATCCAAAGTCTCCAAGAAAAATATGAATCAGTCCTAGGCCTTGGAAGAGCTTAAAAGGGATTTTGAGAAGCAAGTAAGAGAAGTAGAGGAAAAACTGGGAAGAGAAATGAGAGTGATGGAAGAAAATCATGAAAAGCAAGTCAACAGCTTGCTAAAGGAGACCCAAAAAAATACTGAAGAAAATAACACCTTAAAAAATAGTGTAACCCAAATGGCAAAAGAGGTCCAAAAAGCCAGTGAAGAGAAGAATGCCCTAAAAAGCAAAACTGGTCAAATGGAAAAGGAAGTCCAAAAGATTACAGAAGAAAATACTTCCTTAAAAATCAGAATAGAGCAACTGGAAGCTAGTGACTCTATGAGAAATCAAGACACTGTAAAACAAATCCAAAAGAATGAAAAATTAGAAAACAATGTGAAATATCTCATTGGAAAAACAACTGACCTGGAAAATAGATCCAGGAGAGAGAATTTAAAAATTATGGGACTATCTGAAAGCCATGACCAAAAAAAGAGGCTAGACATCATCTTTCAAGAAATGATCAAGGAAAACTGCTGTGATATTTTAGAACCAGAGGGCAAAATAGAAATTGAAAGAATCCACCCATCTCCTCCTGAAAGAGATCCCCAAAGGAAAACTCCTAGGAATATTGTAGCCAAATGCCAAAGTTCCCAATCAAGGAGAAAATATCACAGGCACCCAGAAAGAAACAATTCAAGTATTGTGGAAACACAATCAGGATAACACAGGATTTGGCAGCTTCTACATTAAGGGACCAGAGGGCTTGGAATATGATATTCCAGAGGGCAAAGGAGATAGGATTACAGCCAAGAATCACCTACTCAGCAAAACTGAGCATAATCCTTCATGGGAAAAAATGGTCATTCAGTGAAATAGAGGACTTTCAAGCATTCTTGATGAAAAGACCAGAGCCGAATAGAAAATTTGACATTCCAATATAAGACTAAAGTGGAAAATGAAGAGGTAAACAGGAAAGAGAAATCATAAGAGACTTATTAAAGTTGAACTGTTTACATTCCTGCATGGAAAGATGATATTTGTAACTCATGAGACCTTTGCCAATATTAGGGGAGCTGGAGGGAAAAAATTATATGTATGTATATGTATAGATAGATACATAGATAGATATAGGGCATAGGGTGAGTTGAAGATGAAGGGGTCATATCTGGAGAATAAAATTAAGGGGTGAGAGAGGATTATACTAGGAGAAGGAGAAAGGAAGAGGTAGAATGGGGTAAATTATCTCACAAAAAAAACAGAAAAGAAAAGGCTCTTACAGTAGAGGGGAAACAGGGGGAAGGTGAGAGGGAATGAGTGTATCTTATTCTCATAGGATTTGACTTAAGGAGGGAATAACATACACATTCAATTGGGTATGGAAATCTGTCTTACCCTACAGGAAAATGGGGGGGGGGAGACAAGACAGCAGGAGGATGATAGAGGGGAGGGCAGATTGGGAGAGGGGGTAATCAGAAGCAAACACTTTTGAGGAGGGACAGGGCCAAAAGAAAGAATAGAATAAATGGGGGGCGCGGGATAGGATTAAGGGAAATAGAGTTAGTTTTTCACAGCATGTCTACTATGGAAGTGTTTTGCATAATCGCACATGTATAGCCTATATTGAGTTGCTTGCCTTTTCAATGAAGGTGGGTGGGGAGGGAGGAAGGGAGAAAATTTGGAACCCAAAGTTTTAAAAACACATGTTTAAAAAAAAATGTTTTCATATGCAACTGGGAAATAAGAAATACAGGAAATGGGTTACAGAAATCTATCCTGCCCTACAGGAAAATAGACAGGGAAGGGGATAAGAGAAGGGGGGAAGAAATAGAAGGGAAGGGGTATTCAGAATGCACGCCATCTTGGGGTGGGGGGAGGGGCGAGATGGGCTGAAAATTTGGAACTCAAAATCTTGTGGAAGTAAATGTTGAAAACTAAAAATAAATAAATTTATTAATTTAAAAAAAAAAGAATCTTTACAGCCAGAATCTCTGATAAAGGCCTCATTTCTAAAATATACAGAGAACTGAGTCAAATTTATAAGAATACAAGTCATTCCCCAATTGATAAATGGTCAACGGATATGAACAGGCAGTTTTCAAAGGAAAAAATCAAAGCTATCTATAATCAGACGAAAAAATGTTCTAAATCACTATTGATTGGAGAAATGCAAATCAAAAGACTCTGAGGTACCACATCACACCTATCAGATTGGCTAACATGACAAAACAGGACAATGATAAATGTTGGCAAAGATGTGGGAAAATTGGAACATTAATGCATTGTTAGTGGAGTTGTGAACTGAGCCAACCATTCTGGAGAGCAATTTGGAACTGTGCCCAAAGGGCTACAAAATTGTGCATACCCTTTGCTCTAGCAATACCACTTCTAGGTCTGCATCCCAAAGAGATCATACAAATGGGAAAAGGACTCACATGTACAAAAATATTTATAGCAGCTCTTTTTGTGATGGCAAAGAACTGGAAATTGAAGGGATGCTCATCAGCTGGGGAATAGCTAGCTGAACAAGTTGTGGTATATGAATGTAATGGAATAGTACCGTGCTATAAGAAATGATGAGCAGGCTGACTTCAGAAAAACCTGGAAAGATTTATATGAACTATGCTGAGTGAAGTGAGCAGAACCAGGAGATAACTGTACACAATAACAGCCCCACTGTGTGATGACTAACTCTGACAGACTTATCTCTCCTTAGCAATGCAAGGATCTAAGACAGCTCTAAAAGACTCATGATTGAAAATGTTGTCCACACCTAGAAAAAGAACTATGGAGTCTGAATGCAGATCAAAGCATATTATTTGCGCTCTCTCTCTTTTTTTTATTTCTTTTTTCTCATGGTTTCTCCTATTGGTTCTAATTCTTCTTTACAACATGACTAATGTGAAAATAGGTTTAATATGAATGTATATGTTGAGCCTATATCAATTCACATACCATCCTGGGGTGGGGGTAGAGGAGAGATGGGGAGAAAATTTGGAACTCAATCTTATGAAAGTGAATATTGAAAACTAAAAATAAATAAATACATTTATTATTAAAAAAGTAAATAAAATTAAATGCTCTCCCCATCTTTGCCCCCTCACTTGTTACCTGACATTATACTTATACCACATGCTGTATGTGTTGTATTCTCCCTACTACAGCACAATGTAGAAACCTTTAGGGAAGACAGTTTCCTTGTTTTCTTTGTATACTCAACACCTAGCACATTGCCTTGCACATATTAGGCATCCAACAAATACCTGCTGAACTGAATAGATCCTTACAACCCTTTAAGTGCATTATTCCCATTTTACAGATGAAGAAACTTCAGGCTCAAAGAACTGTGAATTGTCTAAGATCTTGGAATTAATATAAGTCAGACTGGGATCAAAACCCAAAGTCCAGGATTTTCTACACCATACCACACTACCTATCCCATGGGAACAAAGATACACAGACATAACTCTTCCTTGTGTTCACTGGCATATATTTTTAGTCTTCCACAAATATATATTCTAATACTCTTACGGAACTGTGAATTCATTCATATGTAAATTCCCTCTGATCAGGTCTGCAATCAATTCCTGCCCATCCTGTGCACCTTGTCCATGTGCTTTCATAAATTCGTCACTGGAGGTTCACCTAACATGCTGGAAGCCATCCTCAATTTCTTCTGAGATTTCAGGGATACCAATAGGAGCAAGAAGATTATAATTTATCCCTTGTTTTCACTAAGTAAGTAGTCCTTCTATTTACTAGCTATACTTTCTTCTTAAGGTGCTAGAGCCTGCTCATACCTCCCCCATTCTCCCCTCTATTTTCCCTTCAGTAATTCTCAACTTCAGTTATTCAAGGGGTTTCAAGCGGCAGAGGTGAGGGAGAATGGTCCAGACCTCAGGCCAACCTGTACAAACTATGTAGATTTATGAAACAATGGCAAGGCTGCCAGTTCAGCTAGAATACAAGATAACTGAGGAGGAAGTAATGTACAATCATCTTGGAAAGGTAGACTGGAGTCAGATCGTGAAAAACTTGAAATGTCAAACAGAAGACACTGTATTTTATCCTAAAGACAACAGGAAACCACTGGAGTATCTTGAACAGAAGAGATATGGTCAAACCTGTGCTTTAGGAATATTTAGCTGCTACAGAGAATATCAATTAAGGCAGAGCAGTAGAATCAATTAAGGTATTGGCTATGGGGTCAGAGGATCAGGATTCAAATCAAATTCAACATGTACAAACAGAATTCATTAGCTTCCTCCCCTCCTTCTGCACCAACCTTCTCTTCCCAACTTCCCTATTATGTCAACGGCATCACCATCTTCCCATTCATCTAGGCTAAAATCTCATTGTCAAACTCATCTTTTCACTTACACTTATCCTACATATCCAGATTGCAATTATTATCATTTCTACCTTTACAGCATCTCTCACATGTCCCTTTCTCTCTATTCATAAGCCACTATCTTTATCACCTCTTACTCACCTGGTCTATTACAATAACCCTCTAATTAGTCTACCAATCCACCCTCCATTCAACTAAGAAAATGATTTCCTGAAGCAAGGTTCTAACCAGATCACCCAACATGTCATTCAACAATTTCCAAGGATTCCGTTTCCTCCAGGATCAAATACGCATTGCACTTTAAGCCCTTCAAAACCTGGACCCTTCTTACTATTTTAGTCTTCTTACATTTTATTTTCCTCCATATACTCTTAAGATCCACCTATACTGGTCTTGTTCCTTATACAGGAGACATTTCATTCCTCTGTCTCCCATGCCTGGAATGCTCCTCTACCTCCTCGTTTTTTATCTCCTACTTTCCCTGGCTTCTTTCAAGACTATGTTCAAATCCTACTTTTTGCAAGAAGCCTTTTCCTTCTACTCAGAGGAGAGAGTTCTCTGAGATCACCATCCATTTGCACTAGGTGGTATCCCAAAAGTCTTAGTGCAGTATTAAGCTTTAATGATTTCAGAAGTATGTGTGCTACAAACTTTAAAAAAGTTTATTTAAATCTAACATTTATTGTTTTGTGAATTTTGAATACATATTAAATTTAAATTTAATTTCATAGATGACACTTCTCAGACAGTGGATTGGTAGAGGTTCTCTTGCTCAGCCATTTCCATCATCTTATCTCTTTCCATTAGACCTTTTCTTGTGCAATGTCAAAATTGATCTGTATGCACCAAAACTTCCTTCTTTGGATGATCTTAATAAAGCTAGCACTTCAAAAGTCAACTTTTCAGTCACTCAATAGGAGCTGATAAAAGTTTTTACAAAATTCAAAAATCAACTAGAGCAATATATATATAAGCACAAGATGTGAGTACTGAATTATAAGATATCAGTATTTTAAAATTTAATTAATCATTGAATGGGAAATCCCTGACGTCAGGAACCCTGGGTTTCCTGTTTTATTTTGTTTTTTAGTCTTTCTTTGTTTGTATCCCTTAGCCCAAAGCCTGGCACACAGTAAGCCCTTATAATTGCTTGTTGGCTGACTGACTTCTAACATTTACTACCTGTGTCACCCTGAGCAAATCATTTCCCCTCTCCAGGCCTGTTTCCTCAACTGTAAAACGAGAGAATCAGATTAGACACGGTGTCGGAGGCCCAGTCCAGCTCTACCTTTATGAACGGAACTTAGGTGGGCTGGGTGCAAGAACTCCGGGTTGTGAGAACCAGAAGGGTGGTTGTCTGGTAGAAAGAGCACTTGGCAGTCGATCCAATGACATAATATGTAAAGCGCTTCGCAAATCTTAATACTTGAGAGCAGGGGCTGTCTTATGACCTTCTTGTACCCCCAATTCTTAGCACAGTGCGAGGCACATAGTAGGCGCTTCAAAAATGCTAGATTATCACTATCGTTGTTGACTGCAGCGCAGCAAGGAGAGCGCATGTGGCGGCAGCATGGAGGGGAGGCCGGCCTCTTTCTGGACGCCTCTGGCCAGGGCATCTACAGCCCGCAGACCGGCGCAGACACAAAACAAACCCCAGGAAAAGCGGGGGTGCATGGAAGGGCGGGGCTCCTGGGGATTAGGGCGGAGCGGCTCACGAGGGGCTGGGGCGGGGACCACGCCCGTGCCTGGGCTGGGGAGGAGGCGCCCACTCCAGGGTGGAGGACGCAGGGGTTCGGCCCGGCCTACTCCTTGGGGCCGCAGAGGTGGAAGGTGGGGAAGGGGAGCGCTGACAACTCCTTACCCTTGATAATAAGGTGAACTGGCGAGCTCGCCGGTCCCTGCGAGTCTCGTTTCTTGCCTCCTACCGGGACCGCGGCGGGGGTGGGGGCGCCCTCGCCCCCCGAAGGGGCCTCAGTCCCTCCGCCGCTCATACCAACTAAGGAAGGAACTGCCTCCCCGGCGGGCGCACTGCGCTTGCCCAGCGCTCGCTCGCACCTCGTGCTACTCGGGCTGGCTTCTATTTATTTATTTATTTATTTATTTATTTTTGCAGCGTCATCCCTGGGCGCCCGTGCCCGGTTGAAGCCGACCAGGAGACGGTCGCCGCGCAGAGCTAGCGAATCCTCGAGGGAGCTGGGAGCAGTGAAGCCGAAGCTGCCATGATGAGTTAGGGCAGGGGCGGCGGGAGATGAATTTGGTGGCGGTGTCCCGGGCTTCGGGCCCGGGAAAGGCGGATACTGTGAGAGGCAGAGAGAGTGGAAACAGACACAGAGAAAGCGAGAGGAGAGAGAGAAACAGAGACTTGCTGAAGGCTGGAACCTTGATTTCAAAGGCGGCTTCAGTGACCCCTGGCAAGTCACTTAACCTCTGTTTGCCTCCCTTTCCTTATCTGTAAAATAGGGATAATAATAGCACCTACCTCGCAGAGTTGTTGTGAGGTTCAAATGACATAATGTTTGTAAAGTGCTTAGCACAGTGCCTGGCACAGAGTAAGCTATATAAATATAAGTATTATTATCCATTGTAAAATGCTTAGTACAGTGCCTGGCACAGAGTACGAGTTATGTAAATATTATTATTGTTGTAATAATCACCACCACTACCACCGTCTACAGTATTAATTATTATAGACAAAGTTTGGTAAGAGTGGAAAAGAGTACTAGCTTTGGAAGTACTGGACCTGGATTCAAATTCAGCCCTGATATTTAGTATCTGTGTGACTTTGGGCAAGTCACTTAATCTTTCCAGGTCTCAACTTTCTCATTTGTAAGATGAGAGAGTTGGACTAGAAATTCTAGTCTTACAGTTTAAGAAGCCCTGGACTAGATGACTTTTAAGGCCCCTTGCAGTTCCAGATGGATAATCCTGTTTACCAAATTGAATCCTTCTGTAATCCTTAAGATCAAGTTCAAGGCTAAAAAAAAAACCATAAAAATTAATAGATCTAGCTATCATGCTGTGTTTTTCAGACTGCCAGCATTTAGGTAATGTCCAAAATGCTTCCACTAAGGTCTGCTCTGGGAGCCTGTATGTATTCTGAAAATACAGCCAGTGTAGAATTATAATAGTTTACCTTTGTAAAGTCACTTTACAGTTTACAAAACACTTTAACACAAAATATTCTATTTAGTCTAGACAACTGGTTAAAGATAGTTGGGAAGGCTGTTATCCTGGCTCCCGGAGATAAGGAAACTAATGCTTTGTAATTTTGATTTACCTAAGTCACAGCTTGTAAGTTAGAAGGAGAAAACAAGCCTTTCTGATAAAAGCTGTCCACTTATTTCCCTTAACTCCCCTTGCTCTAAAATTTTCAGTGGCTTCCTATTATCTTTTGGATTAAATAGAAATTTTTCTGCCTGGCATTTAAAGCTGTTGTTCAATCACGTCCAACTCTTCCTGACTCCATTTGGGGTTTTCTTGGCAAAGATACTAGAGCAGTTTGTCATTTCCTTCTCCAGCTTATTTCACAGAGGAGGAAACTGAGGCAAACAGGGTTAAGTGACTTGCCCAAGGTCACACAGCTATTAAGCATCTGAGGCCAGATTCGAAGTCTGGAAGATGAGTCTTCTTGACTCCAGATCCAGCACTTTTTCCACTTTGCCACCTAAGCTGCTCTTAATCGGCTCCAACCTACCTTTTAGTTATTGTTATAGCCCACATTTCTAGCATTTTAAGGTTTGAAAAACTCTATTTCTATCAATATATTTAAATATATGTATGTATATATATATGTGTGTGTATAAACACATACATCCACATGGATATTCATATATGTATGCCTATGTGTATATATACATACACACACACACACACACACACACACATATATACACATATATAATAAAATGAATGAAAAGGCATGTATTAAGTGCCCAGGAAGTGCCTGGCATACTGCCAGATGTTGGGATTACAAATACAAAAATGAGACAGCTCTTGCTATCATGGAGCTTACATTCTAATAGTCCCTATTAAATAGGGGCAGGCAAAACATATATGTGGGAATGGTGTCCAGGGAAGAGAGTTTTGATCTATAGAGTCACAGGGATAGTGAGTTAATGGATAGAGCATCCAATGAATAAGATCTTTTGTACACTGGTAGTATTGATTTCAGGAAGGGAGAGAGGGGAAAGGAGGAAAGGACAGGTACACATGTGCCATATTGCAAACATCCAGATGGATGGCTGGATGGCATGTTGATGAAGCTGACTTCTGCCCAGCAACAATGAGAGCCTTGCCTAAATCTAAATCTGCCCGGTAACAGGGGGTACTATCTGTTGACAAGAAAACCTTGTTATTTTCTGTGTACTTGACTAACCACTATGGTTTATGGCCATATCCTTGAATGTTGCAAGTTAAGTTCCCTGTTGTGTAAAATACCCAACATGTCTGCTTCCCCTTCCTGATTATCCTTCCCTGTAGTTAACTGCCCATTTCTGGCTGACTTGTGTACAAAAGCAAGCACCTGTCTTTTTTCTAGTTGCTAGTCCTTCTGGGGCTAGCCTACTGCTTTTATGTCAGTAAAGCCTCTTGATTAGGAGAACCTCTGCCCCCTGAATTCTTTCTGGACAAGCTGACTCTGAACCTCATCTACCTCATCAGATGTGAAACATAGTCTGATTTGAGACATGCTAGTTGTAATGAGCTTAGTGGGTTTGTATTCACTGCTCAAAAAAGCACAGCCCCAGAGCAAGCTTTCCAAACTGAGTGGATTAACTACCCCAGGGATTTCCAAAGTCCTGTTGTTCTCAATGTCTCTCATGTGTACCCTTTTCTCTCCTCTGATGCTGCCACCACCCTGGTGCAGGCTCCTTATGTCTCAGCTAGACTATTGCAGTAGCGTGCTTGTTGGGCTGTCTGCCACAAGTCTGTTCCCACTCGAGTTCATCCTCCACTCAGCTATCAAAGTGATTGTCCTAAAGTATAATTCTGACCCTGTTGCCTTGCTCTAGTCACTCCCTGTTACCTCCGGAATCAAATATAAAATCCTCTATTTGGCATTTAAAGACTTTCATAAACTGCTTCCTTCTTACCTTTTCAGTCTTCTTACACCTTGGCCTCCTTGCTGTTTAGACAAGAAGATTCCATCTCCTGACTCTGGGCATTTTCATTCATGCCTGAAACTCTTTCCCCTCTCAACTCTGCCTCCTGTCTTTCCTGGCTTCCTTCAAGTCCCAGCTAAAATCTACCTTCTGCCTTACTTGATTCACTTTAATACTAGTGCCTTCCTTCTGATATTATCTCCAGTTTATCCTGTTACATGGAATTGTTTGCATGGTATCTCCCCTTTTAAGTTGTAAGCTCTTTGAGGGCAGGGAATGTTTTTTCCTTTTACATCCCCAGTACTAGCACAGTGCCTGTGCTAAAAAGTTGGTTAATAAATGTTTGTTGAATTGACTTGAAGCATAGTCCGGAGTTAGCTCTTCATACCAAAGACATAGATTCTGAGATCACAGAATAAGCTTTCAACAGAGCTGGTATTAGAACCTAGGCCTTCCAATAGCAAGTATGATATCTCATTTAATCCTCATAACAACCTTATGAGGTAGATGCTTTTATTATCTCTGTTTTACAGATTAGGAAATGGAGGCTTAGAAAGATTAATTGACTTTCCCAGGGTCAATAGAGTTGTAAGTATATGATGCAGGATAAAGGAGAGGAATAAGAAATGGCAGTTTTAAAGTATTCTTACAAGTACAGCCCAACAAAGATCTATCAAGTACTTTCTATGTGCAAGGCCCCTTTTAGCATTATAATAAATTAATATGGTTTTTTTTGAGATTCATTAATTTATTTATTTTTAGTTTTTAACATTCACTTCCACAAGATTTTGAGTTCCATATTTTCTCCCCATCTCATCCCTCCCCCATTCTCCCCCAGAATGCACTCTGAATACCCTTTCCCCTAATCTGCCCTTCCCTCTATCTCCCCGCCCCTTATCCCCTTCCACTTCTATTTTCCTGCATGATAGATTTCTATATTGCATTTCCTGTATTTCTTATTTCCCAGTTGCATGTGAAAACACTTTTTTTTAACATGTGTTTTTAAAACTTTGGGTTCCAAATTTTCTCCCTTCTTCCCTCCCCACCCACTCTCACTGAAAAGGCAAGCAACTCAATACAGGTTATACATGTGTAGTTATGCAAAACACTTCCATACTAGTCATGCTGTGGAAAACTAACTATATTTTCCTTCATCCTGTCCTGTCCCTTCATTTTTCTCACTTTTAACTCTGTCCCTCCTCAGAAGTGTTTGCTTCTGATTACTCTCTCCCCCAATCTGCCCTTCCCTCTATCATCCCCCCTCTTATTCCCTTCCCCCCGTTTTCCTGTAGGGTAAGACAGATTTCCGTACCCAATTGAGTGTGTATGTTATTCCCCCCTTAAGTCAAATCCTATGAGAATAAGATTCACTCATTCCCTCTTACCTTCCCCCACTTCCTCTCCATTGTAAAAGCCTTTTCTTGTCTGTTTTTTGTGAGATAATTTACTCCATTCTATCTCTCCCTTTCTCCTTCTCCCAGTATAATCCTCTCCCCCGACTTAATTTTATTTTCCAGCTATCACCCATTCATCTTCAACTCACCCTGTGCTCTTTATCTAGCAATCTATCTATACATATAATTTTTCCCCTTCCCACTACCCTAATACTGACAAAGGTCTCATGAGTTACAAATATCATCTTTCCATGCAAGAATGTAAACAGTTTAACCTTAATAAGTCCATTATAATTTCTCTTTCCTGTTTACCTCTTCATGCTTTTCTTGAGTCTTGTATTTGAAAGTTGAATTTTCCATTCAGCTCTGGTCTTTCATCAAGAATGCTTGAAAGTCCTCTGTTTCACTGAATGTCTATTTTTTCCCATGAAGGATTATGCTCAGTTTTGCTGGGTAGATGATTCTTGGCTGTAATCCTATCTCTTTTGCCCTCTGGAATATCATATTCCAAGCCCTCTGGTCCCTTAATGTAGAAGCTGCCAAATCCTGTGTTATCCTGATTGTGTTTCCACAATACTTGAATTGTTTCTTTCTGGCTGCTTGCAATATTTTCTCCTTGATTGGGAACTCTGGCATTTGGCTACAATCTTCCTAGGAGTTTTCCTTTGGGGATCTCTTTCAGGAAGTGATGGGTGGATTCTTTCCAGTCTGTTTACCCTCTGGTTCTAAAATATCACAGCAGTTTTCCTTGATAACTTCTTGAAAGATGATGTCTTGGCTCTTTTTTTGGTCATGGCTTTCAGATAGTCCAATAATTTTTAAATTCTCTCTCCTGGATCTATTTTCTAGGTCAGTTGTTTTTCCAGTGAGATATTTCACATTGTCTTCTATTTTTTCATTCTTTTGGTTTTGTTTTACAATGTCTTGATTTCTCATAAAGTCACTAACTTCTAGTTACTCCATTCTAATTTTTAAGGAAGTATTTTCTTCAGTGAGCTTTTGGACTTCCCTTTTCCATTTGGCCAATTTTGCTTTTTAGGGCATTTTTCTCTTCACTGGCTTTTTGAACCTCTTTTGCCCTTTGGGTTAGGCTATTTTTTAAGGTGTTATTTTCTTCAGTATTTTTTTGGGTCCCCTTTAGCAAGCTGTTGACTTTTTTTTCATGATTTTCTTGCATCACTCTCATTTCTCTTCCCAGTTTTTCCTCTGCTTCTCTTACTTGCTTCTCAAAAACCTTTTTGAGCTCTTCCATGGCCTGGGACTGATTTATGTTTTTCTTGGAGGCTTTGGATGTAGGAGCTTTGACTTTGTCGTCTTCTTCTGGTTGTATGTTTTGATCTTCTTTGTCATCAAAGAAAGATTCTATGGTGACTTTTTTTGCACAGTTTGCTCATGATACCAACCAATTACTTAAGTTTTAAACTCTTTGTTAAGGTAGGGGTCTGCTTCCAGTGTGGAGAATGTACTGTCCTAAGCTTCAGGGGTGTTGTGCAGCTGTTTTCAGAAATACTTCTAGGGACCTGTAAGTTTTCAATTCTTCCAAGGTGGTATGATCAAAGGCAAGGTGTTTACTCCTTTCCTGGCCTCTACTCTGGTCTATGAGTGACCACAAGCACTCTTTTCTGCCTTGGAACTGTGAGGAAAATTCCCTCTCTACCACCATTACAAGCTCCACCATGCCAGTGTTCCTCCTTGCCCTAGGATTGCCATCCAGAACTGTGACCCTGATCTAAACACAGGCAAAGCAAGAGAATCCTGCCTCAACACCAGCAAAGACATCCGTGCAATCCCCCTCTGATTAGCCACTGGAGTCCCCCTCAGTCTGTGGGTCAAGAGCTCCAGAAGCAGCGGCCACCCTCGGGCCGCGCAGGGACTAGGGCTGGGACCAAGCTTCTCTCTCACTGAGGTCACAGACTTTTTCTACTGACCTTCTAAGTTGTCTGTGGCATTTGTGGGTTGAGAAGTCTGGAAACCACCACAACTGCCTGTGATTCAGTTCTCTGAGGCCTGCTCCAGGTTTGCTGAGGCCTAGTTGTTGCCTGTGCACCCATGCTGAACTGCGTTTCCCAAACTGGCATGATAGACCTTTGTAATCAACCATCCAGGTTGTCTTGAGCTGGAAATTTGTTTCACTCTATCTTTTTTATGGGTTCTGCTGCTATAGAATTTGTTTAGAGCCATTTTTTACAGGTGTTTGGAGGGGTGTGGGGGAGAGCTCAAGCAAGTCATTGCTTTTACTTCGCCATCTTGATTCCACCCTCCATAATAAATTAATGTTGGCCTTGTTAGAATATTTTAGAGTGAGAGTTCTTCATCTTTTCTGTGGCATGAACCCTTTCTGGAGCCTCTTGACTCTCAAGATTACAAAGTAAATCAGTTATATTGAAATAATTGTTGAAATATTAAAACAAATTCACAGACTCCAAGTTAAAAACCTCTGCTTTAGAGTCACCCTTGTGGAAGCATACTAAGGTTTCATCTTTTTAGATGATATCTTACAAAATAATGTTAGGAAAGCACTTTAGTCTAAAGTCCTTGGTCCTTCCACATGAGAAACCTTATCATCCTTTAGCATACAGTTCCCAGACTGAAATCTTTTTACATCAAGCTTCTAGAAGGCATGACCAGTTTCTAAAGGGAGAGGTGGGTCATGATCCCACTATGAGAAGGAAGAAATCTATGATTAATTAAGTTAATAGAAGTTTATCTTGAGTTCACCTTTGATCAGCTAGAAAGGAAAATCCTTAGATGGAGTGGTTAAAGAAAAGTTGAATGGTTTTAAGTGGTTCTCAATGGTATTCCTAAAATTGTTTTCTTGTTCTCTTTGAGGAAGCAAAATGTTAACTGAGCATTCATCTGAGCTCTTTTGGTGTTTTTATTGTGAACTTTTTTTGGGAAGAATGCTGTAAGTTGTCACTTACAAATGGTTTGTAGGGTCAGAAGACCACTAATGCAGCACCAAGGAGCTGGTCCTACAAAACTTTGTTCATCAATGGTCTTTCTGAAGACACAACAGAATAAACACTGAAAATTCATTCGTGACTCTGTTGGTGCCAGGATAGTCAAAAGCAAGGAGACAGGGACATCTAAAGGGTTCAGTCTTCTGGTTTTTAACTCAGAAGAAAATGTTAAACTGTGAAATGAGGCTATGGAAGATGGGGAAATTGATGGAAAAATTGGACAATTGGCCAAACCCAATGACTTTGGAGGCTGCAGTGGTGGTGGTGGTGGTTATGGTAGAGTGGGCCAAAGGGGCTTTGGTGGCAGAGGCCAAGGAAACTTTGGAGATCAGGGTGATTTCTGTAGAGGCAGAGGAGAAGGAAGAGCTATAAAGAAAGAAAATGAAGTTTGAATAGCTCCCCTCCCCCACATTTTCTTTTCCCCTGCTATTTGAATGGACTCTGGGGATTTTTTCCTGTTTTCTAATCAATGACATAACTTTCTGAGGACATTCCAAGACAAATATGCTATCCAAAGGTCTTCTTGGAAAAACCTGGATGATATTTCAAGGAAGAGGGCATGTTGGTTATGACTAGATGGATGTTCCATATAAACTTCTTGCAGAGATGGGTGATAGATGTGAGAGTTTTTGTCTCTGAGTTATCTTGAGTTAATAATGTTTTACCCCATGTACAAAACCAATTTTTTTCCTACTGAAAAAAAAATTTTTTTTTTACAGAGTTAAGATAAATTTTCAAAGATTTCTTTCAAAGAAAGATTTCTGTCTTTTTGGATTATATCTTTGTAAGAGATACTTAGAATTAGAACAATTTAAATTTTTTTTAATTGACTCTGGTAGATGGAGTTGTGAACTGATTCAGTCATTCAGTAAAGCAATTTGGAACTATGCCCAAAGGCCTATAAAACCATGCATACCTTTTGACCTAGCAATATCACTACTAGGTCTGTATTTCATAAGAGATTAAAAAAAAAAAAGGAAAAAGACCTACATGTATTTATAGCAGATATTTTCTGGTGGCAAAGAATTGGAAAGTAAGGGGATGCCCTTCAGTTGGGGAATAGCTGAACTGTGGTGTGTGATTATGATGGAATACTATTATACTAGAAGAAATGATGAGCAGTATGTTCTCAGAAAAACCTGGAAAGACTTACGTGAGCTGATGCAAAATGAAGTAATAGCAATACTATAAGATGATCAATTGTGAATGACTTAGCTATTCTCAGCAATACAATCGATCAAAGACAACTCTGAAAGACATGATGAAAAATATCCATACACAGAGAAAGAACTGATGGTGCCTGAATAGACTGAAGCATACTTTTTTTTTGCTTTATTTTTCTTGAGATTGTTTTGGTCTATATTTTCTTTCACAACATGACTAATACGGAAATGTTTTGCATGACTGCACATGTATAATCTATATCAAACTGCCCGCCTTCTCAATGGGGGTGGGGGGAGAGGTGGGAAGGGAGGAAGGGAGAGAATTTGGAACTCAAAGTTTTAAAAACGAATGTTAAAAATTGTTTTTACGTGTAACTGGGGGAAAATAAAATACTAAATAAATTTTTTTTTAAATTGACTCTGGTAGTCTTTTGCCCCAAACACAGAGTATAATTTTTTTTTCAACACTCTTGATTTCTCCCTCTCCTTAATCCACTGTATACAGTCACCAGATACTATTGATTCTTCATTTGAAATGTGTCTTGTATCATATCTTCATTTCCCTTCCCATTGCAGCAACTCTAATTGAAACAGTATCACTTCAAGACTGCCTTGATTCTTGCCCCCTCCTCGTTACTTGGGTGTATGTTGTATCTCCCTATACTATTGTCAACTCCATGTAAATTGCAATTGTGATTTACTCAATTTTTTTATTATCTCCCAGTTCTTGCAAGGTTCTCTGCACATAAGCAAGTGCTTAGTAAGTGTCTGTTCAAGTTGAAACTGGCTTCCAGTGGTCAGTTGGGACCTTTGATCCCTGCTTACTATTAAACCATCAAGCACATTAGAGCCAGAATAGCCTTCCTAAAATATTGCCTACATCATTAGGTCATAGATTTAGATAAAAGAGACTTAGAAACCATTTAACCCAACCCTCTCATTTTACAGATGAAGAAACTAAGGCACAGTAAGGTTAAGTGATTTGCCCAAGATCACACAGCTACTCAGTGGCAGAGGCAGGATTTAAACGAAATTCTCCAACCAAGTACAGCACTCTATCAACTGTGCCATGGCACCTCTTTAGAACTGCAGTGGCAGAGGTAGGGGTAGGGGATGGGAATGAGGGGGTGGAGAGTAACCTCCAGGTATGGAACATTGCAAAATTTTCTGCTTCCTCTTTGAAAAAAATCTGTTATAATGAATGGCTCTGAGGGAGGGGGATGGATACAGGTGAAAATTTATGTCATATAGAAACAAAAATTATCAATAAAATTTATTTAGGAAAAACCTACAGTGGCTCCCTATTACATTATATCAATTCAAAACTCTTCTTTCTGGTTTTCACAACCTAATATTATCTGCTTCCATTCTACCTCTCCAACTTTATCTCCCCCTACTTTCAATATGGATCCTCTACTCTAGCCAGGCAATCTCCTCATTCTTGGGAATATGCCATGCTCCTTCCTGCTTTCTTGCTTTGGTTGCTGTCCTTAACCCTGCTTGAAATATCCTTCTTACGGGGGGTGGAGCCAAGATGGCGGAGTGAAAGAAGTGACTTGCTTGAGCTCTCCCCCAAACCCGTCCAAAGACCTGTAAAAAAAATGACTCTAAACAAATTCTAAAGCAGCAGAATGCACAAAAAAACAGAGTGAAACAAACTTCCTGCCCAAGACAACCTGGATGATTGATCAGAAAGGTATATCGCGATGGGCAGGGAGAGGAGCGCAGTTTGGCATGGGCACACAGGCCACAGCAAACCTGCAGAAGGCCTCAGAGGGCTGAATCGTGGGCAGCTGTGGCAGTTTCCAGACTTCTCAACCCATGAATGCCAAAAACAAATTAGAAAGTCAGTGGGAAAAGTCTGTGACTGCGGTGAGAGAGAGAAGCTAGGTCTCAGCCACAAGTCCAGAGCATGGCCCGGGGCTGCGGCTGCCTCCTGAGCTTCCTGCCCACAGACTGAGGGGGAATCGAGTGACTGATCGGGGCAGGATTGCAGGGATCTCTTTACCAGTGCTGAGGCAGGAATCTCTTGCTTTTACCATACTTGGATCTGGGTCACAGTTCTGAGGGGCAGTCCTGGAGCGAGGTGGAGTGCTGGCATGGTGGAGCTTGTTGTGGCAGTGGAGAGGAAACACCACGCCCCTTATCGTACCACCTTGAAAGAACTGAAAATTTACTGGTCCCTAGAAGTATCTCTGAAAAGAGCTGTACAAACCCCTGAAGCTTGGGACAGTACATTCTCCACATTGGAAGCAGACTCTTACCTTAACAAAGAGTTTAAAACTCAAGTAATTCACTGGGATCATGAGTACACAGTGCAAAAACAGTCAGACTATATTATCATACTTTGGTGACAAAGAAGATCAAAACATACAACCAGAAGAAGAAAACAAAGTCAAAGCTCCTACATCCAAAGTCTCCAAGAAAAATATGAATCAGTCCCAGGCCTTGGATGAGCTTAAAAGGGATTTTGAGAAGCAAGTAACAGAAGTAGAGGAAAAACTAGGAAGAGAAATGAGAGTGATGGAAGAAAATCATGAAAAACAAGTCAACAGCTTGCTAAAGGGTATCCAAAAAAATACTGAAGAAAATAACACCTTAAAAAATAGTCTAACCCAAATGGCAAAAGAGGTCCGAAAAGCCAGTGAGAAGAATGCCCTAAAAAGCAAAACTGGCTAAATGGAAAAGGAAGTCCAAAAGGTTACTGAAGAAAATACTTCTTTAAAAATTAGAATAGAGCAATTGGAAGCTAGTGACTCTATGAGAAATCAAGACACTGTAAAACAAATCCAAAAGAATGAAAAATTAGAAAACAATGTGAAATATCTCATTGGAAAAACAACTGACCTGGAAAATAGATCCAGGAGAGAGAATTTAAAAATTATTGGACTATCTGAAAGCCATGATCAAAAAAAGAGCCTAGACATCATCTTTCAAGAAATGATCAAGGAAAACTGCTGTGATATTTTAGAACCAGAGGGCAAAA
Organism: Vombatus ursinus; assembly: GCF_900497805.2. NCBI lineage: Eukaryota > Metazoa > Chordata > Mammalia > Diprotodontia > Vombatidae > Vombatus > Vombatus ursinus. The sequence continues at coordinate 18,648,625 of NW_020940355.1, read as the reverse complement.
TAGAAATTGAAAGAATCCACCCATTTCCTCCTGAAAGAGATCCTCAAAGGAAAACTCCTAGGAATATTGTAGCCAAATCCCAGAGTTCCCAGGTCAAGGAGAAAATATCACAGGCACCCAGAAAGAAACAATTCAAGTATTGTGGAAACGCAATCAGGATAACACAGGATTTAGCAGCTTCTACATTAAGGGACCACAGGGCATGGAATATAATATTCCGGAGGGCAAAAGAGGTAGGATTACAACTAAGAATCACCTACCCAGCAAACTGAGTATAATCCTTCAGGGGAAAAAAATGGTCATTCAGTGAAATAGAGGACTTTCAAGCATTCTTGATGAAAAGACCAGAGCTGAATAGAAAATTTGACTTTAAAATACAAGACTCAAGTGGAACATGAAGAAGTAAACAGGAAAGAGAAATCATAAGAGACTTATTAAGGTTGAACTGTTTACATTCCTGCATGGAAAGATGATAATTGTAACTCATGAGACCTTTGTCAGTATTAGGGTGGTTGGAGGGAAAAAATTTTATGTATGTATATAGATAGATAGATAGATAGATAGATAGAGGGCACAGGGTAAGTTGAAGATGAAGGAGTCATATCTGGAGAATAAAATTAAGGGGTGAGAGAGGATTATACTAGGAGAAGGAGAAAGGGAGAGGTAGAGGTGGGCAAACTATCTCACAAAAAAAACAGAAAAGGCTCTTACAGTGGAGGGGTAACGGGGAAGGTGAGAGGGAATGAATGAATCTTATTCTCATAGGATTTGACTTAAGGAGGGAATAACATACACACTCAATTGGGTATGGAAATCTGTCTTACCCTACAGGAAAATAGGGGGGGAAGGGGACAAGAGAGTAGAAGGATGATAGAGAGGAGGGCACATTGGGAAAGGGGGTAATCAGAAGCAAATACTTCTGAGGAGGGACAGGGTCAAAAGAAAGAATAGAATAAATGGGGTGGGGCAGGATAGGATTAAGGGAAGTAGAGTTTTTTTTTCATAGCATGTCTACTATGGAAGTGTTTTGCATAACTGCACATGTATAACCTATATTGAGTTGCTTGCCTTTTCAATGAGGGTAGGTAGGGAGGGAGGAAGGGAGAAAATTTGGAACCCAAAGTTTTAAGAACACATGTTTAAAAAAAATGTTTTCACATGCAACTGGGAAATAAAACATACAAGAAATGGGGTACAAAAATCTATCCTGCCCTACAGGAAAATAGAAGGGGAAGGGGTTAAGAGAAGGGGGGGAGAGATAGAAGGGAAGGCAGACTGGGGGAAGGGTATTCAGAATGCATGCCATCTTGGGGTGGGGGGAGGGGTGAGATGGGCTGAAAATTTGGAACTCAAAATCTTGTGGAAGTAAATGTTGAAAACTAAAAATAAATAAATTTATTAATAAAAAAAGAGAAATATCCTTCTTTGTCTCTGCCATTCCAAGCCCTGCCTCTACTAAGTTCATGGCCCAGTTCAAGTTCTACTTTAAAAATTGTCTTCCCTAGGAATGCTGGCTCTCTTAATCCCCTCCCTTTAAATGATTTATTATAAAATTAATATTAAATGTCAGTACAACCAATTAGACTTACTTTGCAACTAGTTGTATTACATTGAGTGCATATATTGGGTATATATATTCATCTTATATAACTGATATTTATATATTTAAATTAAAAACAACTTAAAATGTATTTATATAATAACATTTATGAAATTAATATAAAAATATGCAACACAGGACCTTTCAAAACAGAAATATTTACTTCAAAAGGTATAATAAATACACAAACTTACTCCCCCACCCTGTCGGAGGCATAATCCCCCTATCCCTTTGCACCACCTCAGTCTCTGGGGAGGGGAAGAGTATTAGGTTCATAGTCCAAAACCCTCCTTCAGAATCTAGTCCTAGACACTGATTTCTCAAGGTTTCCATGCCAATATGGCTGGCTGCACCATGTCTCCTGCAATCCTGACTTCATGGTCATTATGGCCTGAACTCTGGTCCAGTAAGAATCACCTTCCACACTTGAAACTGAGGACAAATGATACAGAACAGAAACACTCTCAGGCCCATTCCTTGGAGCCAGGGTTGCAGAGAAGGAACTGGGAAGGATTTTATTTTCTCTCTCAACTGTTCAGTTCATGGCATCCAAGCAGGGCAACAGAAAGGATAGTGACAGCTTAGTCTCACCAGTTTTAAAAATATAGGCAGCCAATCAAAGGAAACTATCACTACCCACATGGTATGGGACATTGGGCTCCATCTTAGACAAACTGGGCATGCTCAGAAAAGCTTTGGTTACAAATAAATGTTAATATATTATATAAATTAATTTATATTGAATTTATATATAGTTCATTGAATATCAGCAAATATCATAACTTTTTAGTCACTCTAGGTTTCTATTAGAATTCATTTTTTATTCTCATTTACTTTCTTCTTGAATGGATAATAGAATCATAGATTTAGAGCTGGAAGTGACCTTAGAGGTCAACAAGTCCAGTTTTGGTTGTAGTGTATATTCTGTTCTTCTGGTTCTGGTTTTTTCACTTTGCATTTATTTCATAAAGATATTGTAGATTTCTTTATATATCATATTCCATACAATTCTATATATTCTATATATTCAGTATATTTGTTAATCTTAATACCATTATATTGTGCCTTACTGTGCCTTAGTTTCTTCATCTGTAAAATGAGAAAGTTGGGTTAAATGGCTTATAAGTCTTGAGCTCTCTCTCTTGAAGATAATAGAAAGCTATTCAGAAGTATAAACCACACTGAATTTAACAGAGCATCTTAGATCATTGATATAATCACTGTATACCATCTCCCCACCAAAGAACTTCCAGTGCCTGCTGTTGAAGATGAGAGCAAATTGGTACACTGAAACTTCATGCCCCTTCAAGTCAATTGCTTGTTCCATTCTTCATGGGACTTCATATTTCATTGCTAGAAAAGCACAAATACATGCAGAACCAAGAGCACTATTAAAGGTTGGGAATGGTTTATTACCCACATTACCTACCCCACCCCCCCTCCATTTCAAAGAAAATGCTTTAGGGGAACAAATTTATGATTTTAAAATGCTAAGTGAATGTTCATTTAAATAAGCATTAACATTCTTAATAGTTGACATGCTTCCTATGTAGAAATAGGAACCAGAGCAGTGCAGCTGAGATAATATACTCTGAGTAACACTGAACACTTATTCAATCATTTTAGATGCATTTTAAATTATGAAGTAATATGAAACAAAATAGAAATACGAAGTGTATGTGTAATAGGGCACATCATGTTGCCCTTAATCGTAGCTCTCCAGTATGACTCAATTGCCCCAAATTACAAGACAAGGGCACAGTCATTGACTGGAAAGCCCTGCAACATTAGAATCCCATAGACTGTCATACCTGGATGTGGAGATTCATGTCAGAAGGTATGGGAAAGATAATTCCTGTCTATGGGTTTCAGGTTCCTTATCTGTAAAAAGAAGAGGATAGACAAGAAAACCTCTCAAGTAACTTCTAGTTCATGATGACAAGTCTTCTTGAGTTAAAAAGGGCTAAAACTGAACTGGTAAAAGACTCATATAAGGAAAAATTATTTTTAAAAAATTATTTAGTTTTAGATTTACATATATTTTTGGCCTCCTGGGCTTATTACTCTTCTTCCCCATTTACATGGTTTTTACATCTACTTTTTTAATTCTTAGGGAGAGAAGAAGACAGTAGTTGAAGAGAGTAAGAATTACTTTTCTCTGGCTAGAGAATGGTTTTTTTTTTTTCTATTCAATAAGCATTTGTAAAGTACCTATTTTATGCTAGGCACTGAGAATGCAAAGACAAAAATGAAATACTCCCTACCCTCTAAGAACTTATGGTCTACTGAATCTGAGCCTACTAAAAATCTAAAATGGAAATATCACCCATTTTGCACCCAGATTTTACATCTAAATTTTATATTTGATCTTAGCATTTTTTTTTGTTTTTGGCTAGGTAATTGGGATTAAGTGACTTTCCCAGGGTCACATAGCTAGTGTTATGTGTCTGAAGCTGGATTTGAACTCAGGGCTCCTGACTCCAGAGCTGGTGCTCTATTCACTGTGCCACCTAGCTGCCCCAAATCTTAGTATTTTGAATAGTGTCAGAACTATCCATTACCATTTAGCATAGTGATTATTGAAAAGATACTTATATGTTATTAGAAAAAAATGCTTATCTACAAAAATGGGATATATTAAAGTCATAATCAATATAAAATTAATATTACATATATTCTCCCCCCCCCCCCCCGCACCCATCTCCAAATCTTCCATTATCACTGATAACTTCCCAATTATCTTACTCTTCTGGCCATCCACCTCGCCATCTGGACCAAGGACCATGCCTTGGAAGACTTATAGAAGCAGCTAGTAGTGCAATAGATAAAGTGCTTGGCCTGGCATCATGAGTTCAAATCTGACTTCAGGCACTTACTTGTTATATGACCCTGGGCAAGTTACTTAAGTGCTGTCTGCCTCATTTTCCTCATCTCTAAAATGGGGATAATAATAGCAGCTACTTCGAAGGGTTGTTTTGAGAATCAGATGAGATAATTTCACAGACACACATCTATCCATCTATGTCATATTACACACACATATGTGTATATGCGAAATCCTGTTTTTTTCTTGCAGTGATAATTCACTAAAGGGGCTATTCCTTCCAGGTACCACAGATCATATGAAATGTTGAACAATCCTTAAGAGAAGGTCCTACTTCTGTGTGTGTGAGAAGATTGGATGTTGGAGATACAGAAACTTACAATGCATGAGCAACATAGTTCATGGGCTGAAACAGGGAGGACATTTGTGACTAAAATCAAGACAGTTGGATATTTGGGGACCATGATGCTGATCTTGGTCAAAGTCAGCCTGGGGCTTCTCTGTCTGGAGATGTGCCTTGTCAAATTAACTATATGGCTATTGTATTTTGAGTTCAACCTGTACAGACAGGCCTGCCAGGCATAGGCTGCTCAAGCAGATGATGCTAAGGAAAACAAAAATTATCCACTACAGGACTGAGAAGACAGATGACACCCAGCATGAATGGCAAGTCAAGTATCCACATTACAATTGGCTAGCCCTGGGGAAATTGCTCCTTTGAAGTTGGAGAGACATCACCAATGAGCTGTCAAATTAATCCACCAGGGTGGAAAGGATGAAAAAAAATTCATTCTTCTAACAGAGAAGGGTAATATTAGAGCTTTACTAAAGGGGCCATGACAATACTGTGATCAAGAGCAGAAACACTTGAGAAAAAAATGACTAGCATCTCAATTTTCTCCTCCTTTTCTCCCCATCCCCCTTTTGGCCGCTCCCTAGCATGTGAAAGATGAGTTTAGCCAGGCTAGATAGCAGTTGGAATAATTTTTACTCACCATCAGTATGGGAAATAACAGCAAGCCTGCAGGAAATGAGTCCCAGCAACAAGTAATCATTATTGCAAAATCAAATTCTCCCTGCTATCTCTGATATACCTATATGTCACCCCAGAGATGGGGCACACAGTATTATAAATCCAGCACACAAGACATGGGACAGTAGGCTACGGAGCCCTGTGTGTATCTAAGGGCTTGACATACCAAGACAGATATATGATGGCAACTTTCTCCCCATTGCTTTTGCAATAAAATTCCCCCTGAGCTCCAAGAAGAGTTAGGAGTATAATGCAGTTTCAGTAAATCAAGACTCAAATTAAAATGGCCAGAAATGTAGTGGTATGCTCAGATGTATGGAGAATATGAAATTTAGTGCTCTAGTAATGGGTGGGAGCAGATTATCTAATTACAGAGGCAAAGAAGAAATATTACTTTCTGGGGTAAGAAGTTAAATGCTTGAATCCATTAAACCACCATACCTCTGCAACCGCTATATTAACATGAAGTAAGGCCCATGTAATAGACTTGAGTTTTTTTTTTTAGAGAATAAAGTAGACCACTAGAAAGAAAACACAAATGAAAAAGCTACAATTAATGATAATTTTAACACTGTACTTGTGAAGTAATTTAAGTTTGATCTTTGAGTGTTGAGGCAATCTCTCTGATAATGTAGTTACATCTTTTCGCCCTCTTTCAATGTCAGCTGTTTACTTTTTCTCAACATATCTTGAAAGGATTGAAGATGATCTTTCAGTAGTTTCAGATCAGAGATCTAGAGTTAAAAGGAACCTGAGAGACTGTCTATTTTACTGATGAGAAAACTTGGGGCCACGGAGATGACACACTGGTAGGAAGTGTGAGAGGTTGGTTATTAATATTTATTAAACCGTATTAATTATTTCAAAGTATATGTGGAGGCAATGTGGAATGGTGGGGAGAATACTGAGACTGAAGTAAAGAAGATTGGGTTGAACTCCCATCTTTGACACTTATTAGCTATGTGACTCTGGGCAGGTCAGTTTATCTCTATATGTCTCTGGCTACTCCTTAGGACTTATTTACTAAACTATAGGTGGCAGTGATCTGAATTAGGAGAAATCTCCATGCTAGGAGCACTACTCATTAACCAAATCACATATTACCAGATGGTAAGGTTGACTGGATGAGGGTGCATTGTTAGCTGTCAGTCAGCTAGCATTTATTAAGCATTTACTATGTATCAAGTACAGTGCTAAAGCTGGGAATAAAAATACAAATAGACTGTTCCTGTCCTCATGGAGCTTACATTCTAATAGAGGGAGACAACATATAAGAAGAAGTTATAAAGCGAGAAAAGGTATAGGAGTAGAGTGGGTAAGAGAGATGGTAGAGGAAGTTCAGAAGTACCGGAGAGGAAAGAGACATGGATGGCCTAGACGCTTTCCTTAAATAGAGATTCTGAAAAAAGCCGTCCAGTCAGAGGGAGAGGATTCTGGAGGGCAGGGTATGTCTAATGTGTGAATTCAAGGGTTGCAGTGAGGCTTTAGGATAAAGAGCTGGATCATAGTAATCAATCAGTATTTATTAAATGCCTCCCATGTGCCAGGCACTGTGCTAAATGCTGCAGACACAAAAGAAGCAAAAGACAGTACCTACCTTAAAGGAGTTTACAATCTAATGGGGGAAATAACATGCAAACAAATATGTACACAGCAAGCTATACACAGGATAAATAGGAAATATCAGAGGGAAGGCACTGGGATTAAGAAGGGTTTGGGAAGACTTCCTGTAGAAGGTGGGATTTAAAGGAAGTCAGAGAGATCAGTAGGCAGAGCAGAGGAGGGAGAGTGTTCCAGGCATGGTGGTGGGGGGAAAGTCCAGAGCCAAGAGATGGAGTGTCATGTTTGTGGAATAGCCAAGAGGGCAGTGTCACTGGATCAAAGAGTATATGGTGGAAAGTAAAGTGTAGGAAGACTGGAAAGGTAGGAAGGAACTAAGTTCTGAAGGGCTTTGAATGCCAAATGGAGCATTTTGTATTTGATCCTAGATGCAACAGGAAGCCACTAGAGTTAATTGAGTTGGTGGGGGGAGGGAAGGTGCCATGATAAGACCTTTGCTTAAGAAAAATCATTTTAGTGACTGAATGGAGAATGGATTGGAATGGGGAGGGACCTGAGGCAGGCAGATCCACCAGCAGGCTATTGCAGTAGTCCAGTCTTATGGTGATGAGTGTCTGCACTAGGTGATGGCAGTGTTGGAGGAGAAAAGGGGGACCTATTGGAGAGATATTGCAAAGGTGAAATTGACAGGCCTTGGCAACAGATTGGTTATGGCAGATGAGAGATAGTAAGGAATCCAGAATGACTCCTAGGTTTCGAGCCTGAAGACTAGAAGGACAGTAATGCCCTCTACAGTAATAAGGAAGGTAATGCCCTCTACAGTAATAAGGAAGGTAGGAGGAAGGGGAAGGTTTAGTGGAAAGGTAGTGAGTTCTGTTTGGGGCAAACTGAGGTTAAAATGTCTACTAGATATTCAGTTTGAGATGTCTGAAAGGCAGTTGAAGATGCAAGATTGGAGGTCAGCAGAGAGTTTGGGGCAGGATAGACAAATTTCACAATCATCAGTGTAGAGATGCTAATTAAATCCATGGGAGCTGATGAGATCACCAAGTAAAGTATTGTAGAAGGAGAAGAGAAAGGGGCTCAGGACAGGACCCTGAGGGATACATATGAATAGAAGGCATATACTGGAAGAGGATACAGCAAAAGAGACAAATAAGGAGCAGTTAGGTAGGAGGAGAAGTAGGAGAAAGTGGTGTCTTGAAAACCTTAAGAGAAGAGAGTATCAAGGAGAAAAGAGTGATCAACAGTGTCAGAGGCTGCAAAGAGGTCAAGTAGAATGAGAACTGAGAAAAGACCATTTGATTTGGCAACTGGAGATAATTAGTAACTTTGGAGAGAAGTTTCAGTGGAATAAAGTCAGAAATCAATGTAAGGGATTAAGAAGGGAATGAGGGGAGAGAAAGTAGAAAGGGCAGAAAAGATGTAGGACAATAGTTACTAGGGGAATAGAAGGATCAAGTGAGGTTTTTTCCCAAGGTGGGGAAGACTTAGGCATGTGTGTAGGCAGCAGAGAATGAACCAGTAGAAGAGGAGAGATTGAAAATAAGTGAAAGAGGGGCAGCTAGGTGGCACAGTGGATAAAGCTCCGGCCTTGGAGTCAGGAGGACCTAAGTTCAAATCTGGCCTCTGACACTTACTGGCTGTGTGACCCTGGGAAAGTCACTCAACCCTGATTGCTTTACCAAAAAATAAAATAAAACAAGTGAAAGAATGGAGATGACAGAAGGGGCAATCTGTTAGAGGAGACAGGATAGAATGGGATTGCTTAAACAAGTAGAGGGGTTAGTCTTTTGTAATGAGAAGCCACTTTATCATGTAAGTCAGGGGTAAAGGAGGAAATAGTGGCAGAAGGCATCTGAGTGATAGAAGATGAAAAAGAGAGGAAAAGAGGGGAGCTCATGGTGAATGGCCTCAATTTTTTCCTGTAAAATATGAGGCAAGGTTCTCAGCTGAGAGAGTTAAGGGAGGTCTACAATGCATCCTGGAGAGGGTTAGTAGAGAGTTAGTAGAGAGTCATATATGTTCATTCAATTCCTATTTACTTTTGGGTATAGCAGGAATACTAATGACAGTTTATTGTTAACTATCTACTTAGTTATAATTAAGTAGCATAGATACTGGCCGTCAATCTGAGGAAGCAGGTTTCCAAAGATCTGCATATTGGATTGGAACACATCCTCTGTATAGCCAGGAAGGGCAATTCTAAACATGTGCCAACTGTTACGTGTGTGTGTGTGTGTGTGTGTGTGTAAAAGGCAGAATAGACATAAAGACTGAATGGATGTCCATAGTAGAAGATATGTGCAAAGAGAAGAAAACTGACAAGTTAATTAAGTTGTGTTTTTGTGAATGCTATTATTCCCATGGAAAGATGCTAAAGTAAAACATTATGGTTTGGTTAAAATCAATGAAAGTGGTTTTTTTTACATTTCAGAATCTTGAATTTTATACCAGTGAGCCAGGTTACTGCATACTTATAGGAAATAACAACTCTGATTAAAGCAAAGGTCATAACTTAATACACACTTAACTTTGATGACAGAAAAGTATCCTGAAACATTATAAATTTGCCAGATGTTCTTACCTGACATGGGATTACTGCATACTCCTAATTGTGACACTCTATCCTTGGAGACTTTTAAGCACATTGTTATAAATACACATGGTTAAAGGACTTTTCTGTACTTAAATTAACCTCTAATTTTCACCCCCCCCCAAGTATTTTCAATATGCTTTTGAAGCCTGGCAAATATATCATTAGAAATAATAATCATATTATAATAACAGCTACGTAGATCTATTAAGTGCCATCTATGTGTAAAGTACTGTGATAGGTACTGGGCACAGAAAGATAAAAAATGACCAAGTGCTTTCCTTCATGGAACTTACATTCTATTTGAAGTTGGGAGATAACAATATGCACAAAAATATTTAAATATGATAGAGTGTAAAGGAGGTAGAAAAGACATCCAAAGTACTCCAGGAAAATTTGAGGAGGGAGAGGAACCCAACTTCACTGGAATATTGTTTGGGTTCAGTCATTGAACCCAATAGTAGGAAGTAAAAGTAATGTAGGAGTTCAAGAAGGGGAAGAACAGTGAGGATGGCATGAGTTGAGGAGGTGGATGGTAGGGGCAGAGGGCGAGTTTGCAGTTAAGGTTATAAGTTAAGTTGTGACTTGTTCATAGAACCAATAAAGAGACTGCTCTGTAATTGAGGTGATCTGAGGGAACATAAAAAGTACCCTACCTATAAATCACTTGGAGGCCTTTACTTTACTACTGAGATGCAATAGTATGGTTAGTGGAAGGAGCACTGACATCTGGGAATCAAGAGATCTGGCTTCTAGTCAAACTCAGAAAAGGATAGTGACTCACTTAAGGTCACACAGATAGTAAGCAACAAAATCAGGGCACTGCTTTGTTAATTAGAATAGAATTTTAATTATAACAAATAAAATGCTCATTTCCAGGTTACAGAAATTCTGTCTAGAACAAAGAGTACAGCTAGGTATTTGATAGTAAATTAAGAAGTTAAAAGTTAAAAGAGGTGAGTGTCATGTCTGCACCACCATGAACAACCTTCATTCTCCTATGTTTTTAATTGTTTTGTGTGCTAGTTTTTGGTTATGTTTGGATGAAAAGGAACAATGCTGATAAGTTCTGTTTGAGATCAAGACAAAAAAAATTAAATTTAGAAAGAGCTCCTCCATTTTTCCTTTTCTTCTCCCTGCTTCCAACACAAAAAGCACACAATCAAGCACTATTGTTATAGTTTTATTACTATCTGGGCAAGAACAGTGAAAACATTTATTAAATAGAATTAACACATCAAATGAACTATAACTAAATCAACATAATACTGTTAATCTTGACCATCTGCTAGCATATGGAAATAGCTTTGCTATATAGAATCATTCTTTGTAAAGGAATTTCATATTGATTCAGCACCTCATGATACTAAGGTATCATTTTGTACCCTACATCAGTGATGGCAGTTTTGTGCTTTTGAATTTGGATGGCAAATTTGATATAGACACCTTTAATCATGTGTGTGAGTTACAGCTTGTATGTTAATAGTTCTTTCTACAATAAAATATTTATCTTTAATCACTAAAGCATGAATCTTCTCAGCATCAAACTTCATAAAAACTGAAAAACAATATTCATATGTTATGCATCAGTGTTTCCAAACAGGTACAGCTGCAAAGGACAAAAACATCTCTTTGCACAACTGAGATTTGTCTGTTCACAGTTTTTGAAAAAGAGATCTGCTGTCAATGAAATTAGATTTTTTTAAAATCATGAACTTAAACAAAACCAAGTCAAATAGGCATGTATACAAAGTAGAACAGAAAAAGGATTGTACATGAAAGTACAAATCTCTATTATGTAAAATTTGCTTTTCCTTTTTAGTATATGTAAATTCTCAATATGGAACTTTCAAAGTTATCCTACTTGTCAGTATTTCCTTCTGGTCTTCTGTTTTCTTTTGTGCATTAAAACAAAACAAAAAGCAAAACAAACCTCCTCAGAGGCCTTCTTTTGTTTCTTTCTTTTTCTTTTTAGCTACTCTCTTATTACCTCTCCTCTTCCTTCTAGCTCACTTCCAAACTCAAACAAAAATAGAAAAAAAGAAAAACAAAACCCTTGGAACAAAAATGAAACAAAAATTTTTTAACAAATACGCATTGTCAAGCAAAACAAATTTCTACATTAGCCAGCTCCAAAAATCTCTCATTCTGTACCTTAAATACATTATCTCTCTGCCTCAACTAAATTATAAAATTAGCAAAATTAAAGTTTTCCCTTTCTGTACACCATTCGTCCTCAACAGGAATTCTGCTCTACATAGCCCAAATTGGAGATGCCTAGTGCTCCCCTGTTTCTAGCCCCTTCGATCTAGGAAAGCTGGAAACCTGGAAGGATATGATTTTATTTTCAGTCTGATTCTAATTCTGTAGCATTTAAATCTCTTAAGGATTTCCCAACTGATAAATGGTCAAAGGATGTGAACAGGCAGTTTTCAGATGAAGAAATCAAAGCTATCTACAGTCATATGAAGAAGTGCTCTAAATCATTTTTGATTAGAGAAATGTAAATTAAAACAACTCTGAGGTATCATCTCGCACCTATCAAATTGACTATTTTGACGAAAAAGGAAAATGATAAATGTTTCAGAGGATGTGGGAAAATTGGGACACTAATGCCCTGTTGGTGGAATTGTGAACTGATCCAACCATTCTGTGCAATTTGGAACTATGCCCAAAAGGCTATAAAACTGTGCATACCCTTGCTCTAGCAATACCACTTCTAGGTCAATACACAGACATTTTAATAACTAGTTTATTGTATACTTGGAGCATAGTTCCATGGTAAACAAAAACCAACAGGCCATAAGTGGCATTTTCAAAAAATCTTATGTAGGACAAAGCAGAGTGGATATAATTGGAATTTCTACAGAAGGCAAAGGAGAAGGTAAAGATCTATACATCAAAGAACCAATAACAGAAGGGGAAGATCTACATAAGCTAAAATAATAAACTGATCAGCAAATACTCAGGGATTTAACTGCGATTTGTGGACAGAGCAGGAACTAACCAGATAGTACTAGAACTAGAGTTGATGTCTCAGATTAAGTAAATGGGGGTAATAAAGCTAAGCCAAAATTCTTTTCTCACTAACCTCATAATTCCCTAAGCTAAAATCTGATGTCTCAGATAAATTCTGCAAGCTCTAGCTTGTGATGTAACTGTCTCGAGAAAACTGTGACAATATTAAAATTCTTTTACATTTATTATTGCACATTAGTATTCTATTACATTCATATACTATAATTTTCTCAACCATTCTTCAGTCACTGGGTCTCTGTTTCCGTAGCAGAGTGCAATGAGTTTTTGATTCAGAGGATCTCAGTTCAAATACCACTTCTGACACTACCCATGTGACCTTGGTCAAGTCATGTCAATTCTCTGGGCTTCAATTTCCTCATCTATAAAAATGAAGGAATGGCATTAAAAGACTTATGAGATCCCTTTCAGCCCTTGAGCTCTGATCGTTTGGTTCATGCAACATGATTTTGGCACCTTTAACCTTTTTCACCTCCTGAATACGTCTTAAAGTTTATTTGAGAGCACGTATTGTGCTGCTTGTCTTATTTTCTTCAATTAATTCAGGTATTCTTTAATTCACCTAGCGTCACTCTATACAAGTGTGTCCTGAACCCAGTTTCTGGAGCTTTTCCCAGTGCCAAAATTTCTAGTTATGGTGGTATAATCCATTGTTGTGATCATTCCACTGCCAGTATTTTCCACAAGCTGATACTGACTGTTCCATTGGGGTGAGCATTCTGACAGAAATTAGCTTAGAGTCAGAAATGCTCTCTCTGTTCAAGGCACTCTGAAAGGAAAAGGGTTGAAACCCTATACTACCACTTCAATAAAGGTCCTACTTCTAAGATACATGGAGAGCTGATTCAAATTTATAAGAATAAAAGCCATTCTCCAATGATAAAAGATACGAACAAGCAGTTTTCAAAAGATAGAAATCCAAGCTATCAAGAGTTATATGAAATAATGTTCTAAATCATTATTAATTAGAGAAATGCAAATTAAAACAACTTTGAGGTTCCTACCTCACAACTATCAGATTGGCAAAGAGGACAAAAATGGAAAACAACAAAGGTTGGGGAGGGGCAGTGCTACAGGAAAACAGGCAAATTACTGCACTGTTGGTACAGCTGTCAATTGGTATAGCTACTCTGGATGGGAATTTGGAACTATGCTCAAAAAGTCACTATATTGTGCATGACTTTTTACTCAGAAATACTTCAACTATGTCTATACTTCAAAGAAATCTAAGAATGAAGAAAACGACCTATTTATGGCAGTCATTTTTACAGTAGCACATGTCCAAAACTGAATTATCTTTCCCCCTACACTTTCCCCTCTTCCTAACTTCCTTATTACTGCTAAGGATACCACCATCCTCCCACTCACCAGTGCTCAAAACCTAGATGCCAATTTTGACTCCTTTCTCACTACCACCCTGCCATAGCCAATGTTGCCAAGTTCTGCCAATTTTAGCCTTATACTATCTCTTGAATATGCCCCTTTCTCTCCTCTGAAACTGCTACTACCCTAAAGCAGCTCTTATCACCTCATGCCTAGACTATTGCAATAGCCTGTTGGTTAGCTTTTCCACACTTCAGTCTGTCTTTCCACTAAGTTATCAAAGTAGTATTCCTGAAGCGCAGGTCTGGTCATATCACTCTCCCTTCCTTTACTCAATAAACTCCTGTGGTTCCCTATAACCTTCAGGATTAAAAACAAAATCCTCTTTTTAACATTTAAAGCCCTTTATAATTATGTCCTTGTACCACTTGCATACCTTGTACCACTTTGTACCACTGTCTCTTCCCCTTTTGTTGTAAGAGACAACTCTTACAAGAGTTGGAAGAGAGGAGAGTAAGGAAGAGAGCAGAATACACTGGGAAATGAAGGTGTTGTAAAAACAAAAGATATCAGTAAGAATTTTTTTTTTTAAAAGAAAAAGGTTAATCTTCCTTAAGCATAGATCTGTTTCTATAACTTCAGTTCTTGATGTCTTCTAATGGCTCTGTACTATACTTACACAAAAAAGTTTTAACACCTACACTTGGCATTCAAAGTCCCACAAAGTAGTGACTTCTTACCTTTCTGGGCTTATCTCTCACATTATTCACCAAATCAAACTGGAATACTCAAGATCTCCCATGTGTGCCCCAAGCATTTTCTACCTCTGTGTTTTTGCTGATCTATAAAGTGAGGGAGTTGAATTAAATATCCTTCTAACTCTTAATTCAATGATGGTATGCTCTCCAATTATTGAAATTCTATCCATCATTTGAAAGACCAGCTCAAACACCACCTTCTTCATGAAACTCCCCTGATCACATCCTACTCCACCTGACACCCTATCATATAAAGGCTTCCCCTTAATTAAACCTCATATGGTACTTTGTCTGTACTTGTCACCATTTTGTTTTAAAGTTGTATATATTTTCTCCACTAGGTTATAAGCTCCATGAAGAGAATTGTTTTAGCTCATTTGCCTAACCTGGCATTATGTTCTGCACATATTAGGCATTTAATATTTGTTGACTATTGTTGAATACAGCCAGGTATAGATACATTGAGGCATATTCCTTTTCTTTTGCTAGATTTCATGGAAATTAGTTATTGAGTATTTTCCATATGAACTTCATTAATTTTCTTTTTTTGGGGGGGCCTAGGCAATGGGATTAAGTGACTTGCCCAGGGTCACACAGCTAGTGTCAAGTGTCTGAGGCCGGATTTGAACTCAGGTCCTCCCGACTCTAGGACCGTTGCTTTATTCACTGCACCATCTAGCTGCCCCTTGATTCATTTTCATATCAATCATTGATAAGTGGGCATAAGCACTAAGCCAGTGCCAAGATCTAAGTTAAATCAAATGAGGTCAACTAGATTTACATTAGGAGAATGTAGTAGTAATGAGCTGGGACATATAAAACACCTCATGCCTTTTGGTACTTTTTAACTAATGAAATACCTTATCAGCTTTGAGAATTTCCTTTTGTGAAGGCCAGAAGTATTAGGTATTATTTTTTCATGTATTATGTTTTAAAACATTACTAAAGCAGGCATTCTTCAACTTTCTAGCCAGAAGTTGTTAATATTAAGCCTCAGATGTTGGAGCAGGAGTTTTTAACCTTTTTTGTGTTATAGACGTCTTAAGCTATCTGGTGAAGTGAACAGACCTCTTCTCAGAAAATGTTTTAAAATTCATAAAATTAAACACATAGGATTACCAAAGAAACTATTTATGTTGAAATAGTTAGCAAAATATTACGAGACAAGTTTGTGGAACCCAGGTTAACTCTTGATTTAGAGCTTCTAGCCTTGGTTAACTTCAGGAGTAGGTATTTTTAAGTTTGATCACATTGTCTGAAACATGGAAAACATCGGACAAAGAATGAAATCTGGCAGCAGTCAATAAACACCTCATTCTAGCATAATGTGATCAAGGTTGGAAATTAAAGGGAAAAATAGGGGATAGAGGAGAGTTTCTTAAAGGACAAAAAAAAAATGGAATGTTAGCAGGTTTCATCTTGTCCATTAAATCAGAGGATATCAACAGGTCATTCATCCTGTTCATTAAATAAGAAAATATCAATAGGTCATAATAATTCCACATACTAATGACTCGACTTTCTG
This sequence comes from Vombatus ursinus, assembly GCF_900497805.2. Lineage (NCBI taxonomy): Eukaryota > Metazoa > Chordata > Mammalia > Diprotodontia > Vombatidae > Vombatus > Vombatus ursinus. Next base: position 18,632,370 of record NW_020940355.1, on the reverse strand, counting down.
AGAATGCAGCTCATGTTTATGCATTTTTATTCAGCAAAAGGTATGCCTGTTTTATCTAAAACCAAACTTTTTATCAGGGCTAGTAAAAGTTGGGTCATCTGTAACTTTACTGGCACTTGTATAATAGATGACCAGGATGAACTGCAAGGTAGTGAAATTCCTTCTAAATCATTTTAGATTTAATTCTAGGCAGTATAGTTTGTGTTGTTGGTACCCTAAGCCTTTGAAAATCTATATAGGGAGTCCTCTGTTTCAAAATTAGAAGCACCATTCCCCAAAGAAATGTCAAATGGTGGTTGGGTACCACAAACTCACAAGCATATTTTAATCTGTTTAATTTATTAAAGTCCCACTAAATACAAAGCATGGTATTATAACTCCATAAAACTAAATTAAGTGTTTATTTCGAAGTTTCAAAATTTTTAAAGTAACTAAAATTACATTCCTCAGTGTTATTTTACAAAAGCATAAAAATATATGAATCTAAAAAGGTTAAGAACCGTGACAAGGATTACGAGAAGGATATGAGACTGAGGGTGTGTCAATGTTGTAGATGGAGACAAAGAGAATTTAAAAATGGCCTCTTGTCCTTATGGAGCTCATAGCTTGTGCAAATAGAGGTAAAGTGGAGGGAGGTACAACATCTGTTGTGTAACTCAATGACAGAAGAGAAATACTGAGTGATATGAGTGTCTAAAGAATTAAAGAATTTCCAGCTGCTGAGGAGAATCGGAGTAGACTTCATGGAAGCAAGTGTTAGAGATGGGCCTTAAAGGATGTTTTTCAATAGACAACAGATATGTCTTTCAATTGGTCAGGACTAGGAATCAGGTAAGAGAGAATCTGGTGAGAAAACCAGTTAGGAGATGTTGCTCTGGTAGGTGATAATAAAAGTCTTTACCTAGATGGTGGAATTAAAGAAACAAGTTGATAAAACCAAGGAAAACTGCAGAAGTGAAATGAACAAATCAAGTGCCAAGGATAACCAATTTATAATGTAGCCTAAATACACATCTTACCAAGAGCAGCAGAGAATTTCAACACAATTTATAACAATGTTTCTAGGGAAAATGCATTTCAATTTGGGAATGGATGAAACAATTGAATTTGACTGGTTGCAACCCTGTTAAGTGGGAGAAGAGATTTCTCTTCCAAGTTAAGAACATCACTTCCCTCAGCTTGGGGTACAGAAGGTTGGAAGATATACAGTGAAAAAGTGAGTGTAGGGGACATAAACTGTTTAAGAAATGAGTTGCTTTTTCTCACAAATGGGTAAGAAAGTAAAGTTGAAGACTGGGCACCAATATTTGTTGTGATCATAATGTAATAAAACTTCAGTTTCTGGTTTAAATGTCATTTTAGAAAATTAAACATGTTCCAGATTAGGGGTTCTTAATTCAGGGTACACGGACCCCAAGAGATTAGGGGATTGATTTGGGGGAGGGGACTATAAAGTTGGACAGGGGAAAAACTACATCTTTATACTGACTAACGTCTAAATTGAAATCTATTATTTCCTTCAATTATTCTGCAAAGGAACTGATATACTTCATCAGACTAAGGCAGTCTGTAACAGAAAAAAAGATTAAGAATCCACATTCTAGATAGTTACGCAGCAATATAATTAAGGGATCACTAAGAATTCTATCATGATATCTCTTGAATATTTTCCATATTGCAATAGTAATCAAAACATTAAATAACAATGAATAATGAGAACTCAAACACCACTACTTTGAAAGGGAGACTTTCTATTAATATGAGTTCAAAGCTATATAGACATGTATTGAAGACCTCCTTTATTCGTGTTACACTAACTTAGGAAGTATACTCTTGCGTATGTGACTTGATTTAGAAAATTCAGTCTTCATTATATCTTAAATCAGTGAGGAATCTCTTGGTATTATCCTTCTCTCTTTACTCATTGCATTTTATAGAATACAACAACAAAAAAAAATCCATTGACTCAAGATAATATATATCACCCACTTCCCCTAAGGGCAATTCAGCTCTTAATTTCACCCCAATGAATAGTGACTGCAGAAAAGAAACAAAGACTTTTTTCAACCATATTTACTAGATCACACAAATATTTGCAAACAAATAAATCTCTTTTCCCTTTTGGTATCCTTGGCAGAATTTATTAAAGTTTTATTGTAAACAAACTAGTGTAAACATTCATGGATGAAAAAAATGAAATTTTAAATATGGTACAGAGGTCAATAAATAGCTAAACAGGAATGAATACTAATAACGCTGTAGAATTTTTTTACATTAAGACTGAGCCACTGATTTCAACTTCGTCAAAATAAATTTCACCTACAAAACAAGGCAATTTAAAACTTGATTCTGATTCAAGTTTTTAAAAACTACAGTTGCATTTTTACATTAAAAAGCTGCAAATTAAACTCTAAAGAACAAATTAAACATTTGGACATACTTTGACACATTATCAAAAGTTCTTCTAGCCTGTAAAGGATTGGATATCTATTTAAGTTAACTACAAGGTCTAGAATTCCATTTCCTTTAAATAATTCTCAATTACTCTTCCGTATGGCATGGAAATCTCGACGATCTTCTAATGAGTATTAGTATAAAGTCTGTTCTTGATAAAAACAACACTAGACAGATGTTGTCTGATGCCTGGATAATGCTGAATGTGAGAAAACCAGCGAGACATATTTATATATTTCTCCTTTTCTTGAAATGTAAGGTCAACCTAAAACCAAACAGACATTACATAAGCTCAGTTAATTTTAGAACAGGAGATAGAATGTTGCAAAGACCAGTTCTCTGAGGCCACCACTGAGATAAAAGTTAACGTTCCAGCTTCTCCTGGGCAGAGGTCTGCATGGGCTTTCTTTTTCTTGTTCAGGTCAAAGCCAGTGTTTGATGCAAGGAGGCTCATCAACCACCAGCTCAAATCAAAGTCATGTCCTGAGAGGATCTAGAAGCTCTAAGAGCTTTTGGAAGAGGTGAGATTTCTGAGGAAAAGGGAGCGCACAAAGGACAATCGATTTTCCGAAGTGTTTCTGGCAAACTTAATATAAGCATGTTAAACTCCAAAAATATTATCTAACAAAAGAGTAGAGTACAATAATCCAGAGAGAAATGTTCACTTCTATTAAAGTCAAAAGTTTGCCATAGTACTCAACTCATAAGAAACTGATGTTGGAACCAGTTGTTATGTCAAATGAATGTTGCTAAATGATAGAAGAACAAACTATTTCTAGCAGTGAAAAACTCAAATTAAAGTACAATTGAATATATTTTATCAAATAGGACAAGAGTATTGCAGTTTTTTCTCCTTTTCCAAATAAGAGGGTAAGGACTAGAAGAATTCATAACAATTTTCTTTGTATCTCCAGGACCTAACAAAGTATAACCCAGAAGGCAATTAACATTTAAATTGAAAAATGCCGCTGAATCTGATTTAAATAAATTCATGCAACAAAAAGTGGGATGGCGTATAGATACCTGTCATTTTGAAACAGCATGGTTAGGTAAGGACTGAGTTCAAATTCAAACAAGGGACTCTGAGGATTTTCCTTGAGAAAATGTTTGAGTTAATCTTTTTGAGTTATAAGGTTGAGGGTAAAGATAGAAAGGCAGTAACACACAAACCACAGGCATGAGGAGCATGGCCAGCTTCCCCCCACAGTTCAATCAACAAACATTTGATTCACTAGCGCCATCTGTGGAAATATTAAATTTGGTATCCTATCTGAAGAATCAGATAAACAAAGCCTTCTCCAAGAACAGTGTAAACATGGGCAATATAGTATGTAGCTGGTTTCACAACTATGTGGTAAGACTGAAGCACATTTCAAAGGTCCTTTACTGGATATCAGTCTTTATTTTTAACGAAAAAGAAAACAAAACGAATTTGAGGCTCATGGAAATGAGACTGCAGCAAAGCTACAACACAAGATTTCTCCATCTGTTTGTACCAATAGAATTATACGCAGCAAACTACACTTGCTAAGAATGTTTTTTTATAAAATATAATTCTCAGTAACAGTTAACGAACTAAACATGATTATATAGATATTAGTTAAGTGTTATTCCTAATTCATTAGCTATAGATTATCAAGTAACAGGCTGACTTTTACTTTCCTATTAAGTGTTACAAAATCTTTCATACATTGTAGGTAACAATACATATTTGCTAAATATTCAAATGTGATTGTAAAATCTCTCATATATGAACACTCTTAGGAACTGAAAAGCAGAACTATGTGAAAATTTGGAAAACTGTTCTTGATTTTTAGTTTTCCACGTGCAGATGCACATTTAGTAGTGAAATGGGGTTTAGAAAGGCTTAACTTTCAAAAAAGGGGGCATAAAATTAAAATAGATATTGATTTCAGCAATTTAGCAGTTCCGGGAGATAGAACTATCTCTAAGTTTCAACCAAACTTGAATCTGGCAATATGTTCAGTAGGCCAGGTGTTTAAATGATTCCCCAAATTTGGCCAGTTACGTTATAATTTAGAGTTCTCTACTGTCTTTTTGAAGAGGTTTAACATTTTTTCTAATCTCTACTCACTTTACTATGCCTTATTTCAAATAAATTTTCTAGTGAGGTTGATGCTCAGTGACAAATGCTATTCAGAATGTTTTCCCAAAAGGTGAGTAAGAACAGACATTACAATGATTAACAAAACATTGTAAAGAAAAACAAGTCAGTTTCTTTTTTCTTTAGCTATTCTGTAATCAAGTTATTCTTTGAATTGGACTTGAACATTAAAGTAAAGAGAGTTGCCAAAGTATTTTCCAAAGAAAACTTGGTTGATAAACTATACATTCAGAATATGAGTCACAGGAAGTGTCACATTCAATATTATCTCACAAAGTGGCAGACGGCTGACCTCACTGTTGCCTGACACTTAACAAACCAAGTGGAAATAAATCTCAACGTTACTAAGCAAAATCAAGTAACAACCTCTCACACCAATCAATATATCCCAAGATAAAAATTTCGTATTTTGGGTCTCGAGAGTAAAGGTTACAAACAGATCCAAAGTACAAAAAAAAAAAAAAATTCAGAAAGGTTTTTGTTGCCACTTCTCTTTTGTTTTTCTGGTTTGATTTACCTGCTTGTCCCACGAATCTGAGAAAAGTGAACAACGAGATGGACCATAATTTGTTCCCTCATTAATGTCTGCCACACAGACATATTAAACAGGAGGTTACTGTAAATAAGATATTTAGCTGGGTCTAATTTTAAACACATGATAACTTAGAACTTTCTTAATGGGATTCCCTGAGCTACCATTTCACTTAGAACAACAGATTTCTACTTTGCCTTTTTTAGCAGGATTAGTTTCTAATAGTATAATCTAATCTATTGTTTTTAATTACCATTTCATCATTGTTATTCAACTACAAGCCAACATGTCTATATACGATAACTTGGCAGGCTGCTCCTAATCCTTCCATATTACTTACAACAGTACTCTGCAATTATTTTCAACTTTAAAGGCCCTGAAAGCATTAACCATTTTCCCACAAATGTGAGAAAAATCTCCAAATGACCACGTTAGGATGAAATGCTAGCTGGCTTCTTATATAAGCTGAAACGGTCAATGCTACATTCTGCTACAGCTTTTATGGCTAGTGCTCTGATATCCTCTTTACAGATTCTCTCTTAAAACTCTATATACTTATTTCTGTTCTAAGTTCCAATCCAAATTTTAGTCAATCTTGCAATGTTATAAAGGATAGGAACTATCTTCCCACCAGGATCACCAGTTACCTGATAGAATTCCATTGCAAGAAGTTATCCTGGAAATAATTTCTTTCTTCTGACTGAAAAAGACAATGTTTCATCCTAGCAAATGTGTCTCTCTAAAAATATTTCTGCCTTCTGACTAGCCATGTGGAATGGAAAAGGGAATTCAAGCCTCTAGGGAATTTCTTCAGCCTCAATGGAAGAGGATAGCAATCGGAATGATTCTGCAACCTGAAGCATTTATAGTTATGGCTGTAAGGTTTGTTTGTTTGTTTGTTTGTTTGTTTTTTTTTGCAACTGGGTCTCCCTTTCTTGCTCAGGTTGGAAGTGAAGTGGCTACTCACAGGCCAGTACCACTACTGATAGGCAAGTTTTGGTCAGTAGTCATTTCTGACTTGGTTCAGTTTACCCTTACTCAAGCAGCCTACTACTGGGTGACAGAGAGGTGGGCCCACACTGTCTACCCACCCTATCTGGCTCACTATATTGGTGACATCTGATTTGCTTCAGCTCACTGCAGCTCAGTAGCTCCTGAGCTCAAGGGATCCACCAGCCTCAGGGATAAGAAGTGTGTATCGCTATTCCCAGCTGTCAGTACTTCTGATATCAAACTGACCTGAAGGTGAAATTCCCCTTTCTCATAAAAATTTCCTGTCCTTCCACCTTTCCTACTCCTGTACTCTTCTCAGATCTAAGGGTGAGGCTCATAGCCTTTGACTGCTTTACCTACTGGGAAACTGGCTTTTCTTTCTGTATTCCCAACATTTCCCATGGTACACAGTAGGCCTCTCATAAGTGCTTGTTGATTCACTTACTTGTGTGTTTTGGGTTTTTTTGGCTAGGCAATGGGGTTAAGTGACTTGCCCAGGGTCACAGAGTTAGTAAGTGTTATGTGTCTGAGGCTGGACTTGAACTCAGGTCCTCCTGACTCCAGGGCCAGTGCTCTATCCACTGCACCACCTAACTGCCCCAATTTACTTACTTATTTTGGTTGGTCCTACAGGGTAGAACAAGGAAGGAGCAACAGGTAGATGCTGAAAGGAGGTAAATTTAGCCTTGATATCAGGAAAAACTTTCTAACAATTAGACTTGTCCAGAAGTGTAATGGATGACCTTCCATTCTTGGAGGTCTCCAGGCAGAAGCTAGATGACTGACCACTTGATGGATATGTTGTAGTGAATCAGTCAATAAGCATTTATTAAGCACCTACTAATATGCTAAGTGTTGGGGATACAAAGAAAGGTGAAGACAATCTCTACTCTCAAAGAACTCACAGTATAATGAGGGAGACAATTTGCAAATTGTGTACAAACACGCTATAATACAGGATAAATTTGAAATAATCAACAGATGACAGGCATTTGAATTAAGGGGGATCAGGAAAGGCTTCTTGTAGAAAATGAGATCTTAGCTAGGACTTGAGGGAAGCCAGGGAAGCCAGAAGACAGATAAGGAGGAAGACCATTCTAGGTGTGGGAGACAGACAATGAAAATACTTGGAGTCAGGAGATAACCTTTACATTACTTCTGTTCCTTCCCTCTGCCCCAAACCTGACACTATTGCCCATCCCATAATGTTTTACTGGCTCAGTGTTCTCCTCTTATAGTTCTCCTCTTATCTCCCTAACCATTCCCTTTCCCCTTTTCTCTCTTCATTTTCATCTTCCTCCTTCCTCTTAAAGATGGGTGCCCCTAAGATTCTGTCCTGGTTCCTTCTCCCTCCCTCCCATTCTCTGTAGATGATTATCGCAATAACCTCTTAACTTGACCTTCTGAGTTCAGTCTATTCCTTTTTACATCATTGTCCCAAGTAACATTCCTAATGCACTGTTGTGATTTAAAAAAAAAAAAAGCCTCAGTGGCTCCCCCATTTTCTGATTCTAGCAATTCAAGACCTTCTAGAATCTGGCGCCAAACTACCTTTCCTGAATTTCACCTTCATACTATATTTTAGAGTAAAACAGACATACTCTATCTCATTTTCTTCCTTCCTGCTCCTGTTTCTATGACTTTGCTCAAATATCACCCATGTTTAGAACTGATTGCCTCCCACACCACCACAGAGGCAGTTAGATGGTACAGTGGATAGAATGCTGGGCCCAAAGTCAAGAAGACTTGTGTTCAAATCCCACACCAGACATTTATTATCTGTGTGATCCTGGGCAAGTAACTTAACCACTACCTGCCTCAGTTTCCTCAGCTGTAAAATGGAGGTGATAACAGCACGTATCACATAGAGTTGCTGTGAGGATCAAATGTGATAATATTTGTAAAATGCTTAGCAAAGTGCCTGGTACAAAGTAGTGCTTAATAAACGCCTGTTCCTTTCCTTTTCCCCATTGTAGTCTCTCCCTTTCTTCAAGGTCCAACTAAGGAACCACCTTTTTCATGAATCCTTCCCTGACCCATCCTGTAGAAAGTGACCCTTCCCTTTTAAACATCTTACTGTATGTGACCTCTCCCTAGCACTTCACATTCTCCTCTCGCTATTTGTGTAAATGTTTTTGTCCCCATTTGATCTTAGTAACTGAAAGCAGATATGTCAGATCTACATTTGCAGTGCCAGTGCCTAACAGTACTTCAGGATGGGTATTTAATAAACTTAATAATATTTATTAATATTACAAATATTATAAATGATAACTATACATAAATTTTAATAAATTTAATTGAAACTATGATTATTATTTGAAATATTTATTTTCTTTAGAACTAAACAATTTAAATCATATAAGAATAGTTAGGGATTTATATAGTCCTTTAATATTTGTAAAACACTTTATAAATATTACTTCATTTTATCCTTACAGTCTTCCTGGGAAGTAGGTGCTATTATTATCCCCATTTTACAAATGAGGACACTAATGGTGAAAGAGGGACTTGCCTAGGATCACAAAGCTATTAATTACCTGAGGCAGGATTTGAATTCAGGTCTTCTTGACTCCATGTCCAGCACTCTAGCCACTGCGCCACCTAAGATATCTCAAATAAAATCAAAGCTCCTAATCTGACAAACGAAGGAGCTAAGGACCAGAGAAGCTGACTGACTCATTTTGCGGTCACGTAACTTTTGAGTGGCAGAGTCAGGCCTAGAAACTGGTTTCCTGACTTCTGGGTCAAAACTATGTCTACCATACTATGCTATGACTTTTCAAAAGAAGTATTCTACTCAAGGGGAGGCAGGATAGGAATCAGGGTTAGAGTAATCAAGGACTGATTCTCAGGCAGCTAGGTGGCTCAGTGGATACAGCATTGGTCCTGGAGTCAGAAGGACCCAAGTTCAAATCCGGCTCAGGCACATAACACTTACTAGCTTTGTGACCCTGGGCGAGTCACTTAACTCCAATTGCCTCACCGAAAAAAAACCCACCAAAAAACAAAAAAAAATGAGGCTTCTCTCAGATGTCCAAGATAAAACAATTTTTACAGGTTTCTTTCCTCTACTAACATAATGTTTATTTTGATCATAAATCAGTACTTTTGTTGTTCTGTATGCTGTTTCACGTGCTGTTACTTGTACAATGAGTTTGTAATAGTCCTCTGGAAAAAAATCCACACCTCATACTTTGTTCCATTCTTTGTCCATCATACTAGGTAGTTGGCACCTAATAAATACTTGGTAAACTGAATTTTGCTATCACCATGAATCATGAAACTAAATATCAAAGATTTGTGATTTCATCAGTACTACTTTTACTAATTCAGATTTCTTAATGGACGATCTCAAAGAACTACCCGATGCTGAGAAGTTATGTGACCTAGCCTGAGATACACTGTCAACACTACTAAGTCTTTCTTTGTGACCAGCACTCTAACCACTACATCACTCTCCCTCATTTATAACTACAAGAAAAAAGATTGAGTTCATTCAACAATATATAAGGTCCTACTCTAAATACAATGATACAAAGATGCGAAATACACAAGTCCTGCCCTCCAAGTGTTACCCATAGAGCTGGAAGATTATCTGAAATCTCTCTGTACTAAAATCAAAGAACTACTGAATTTTAGAGCTCCACTCCTCACACTGCTGATTTATTCATGCCAATGTCACCAAACTCCCTGTATAAGAGAGGACTACTCTCGATTGTGAATTCCTAACCCAGACCCCCATTTGATGAAGCACCTAGCCATGATCACTTTGCTCTGGGCTCCTGGTACACAGCACCTAATAAGGAAAACGAAGCCTCAAAGAAATAATTGATGAATTAAGCTCACATAGCTAGTTACTGCAGAGTTGGGACTAAAATTAGTATACTACACCTTAAAAAGGCACATAAATCTGAACTCTTTTGTTCAAAATAGTAAAAGGCACTGCAAAGAGATTAAATACACATTAAGTTCACAAAGTACAAATAGCCCTATAACCTTGATCAAGACACTCTCTGAGCCTCAGTTTCATCATCTGTAAAGTTCGGCCTTGTCTACCTTACAGTATGTTCATAAGGATCATATAAGATAAAGTGGAGGAAAACACTTGTAAGTATATGGTTTCAGGCTCTACACAAATGGTATTATCTTCTCCACAAAACTTTTTTTCTTTTCTTTCTAATGGCAGCTGATGGCATAGTGGACAGAGAACTGCGTCTAGAGTCAGGAAAACTTGAGTACAAATCTGACATCAGACACTAACTAGCTGTGTGGCCCCAGGGAAGGCACTTAATCTCTGCCTGCCACAATTTCTACAACTGTGAAATGAGGATAATAACAACATCTATCGTGCAGGACTGTAGTAAGGATCCAATGAGATAACGTTTGTACAAACATTCTCCTGTCTTTCATTTTTCTTGCAAAAATTAATCCTGTTGATACAAATTCAACTGACAAATACCAACATGAAAGAAAATTATTTCAAAATTTTGTTAAGCATTCAAAAACTTTAGGAAATACTTACTATGAAACGATGAAGTCCATAGTACAATAAAACATCTGCTACAGTAAAATTATTACCAGCAAAGTAGACTTTATCTTCAAGATATGAGTTAAGATCCTAGAAGAGAAAAATTAACAAATTACAATGAGAGCAGCAGTCTGGCAACATAATGATGTACTCTTAATGACTTAGGAAGACCATGTTTTCTGAAATTCATCTCAACATCCATTTTTGACATTAATAGAAAAATAGTAGAAATTTGCAAACTGTATGCTCACCACTCTTAGTTTCGACTAACTTAAAAAGAAATAGTCACTAGCAAATGCTTTTAATTTCCCCCTAATACATGAACAAAGTTTATTTTATAAACAAAGGCTCATTAAAAATAATTCAAAGAGACTGTCGTGCCAGTGCTATAGACACTGTCAGTAAATGACATGTTAGGTTTCTCCAATAATGCTGACTGACTTGGTGTGAAGGAGGCATATACTTTTGTTCTGCTCCCTTCTGGACTTCCATGGCATATTGATCACTGTTAAGTTGACAACCATGGAAAAAGCTGAAGATCTTTTTATTTCTAGAACTCTTAAAACTCCCCATGATTTCTGAAGCTTAAAAGACTTCTCTGACAAGGAAAAAGCTATATCATCAAAAAGTTGTTCATACTTTTAAGCGGTGGAACAATATTCTCCCCAAGCAAAAGGCTCCCTTAGAGAAACCAAAGAATATTTTGGTGAAATTTATGTTAGAAGGCAAAAATTTAAATAGGCCTGAACCTAAATGCAATACTACATAGGCCAAGGTGAAGAAAAATCAGTTTATTCTTTGGGAAGGAAAAAGGAGGTTAAAAAGTTATTCAAAATGCTTTTGTCTCTCCCACTAATTTGTTTAAAAATGATTTTACTAGGCACTAAAACTCCCAGTGTCACAGAACAGAAGTGTAATGACAATGTATTAATGTTCTTTTTAGAAATGTTTTACATTTCTTGTAGTTAGGCTACAACAGACTATACATTAGGACTTTCCCAAGGATTTCTTATAGAGACTTCTCTCAAGATTAAAGAAAACTATTGAAGTCAATGGAAGAAAGTACTATGGACAGAATATCACAGTCAGTAGCAATAAGATGCTAAGATTCTATTCTAAAAATTTAACTTGTCTCTATCTACTGTTGCATACTTCTTAAAAGAGGATGTGAGCAGGTAGAACTCAGTCTCATTGACTATAAGCTTGTTTACAGAATTAAGCTCTTGCTTCTATTCAAAAGTATAAAGCTTTCAAAGGGTTCCAAAGTCTTGAAAACAAGACGGATGGGAGTCAGAAGAGATCTGGGAAAGGAGGAATGACATTTATATATGCATGCAGGAGGGCTACTAAAAACAAAAGAAAAATAGAGAGGACAGGGAAAGAATATTCTAAATGTCTTCAGGAAATTCCCTTAGTTAAGTTGTAGAATTGAGAGATGGTTCATCTCCTAAGGATGAGCAGTTTTGATATATAAAAGAACTTGGTCTTGGTTTGTTTTGTCTGGAGTAGCCATAAAATTAGTTAGGAAAAAAATAACAGTAGTAGTTAATTGCTTTGAATAGTGTGTACTTTCTAAGCTATGAAAAACATCAACATTATACCAAGTAGCAAAATTGTTTTTTTTTTTAGGAAAGCAAATGATTAAATAAAGATTTCTGGACAATTATTTAAATGACATTTTCCATGTGAATGAGCGATAATATCTTCTAGTCTGAGAAGTAAGCAGGTTAGAAAGCCCTGACATAAAAAAAAAAATAATCTCCTTAGTGTCTATCTATAATCTTTTCTTTGTGTCATGACTTCTGGAAAATAGGACAATAGATGGGAATGCCCTCAAAAGTCACCTCATCCAACTCTCTCATTTTACAAAAGAAGAAATTAAGGCCCAGTGACTTGCCAAGGATCATACAGGTAGTGTCTGAGGTGGATTTTGCTTTTAGGTCTTCTAATGCCAGAGTTAGTACTCTTTGGAAAAGATTTTAGGTACTTTCCCAGAAAAGAAAAATAAATTCCACAAATTAAAAGATACATTTACACAATATCCTAATTAAATTTAACATACTAAAATCAAAGTCTGCTTGTCTTTATCTTGCTGATTTCATGTATTTTGTTCCTTTTGTTAACTTTGTGCCTGAACAAATTCCATATATTTTCAAATATGTAACAAATTACAAAATATTAACATTAATTATGGCTTCAGAAAGATAAGAAAGCTTTATGGTTTAAGGCATTTCTACATCTTCATGTGTGATTCCTCTACATATCTTTTATCTGAAATATCCCTTTGAAGTCTAGAATAAGAAATTATAAATATGAAATGTTATTTTTAATGCCTTGCTTCTTTGGGTTAGGAAATGTTTGTGCCCTTGATTTTGTCAGGATACTGACAGGACGGGGTTGGACAAAGGCTCTGTTTGGTGGTAATCCATTATCAGATAGTATATTAAAAAATCAGTAATAAAAGCTCTTTATAACATTTTACACAAGAGAGGCAAGGTATGTAGGACTCTCTGAAGGTCAGTGAAGACCACAGTATTTTATGAAAGATTTACAGTAATAGAAATTACCCACATTTCACATATAAGCCAATAACAGAGAAGGGTCTACATAACACCTGTAGAAGACACACATATGATATGATGTACTTTTTTCAGATATAAAAGCTACTTCAAGATTGGTAGGGTATATGCTTTGGGTGGTTTTTAAAGGAGTATTCAAATATCAAGCAGTAGTGATATCATTTTCATCATAATGTAAAAATAATAATAGCTAGCATTTATATATTACCTAGTATGTGCTAAGTGCCTTACAAATATTGTCTCCCAATAACCCTGGGAGGTAGATGCTATTATTAACCCCATCTTTCAGGTGTGGAACTGAAGCACACAGAGGCCAAGTGATTTATACTTGGTCACATAGCTGTTAAGTATCTGAGGTTAGGTCTTCCTAAGTAGAGGTCCAGGGCTCTATCCATTGCACCACCTAGCAGCTTCTATTAGTAAGTACAGAACAGTGTATAAATTAAGATGTGCTAAGCCTTACATATCTATACCATGTCTGACTAATGAAAAGTTGGCTTTTAGGGTTATATACAGTATGCTGAAATATGGGCAAAGTACTAGTAAAAAATAAGTTACACATGTATATCCAAGAATATCACATCATCACATGTAAGTGCAAAATATTTTGTATTTCATTTTCAAGATATTAAAAGTCTGCTAACTGAACAAATTCATTATATGTAGAGTATACAACAATTTTAAGTTTAAGTATGTTAAAAGGTATTAAATTCAGAAAATGAGGACCCATGACTACTGATTACAAAAAGATAAATTCCAATGTTAGTCTTTAGCCAGCATAACAGAAAACAAGCGTAACCTTTGAGTGTGTGTGTGTGTGTGTGTGTGTGTGTGTGTGTCTGTCTGTCTGTGAGAATACATACAGGTACGTTTTGACTCAACAATAAATACATTTCAGAAGTCTCCTAATGAAAAACCATCTTCATTTATCACAACGCTTCTATTTAAATGCCTTACTACATAACATTTTATAAAATGAACAAAACATTTATGTTTAAAACACAATGGTTAGGATCTTGGTTCATTGATTTTGCCAATATGTAAACAGGAATTAATTATAGGGTTATTTCATAGTGTTCTCTGTTTCTAAATAAGTAAAACCATGTTTAAAAATATCCATTTATTTTAATTGACAAAGAAATGATCAATACCTTCAATATACTTCGGATATCATCCTTATTGGAGTGTCCATCAATTTGAGTTACTTTGTATTCTAACCACTGCTGAACAAGTGCCTTCTCTTCTGCCGTGTTTCCCAGCAGATGCTCTTTGTTGGCTTGCTTGACCAGATGAGCTACGATAGTAGCCGAGCCTGTTAAACTTGGTCCATTGTTCGTCTGAAGGACTGGAATCTGAAAGGAAAAATAAAAATCCTTCACATAAACTACATGAAGTTATTATGACTAAATACTTAATTTCTCCTTTCAAGTACCCAGAAACCACTGTCATTTAAAGCCAATGAGAGTGCTTTATATAATTTTCTCCTTTGAGCCTTAACAACAGCTCTGCAGTATTGATTCTCTTACACATGAGGAACTGTAGGCATAGAGAGACTGGTTTAGTAACTTGCTTGTGGCCACAGGCGTCTAAGGCAGGGATGGAAGTCAGGTTTTTCTTGAAGCAAATTTTCCTCATAAATCGTAAAAAAAAAAACCAAAACCAAAACAACAAACTGATAAAAGCATGGAGAAACTAAGTCATTAACAGTTGGATAATGAAACAAAAACTCTAAATTTCAGCTCAATTCCACAAACATTTAAGGGTCTCCGGTGTGCAAAGTACTCATGTCAGGTATACAAAGCTAAGTACAAATTCTACTCTCAGAAAGCCGACAATCTAAAAGTGGGAAAAAGACCTGTACATAAATAAGCATGATACAGTAAAGTGTGATAAATGCAAATGAAAGGTCCAGGATGTGAAAAATTAGAGCTCACTTTAGCTAAGAGAGAGGAAGCTCAGGGAAGGTTTCATGGAGAAAGTGGCCCTTAAGATGGACTTTAAAGAGAGGGACTGAAACAGATGGAAATGGGAAGGTGGGCTGAGACAACGGTCTCTGATGACATGGGGATGGCATAAGCAAAAACATAAAGATGAAAAAGCATAGGACAAGAACATGGAGAAGTGAAGTCAGATGGAACAGAATTGGAAAGATAAATTGTGGCAGAATTGTGGACAGTCTTGAAGGCAAGGCTCAGAATTTTATTCAGAAGCCAACAGGGGAAAGCTAGTAAAGGTTTTTGAGTTACAGGAGTTATATGATTACTTAGGCAGAAACACTTAGAATGGACTGGATGCAGGGAGACCACCTAGGAAGCCATTACAATAGTTTATGAGGGAAGAAATGAGGTCCTAAACTACAGGGCTACGGTGAGAACTGAAGGACTGCTTGGGTGCAAATAGATACTATGAAGGTGGAATCCTTGATCTCTCTGCAGCCCTATATACTCCTTTGAATATTTCATTAAAGACCTTTTCACACTATTACTTTAAGCCATGTGATTTCATCAGCTTGGAGGAACAAACTAGGGGAAGTAGATACAGACTTAGCAGTTAAATCCCAGGGAGTTGCTTAAGCATACTGATGTGGAGTAATCAAATCATGGTTAATACCGCTAGAGGTATATGAAGGCAGGTTTTGAACCCAGATCTTCCTGGCTCTAAACCCAACACACTACTCCCTTACCACATACTACTTCTATTTAATATTCTTATAATATCACCTAATTATACAGAATGTAGACACATTACAGACCATAAACTCCTTGAGGGCAGGGACTATTTTGTCTTTGTA